>NC_080744.1:64668619-64971649 GCF_020826845.1 Diceros bicornis minor | reverse complement strand
TAAGAGGCTCTTGAAATTCCCCAGAACCCTCGTTTTATCATTTTGAGCTAGAATAACAATGGTTTGTTAAAGAATGGAAGTGCGCCAAGATGGCATTTTGAAGCACTAATTTCTTGGTTGCTGCTATGGGAAGAGGTGAACACCGAGGAATCAACGTTCCGGAACCTAAAGCAGAAGTTAGCCTCTCTCCTCATCCACTTTTGTTTCACCTCCCCATTCTGCCCCAGCTCTCTTCCAATTTCTAATAAGGGCTTGTTGAGAAAGAAGCAAACATTGGGAAGCTTCCCAGCCTCCGGATGAGGCTCTCGGACTCAGAAGGCCCTCAGATGAGGTTTGATTCCTGACTCAGCCACCAATCAGGTACCAAGATCTCGGGCAAACGACTGTGGGCATCAGGTTTCCGCAAACTGAGGATTGTGATAGAATCTCCCTAATAAGATTGTTTGGGATTGGCTGAGATGGCCAGTGATGTGCTCAGCAGAGCACCTCATTCATTCCCACTCTGCATCAGCAACGCTATTCCTTTTTATTTCAGCATTTTCACTATTTACTGATACTTTAAGGCAGCTCCTATTTGCCACTGGCAAAAAATTCCCTCCGGAAATGGAAGAAATTCCACAGGAAGAAGAAATGCATAAAATTGCCTTAGAATCTGAAGTGAAGGGGAATAGAAAGGGTGGAAAATATGCGAACAAACATGGTGTGCTGCCTTGGCCCTCCTTGGATGCTTAACTGGGGACATTTTCATCTATTTATTTAAGTAATCCAAAAGTAAACCACAAGAAGAAAAAAGAGAAGAGAAAAGTTCTCTCCTCGTTTCCAAACCAAACACCAAAAAATAACACTGCCATTCATACTAGGGGATTCTAATGAAGAGAGTAAAAGCCTGACCTTGTTTACAAAAGGCGGCCCAGTCCAAAAGGTCAGTGGGTCACACTGGGCGGAGCTTGACCCTTGACTCTCTGGCAGGCTCAGAGAGAGAGGAAACTGACCTCAGTGAAACCGGACAGGCATCAACAGCCTCTGCTGCTCAAAAGAAACAGTAGGACCTACGAGAACTGTTGGGAAAAGCACAAGGAATTGTGCTCCTTCCTGCTTCAATCCAGGGCCACCCTGAGGTGAAAAGGGCAATTTTGTCACTGACATCTCCCACCTCCCTTTGGGTATCTACTGTGTCAAATTTCTGCCCCCTTCCTCGGTGCTCCTAATTCCTCCCCCCACCTCTCAACCAAATTGGAGTTCATCTGGAATGGATTACATCCACAAATTCACTTTCACACCGGGCCCAGTGGCATGCCGCCGGGGAGGAGAGCAGCATTTTATTACAGGCCAATTCCTCAGGTCAAAGGAATGAATCCCTAATACTGGGCAGGGGGCTGATGGCATATGGACCCACGTGAAGGGACAGGCTGTCCTGGAGGGTTGAATGATGGCTGCTTATTAAGAGGCAGGCCTCCCCCATCCATGAAGTAGCAGGGCCAACAGGATAGCTGGTGGGGACGAAAGATGTTTCCTTCATCATGCTCTCCTTCAAACCCCACCCACTCACCCAACCGCCAACTCAGCAGATAGTCTAAGCAAACACCGTAGGCGTCTCAGTGAGCACAGCTGTAAGATGAGCCCCGTAACGCCACCTTCCAGCCAGTCTACTACCCCAAGGTCTTCTGATTTAGTCATTGTGGTGCCATAGCTGCATCAAATATGAAAGCCTTCTAGCCTGGAGAGGTAGAGGCTTCAGTGTAGGGCAGGAGGGGGGAAGCAAAGTTCTGCTTTCTCCTGGCTCTCATCACTCCCGTTCCGCAGACCTCCAGCCAGCACAGAGCCACCAAAGATGCCGTGGCCCAGAGAAGGAAGTCAGGAACTTACTAATGGCAAAAAAATCAAGCCCCAAATGATCAGCAGGTGAGGCAGGTGATTTTGGTTGGCAAAGGTGAGTGCAGGAAGGGAGAGGGGGCCTCTGTGACCCTTAAATCAGGCCAGAGAAGACCGGCTTTGGAAGGAGAGCGTGCTTATTTCTCCCGACTTTACCCCTTCAACTGAGCTCTGGAGTTTTTATTTATTCAGTCAATTTAGCACGTCTCAATAACCAATTCTTGTTAATTTTGTTCCTCTTTGGAATGACCTTCATGTCAGGGAGAGATGATTGGCGGGAGAGGGGCAGAGGGAGGGACCGGGCTGCCAACATTGCACTGAGAAAGCTTTCTTTTCAATTCCCTTCCTGACCGCTTAGAATGAATTTTAACGGCCTGTGCTTTTCCTGGGACATTTTTTCTTTGAACTCCCAGACTTCCCTTCATTGCAAGTTGCCATAATATGAACCAGATTTTTTTTCTCCCTCTTGTTTGCTTAAAAGGCGTTAACTATAAATTAGAGTATCTTAAGAGCGAGGTGTCACATGCGGGGCCTCGGGCTCCTCAGCCCCGGAGCCCCACAGCTGGGAGAGGGGCCAGCCGGCTCTCGCTTTGGCAGCCAGGCCTCAAGACCCAGGCCAGGGATGATCCCGCCCTCCTTTTCAAAGCTATCCAGTTACATCAGTGTACAGAAACAGCCTTGTTAAACTTAAACATTAAGTTTTATTCTTTTTTTTTTTTTTAATTTCTCTCCTAGAGGAGTAAGAGAGAGAAGAGTGGTTTTAAATGTATGTTTCTTCTGAGTTATTTTCCACGCGGTTCTTTCATCCTAACAAGCATTCACCCACTGTGGGCACCACGGTTCATTTGCAACAAATATCCCATACCCCAAGGCTTGGAAGAGATGCCTAGAGTTCCTCATTTCTGGGGGCTGCCAGCTGATGGCTGTGACCACCACAGTGCATTTTTTTATTGTACCTCCATTAGATTCCCATCAGAAAATCTTCACCACTGCACACACCCACAGTCCTCCATGTCTGAATATCATGCCTTCAGGGGACAAAGCCATCAACGAGCAGACAACCATGGTTTTGGTGTAGCTCAGCTTTGTTTTTCAGGATACCCAAGTTCACAGCTGTTAATGTCAAAATTTAGGGAACATTCACTGAGTACTAACTGTTTATCAGGCATAGTACTAAGCAATTTCACATCTGCTCATGTCACCAAATACGATTTACAATTATGATCCAACGTGCTGTTTACTCGCCATAGGTAACACCACGCTCGACGGCCCTCCACCATTGAGGCATCAGAGGACAAAGGAGACAACAGGTCACTGTCTGAAGCCCATCTCAGGCAGAAGAGTCTGACAGCAAAACACACTGACTTGCAAGAATTCAATGCTCAGGAGTGAAGGAGTTTAGTTTTGAATTCTGAAAGGGCTTGATTTGCAAGATCACCCTGAGCACAGGGTGTGCCTGGAAGTGACAGAGAAGAGACAAGCTCTCACATGCAGCAGTGTCTTGCCACAAGGGGCTGGGGGTGTCTTAGTCAGCTCCGGCTGCCAAAACAAAATACCACAGACTGGGTGGCTCAAACAACAGACAGTTATTTTATCACAGTTCTGGAGGTTAGAAATCCCAGATCAAGGTCCTGCAGAGTCGGTTTCTAGTGAGGACTCTCTCCCTGGCTTGCAGACGCTGCTTTCTTGCTGTGTCCTCACATGGCCTTTACTCATTGTGTGTGTGGACGTGGAGAGAGAGAGAGAAAGAGAGAGAGCTCTCTGGTGTCTCTTCTTATATGGGCACTAACCTCATCATGAGGTTTCAACCTTCATGACCTCATTTAACCTAATCACCTCCCAGAGGCCCCATCTCGGAATACCATCACAATACAAGCACCATCACATTAGGGTGAGGGCTTCAACATATGAATTTTTGGGGGAGAGGGGCAAAATTCAATCTAGAGCAGAGGTAAGTGCCTTTGAGAGCTGGAAGAGGAGTGGAGACTGGGAAGGGATGAGCTGAAGTTTCAAATGTGGGACTCCCACCCAGCTCAGGGTAGAAACACTAGAGGTGAGTTTAGAAACTTCCAGGCGTGCGGCCTGGAGAGAGCGGAGGAGGGAGCGGGTGAGGCGCCGGAGTCTGCGCTCGGCCAGGGAGCGGCAGCCCGACTGTCCGAGGATTAAAAAGTAAGCAGCATTGTTTGTTGGAGAGCCCTACAGAAAGTGGGAAAAGCTTAGTCTTACTTTGTGCTGCTTTAGCGTGGCAACAGTCTCTTCTTCGTGGGAAGCCAGCGGATGAAAGCTTAAGCAAAAAAGCTGAAGTACCCTTGTCACGTCGTTGTACGTGCCATTCAAAGAATTTTACAAACGATGGCGAGGACCGAGGAACTTCACGTCATTTCAACAGTCCAAGTACACCACCTTCTGAAAGAAATGGCACTTCATCAACTTGTCAAGTTTTAAGGGGGTGGAGTCAAGATGGCGGCGTAGGCAGACTCTGAACTCACCTCCTCCCGTGGACACAGCCAATTTACAACTACTCGTGGAAAAATTACCCCTGAGACAGAACTGAAAACTGGATAAGAGGAACTCCTGCAACAACGGACAATCCTAACTGAGGTAGAAGAGGCAGAGACTCCCTTCTAGAGAGGAAAAACGCCGCCTTCACAAGCCGCCAGCTCCACGGCCGCCGGGAGCAGCTCACAGGTACGCAGCCTCCCTAGAGGCGCAGGGCCCTGAGCCGGGGAGCGCCCCCCCTGGGGGCATTTTGTGGACCCAGCACAATCGAGACCAGTGGCATAATATCTGACTTTGCCTGCTGCTAAAGCATTGGGGAGCACCCCCAGAAAACCCGGTTCACAAAGAAACTAAAACTGGCTCTTAAAGGGCCCGTGCACAAACTCACCCGTTCCAGAAAGCATCCTAAAATCACCAGAAAGAAAGGTGCACAGTGCTTTGGTGACAAGAGACTCACCTAATAGGCCCTGAGTGCATCTCGGTGAGGGGTGAGACCTCTCCAGGGACTGGGACATTGGCGGCGGCCATTGTTGTGGCCTGGTGTGAGCGTGCTGACACAGACACCATTGGAGTTCTCCCTGAGGCCTGCTAGCCCAGGGTCTGCTCCACCCACTAGAGCACCGATTTAATCCAGCTCATCCAGGGCAGGCAGCCCACCCTAGAGACTGGCCCCACCCAACAACAAGCCCTCAGGCAACGTGTGGGCCTGCATAGATTGGTGACTGGATTCTCTGCAGCCTGGCAACTGAGCCGACTTTAGCGGGGCAGGGTGTGCACAAGGAGCGGGTGGAGAGTGTGGGGCGGTGGCGGAGTGTGTGGGGCTCCCGCCGTGGAAAGACTGGGTCCGCTTGGGGAGGTCGGGGCGCTCACACGGGGCAGGACTGTGTTGACTGTGTGTATGGACCTGTGGGCAACAGGGCTTGTCAGCTGCAGAAGACTTGTGCTTCTCAAAGACCCACATAGGAGGTTTGCCCCACCTTCCAAAGCCTGAAACAATTGGGTGCTCCTGTGCCAGAGGCCAGCCCCACCCAGCTGCAATCCTCCGAGAGCTGACAAGAGACCTAATAGGCTAGAGGCTTACAGCAATTGTAAGGCCCTGAGCCTAACAACCTGCCACGCTGGGGGCCTACTCACTTAAAAGAAATACTGCAACATAAATGTGGTATTAGAGCTTACAGCCAACTGTGCTGGGGCTCCCTACACCTGATAAAGAGACTGAAGGGCCCACAACAACTACAAGCAGCTGAGCATTACAATAGCTGGCCAGGAGCATAACTCAGCCTCCCTGGGTGCCTACAGGGAGAGCAAACAGGCCACAATAGAAGGACACGCGTAGCCCACATAGGGGCCACCCCTGGAACGTTGAGAACTGAGGGAAGCACACTGGAACCCTCCTAAGCCATCACTTACATAAGGTCACCTATCCAAGAGCAGGAGACGTAGCTGACCTACCTAATACGTAGACACAAGCACAGGGAAAGAGGCAAAATGAGGAGGCAAAAGAACACATTCCAAGTAAGGGAACAGGACAAAACCCCAGAAAAGGAACTAAGTGAAACAGAAATGAGCAACCTACCCGACAGAGAGTTCAAACTAAGAGTGTTAAGGATGCTCACTGATCTGGGGAGAAGAATAGATGAACTCAGTGAGAATGTCAACAAAGAAATGGAAGATATAAAAAAGAACCAATCAGAAATGACGAATACAATACTGGAAATGAAAAATTCATTAGAGGGACTCAAAAGCAGAGTAGAGGATACAGAAGAACGGATCTGTGAGCTGGAAGAAAGACTAGAAGAAATTACCCAAGGTGAACAGGTAAAAGAGAAAAGAATTAAAAAGAGTGAGGACAGTCTAAGGGACCTCTGGGACAACATCAAGCGCACTAACATCCGTGTTATAGGTGTCCCGGAAGGAGAAGAGCGAGACAAGGGGGCAGAGAATCTATTTCAAGAAATAATAGATGAAAACTTTCCTAACCTAAGGAAGGAAACAAACATCCAGGTACAGGAAGCACAGAGAGCCCCAAACAAGAGAAACCCAAAGAGGCCCACACCAAGACACATCATAATCAAAATGTCCAGAATTAAAGATAAAGAGAGAATCCTAAAAGCCGCAAGAGAATGTCAAGTTACATACAAAGGAAACCCCATAAGGCTATCAGCTGACTTCTCAGCAGAAACCTTACAGGCTAGAAGAGAATGGCACGATATATTTAAAGTGCTAAAAGGAAAAAACTTACAGCCAAGAATACTCTACCCAGCAAGGTTATCATTCAAAATGGAAGGAGAGATCAAAATTTTCCCAGATAAGCAAAAATTAAAGGAGTTTGTCACCAAGAAACCAGTGCTACAAGAAATGTGAAAGGGACTGATTTAAGGGGAAAAGAGAAGACCACAAATAGGAAAAATTATCTATTTCCATGATAAGAGGGAAATGGATACAAATGCACAAAAAAGAGGTTTGATATGATATCAAAAACATAAAAGGAGGGAGGAGGGGAGTTAAAGAGTACAGCTTTCAGACAGAGGTCAAACTAAAGTGACCATCAATTCTGTATAGAAGAAGTAAGGAACAGAGAAGGACTACTAAAACACTGAGAAAAAAAAAAAAGTTAAAAAATGGCAGTAAGTACATACTTATCAATAGTTACTTTAAATGTCAATGGACTAAATGCTCCAATTAAAAGGCATAGGGTGGCTGACTGGATAAAAAAACAAGACCCATATATATGCTGCATACAAGAGACACTTCAGACCTAAAGACACTCACAAACTGAAAGTGAAGGGATGGAAAAAGATACTCCACGCAAATGGCAATGAAAAGAAAGCTGGGGAAGCAGTACTCATATCAGACAAAATAGACTTTAAAACAAAAACTGTAAAAAGAGACAAAGAAGGGCATTACATAATGATCAAGGGAACAATCCAACAAGAGGATATAACACTCGTAAATATCTACGCACCCAATGTAGGTGCACCTAAATATATAAAGCAATTATTAACAGACATAAAAACAGAAATAGACAGTAACACAATAATAGTAGGGGACTTTAACACTCCACTTACACCAACGGATAGATCATCCAAACAGAAGATCAATAAGGAAACATTGGCCTTAAACGACACACTATAACAGATGGACCTAGTAGATATATACAGAGCATTCCATCCAAAAACCGAAGAATACACGTTCTTTTCAAATGCACATGGAACATTCTCCAGGATTGATCACATATTAGGCCACAAAACAAGTCTCCATAAATTTAAGAAGATTGAAATAATACCAAGCATCTTTTCTGACCACAACGGTATGAAACTAGAAATCAGCTATAGGAAGAAAATCAGAAAAGCCACAAATACATGGAGATTAAACAAAATGCTACTGAACAACGACTGGGTTAACGAAGAAATCAAAGAAGAAATCAAAAAATACCTGGAGACAAATGAAAATGAAAATACGACATGCCAGAATTTATGGGATACAGCAAAAGCGGTTCTAAGAGGGAAGTTTATAGCGATACAGGCCTATCTCAACAAACAAGAAAAATCTCAAATAAACAATCTAACAATGCACCTAAAGGAACTAGAAAAAGAAGAACAAACAAAGCCCAAAATCAGTAGAAGAAGGGAAATAATAAAAATCAGAGCAGAAATAAATGAAATAGAGACCAAAAAAACAATAGAAAAAATTAATAAAACCAAGAGCTGGTTCTTTGAAAAGATCAACAAAATAGGCAAACCTTTAGCTAGACTCACCAAGAAAAAAAGAGAGAAGGCACAAATAAGTAAAATCAGAAATGAAAGAGGAGAGGTTACAACAGACACCTCAGAAATGCAAAAGATTATAAGAGAATACTATGAAAAGCTATATGCCAACCAATTCGACAATCTGGAAGAAATGGATAAATTCTTAGAATCATACAACCTTCCAAAACTGGATCAAGAAGAAGTAGAGAATTTGAATAGACCAATCACCAGTAAGGAGATCGAAACAGTAATCAAAAACCTCCCCAAAAATAAAAGTCCAGGACCAGACGGCTTCCCTGGTGAATTCTACCAAACATTCAAAGAAGACTTAATACCTATCCTTCTCAAACTCTTCCAAAAAATTGAGGAGGGGGGGAAGCTCCCTAACTCATTCTACGAAGCTGACATTACCCTGATACCAAAACCAGACAAGGACAACACACAAAAAAAAGAAAATTACAGGCCAATATCACTGATGAACATCGATGCAAAAATCTTCAACAAAATACTAGCAAATCGCATACAACAATACGTTAAAAAGATTATACATCATGATCAAGTGGGATTTATTCCAGGGATGCAGGGATGGTTTAACATTCGCAAATCAATCAATGTAATACACCACATTAATAAAATGAAGAACAAAAATCACATGATCATCTCAATAGATGCAGAGAAAGCATTTGACAAGATACAGCATCCATTTATGATAAAAACTCTGAATAAAATGGGTATAGAAGGAAAGTACCTCAACATAATAAAGACCATATATGACAAACCCACAGCTAATATCCTCAATGGTGAAAAACTGAAAGCTATCCCTCTAAGAACAGGAACCAGACAAGGATGCCCACTGTCACCACTCCTATTTAACATAGTATTGGAAGTCCTAGCCAGAGCAATCAGGCAAGAGAAAGAAATAAAAGGAATCCAAATTGGAAAGGAAGAAGTGAAACTGTCACTATTTGCAGATGACATGATTTTATATATAGAAAACCCTAAAGAATCCACCAGAAAACTTTTAGAAGTAATAAACGAATATGGTAAAGTTGCAGGATACAAAATCAACATACAAAAATCAGTTGCATTTCTGTACACTAACAACGAAGTAGCAGAAAGAGAAATTAAGAATACCATCCCATTTACAATTGCAAAAAAAAGAATAAAATACCTAGGAATAAACTTAACCAAAGAGGTGAAAGATCTGTACACTGAAAACTATAAAACATTTCTGAAAGAAATTGAAGAAGACACAAAGAAATGGAAAGATATTCCGTGCTCTTGGATTGGAAGAATTAACATAGTTAAGATGTCCATACTTCCTAAAGCCATCTATAGATTCCATGCAATCCCTATCAAAGTTCCAACAACATTTTTCACAGAAATAGAACAAAGAATCCTAAAATTTATATGGAACAACAAAAGACCCCGAATAGCTAAAGAAATCCTGAGAAAAAAGAACAAAGCTGGAGGTATCACACTCCCTGATTTCAAAATATACTACAAAGCTATAGTAACCAAAACAGCATGGTACTGGCACAAAAACAGACACACAGATCAATGGAATAGAATCAAAAGCCCAGAAATAAACCCACACATCTATGGACAGCTAATCTTTGACAAAGGAGCCAAGAACATACAATGGGGAAAAGAAAGTCTCTTCAACAAATGGTGTTGGGAAAACTGGATAGCCACATGCAAAAAAATGAAAGTAGACCCTTACCTTACACCATGCACAAAAATTAACTCCAAATGGATTAAAGACTTGAATGTAAGACCTGAAACTATGAAACTTCTAGAAGAAAACATAGGCAGTTCGCTCTTCCACATCGGTCTTAGCAACATCTTTTCAAACACCACATCTGACCAGGCAAGAGAAACAATAGAAAAAATAAACAAATGGGACTACATCAAACTAAAAAGCTTCTGCACAGCAAAGGAAACCATCAACAAAACAAAAAGACAACCTAACAACTGGGAGAAGATATTTGCAAACCATACATCTGATAAGGGCTTAATCTCCATAATATATAAAGAACTCATGCATCTCAACACCAAAAAAACTACCAACCCAATTAAAAAATGGGCAAAAGACCTGAACAGACATTTCTCCAAAGAAGATATACAGATGGCCAACAGACACATGAAAAGATGTTCAAAATCACTATCAGGGAAATGCAAATCAAAACTACAATGAGATATCACCTCACGCCCGTCAGAATGGCTATAATTAACAAGACAGGAAACAATATGTGTTGGAGAGGATGTGGAGAAAAGGGAACTCTCATACACTGCTGGTGGGAGTGCAAACTGGTGCAGCCACTATGGAAAACAGTATGGAGATTCCTCAAAAAATCAAGGATAGAACTACCATATGATCCAGCTATTCCACTGCTGGGTATTTATCCAAAGAACTTGAAAACACCAATTTGCAAAGGTACATGCACCCCTGTGTTCATTGCAGCGTTATTCACAATAGCCAAGACTTGGAAGCAACCTAAGTGCCCATCAAGGGACGAATGGATAAAGAAGCTGTGGTATATATACACAATGGAATACTACTCAGCCATAAGAAACGATGAAATCCAGCCATTTGTGACAACATGGATGGACATTGAGGGTATAATGCAAAGTGAAATAAGTCAGAGGGAGAAGGTCAAATACAGTATGATTTCCTTCATTAAGTAGTAGATAATAACAACAATAAACAAACACATAGGGACAGAGAGTGGATTGGTGGTTACCAGAGGGGAAGGGGGGAGGGAGGAGGGTGAAAGGGATAATTCGGCACATGTGTGTGGTGATGGGTTGTAATTAGTATTTTGGTGGTGAACATGATGTAGTCCATGCAGAAATAGAAGTACAATGATGTACACCTGAAATTTTTACAATGTTATAAACCAATGTTACTGCAATAAACAAAAAATTAAAAAAAAAAAGAAACTTCCAGAGAGAGTTGGGAACACAAAGCCAAGGGGATTTGTGTCTTCCTTCCCACATGGGAAGATGGGAGCAGGCAGACCCCCTCACAGAGTGTCCCCAGCAACACAGGGCAGCTGCAGGAGAGAAGAAACAGGGGTGTGCTGAGTCTAGGCAGAGAAAGGAGCTGAGATAGTGGCCCCAAGGCCAGCACATAGCTGCATGAGGTGTCGAGGCAGAGGATGGACAGCCCAGAGCTGGGAGCCCAATGGACATGCAGGGGGCCTGGGAGCATCAGCGCCACACAGAGTGGGAGCCAAAATGCAGCTAAGCTAGTGAAGAGGGGCGTGAGGGAGGACTGGAATCCACCAGCCCTCAACTGTGCTGCCAACAGCCTGCGAGTTACGTCTGCTGCCCTTGGAGCAGATGCAGCAAGGACAAGGACGGAGGGGACACCCAAAGACCAGGCAAAATGAACTGCAGAAAAACCAGTCAGGGAGCCAGTAGGGAAGGACAACATGGGCCAAACCCTCTGCCCCCAGCACCATGGTGCTATGTGCACTTCCATCTTCACCTTGACTCTCCCCAGGAGAACAGATGGAGAAAGGGGAAGAGAGGGACCCTTGAGAAGGAGGAAGGAACTCTGAGAGATCGAGAATTTTCCCAGAGACCGAGTTAGTCCAGAAGAGACTTCTAAACCAGAAATGACTAGCTCTAACCAACCAGATTAAATACCACTTCTCCCCTGGCCCCAGCACTTCTGTCTACCCAGTGCCAAAGTGGCTTTGTGAACAATTTGAGCTCAGTTATGAACAAAAGCACGTCTCCACAGACTCCTATTTGTGGCTGTTTAATTTATACTTGTTACACTATCTTGGTGCTATAAGATGTACTATTTCCATTCTGCAGATGAGAAAATGGAAGCTCAGAGAGTGGAAGCAACTTGTCTACGGGCAAACAACTTGTCAGAGATGGAAGCTGACTGTGAACTGGAATCTTCTGAGCCTAAGTTCAGTCTGTTCCCTGTCCCACCCTCCTCCAACCCCCTCTGAGCACAGCTCTCCTGGGTGAAAATAGGGCAAGAAAAGAGATCTGGCTGTCTGCGTTACTTCCGCCCTGGCCCACATTCACAGGGCACCAACAGGGTGTGTCTACAGCTTTTTTCCAAGCGTAAGTTTCCTCCAGGCAGCAATGTCAACCAGTCAGCAGAACATATGAGGCCACATGGACACACAACTACCGAGTCACTAACTTGAATGACGTGACCTGACCTGGTTTAGAGAGAGAAGCAACAGGTCTGCCAACCCCCTCAAGTTTTCAAGCACATACCATTGGACTGATATATTTGTCCAACACCAAAACCTTCCTTCCTTTGTCCCTTCTTTTGGTTTCAGATTTGGACCTCACACCTCCTTTACGGCCATCCGTGTCCACCCTGGACAGTCACTCCACATCAGAGCCCTGATCCACCTCTTTGCATTGTAACGTTGCTTTAACATGGGGAGTAGTTTCTTGTTCTACTTTTAAAACTAAGTGGTTTTTTCCTAAGTGTCTACAAATCCTATTAGGTACCTGTAGTGAAAGCTACCCAAAGAACTAGGCATTGACTTTGGCCAGCAAATCTTACAGATGTCGGCTGGTGTTAAAATGACCTACTTTTCATTCTCTAGTAGTTTGGGGTCCAAATTTTTGTTGCAAATCAATTTCCTCCTAATGAAGTCTACTTATTTCTAAATGCTGTTTTAACTTGAACCTGGTAATGAGTTTTACTGTAAAATTTTACAGCTTTTCCTCCCAACACTTTTTACAATTCAAGTTAAACTCATTATCAAATGTCTGTATAGAATGGGAACAACTGATAAACATCACTGACTTTTGTGACTTTAATGAATTTGGAGTAATGACAATAATAATAGCTAATTTTTTTGAACACTTACAGTGTAGCAGGTACTGTGCTAGGTGGTTTACACGGAATTATCTCACTCAATCCTCACAATGACTCTAGGAAGTGGGTTTTATTATTACTTCTATTACTCTGAGGCACAGAGAGGCTAATTAACCTGCCCAAGGCCACACAGTAGTAGGTGATAGAACATAAACTAGAACCCATTCTCTCTAACTCCAAAGCCCATGTTCTTCACCACTCTACCATACTGCCACATAGAAATGGTGTCCAATATACCCCCAGATAATTTGGTCAGTCAGTAGAATAAGAGTTTGACACTAGTGATGTTGAATAATAAAACATGTGTTTACGTCTACAAGAATAAATTAAAAACCAATCACCCAGTTACTCACTCAATCCAACACATAAGCCTTCTACATCTGACTAGCAAAGTCACGGCTTGGCAACTGAGTCTCCTTGTGATGACCATCTCAGAGTATGTGACCAATGTGAACAGGCTCCCCTGGGTTCTCTGGGCAGTGCTGAGGCTGCCCACTGGTCAGGCAGGCACACCCTTAAGACCGACCTGTCTGTTTCTGGGTCTGCCTGCTGTGGTTGGCGCAGCAGGGACCTGGGATTTCAAGGAGAATGAACAGAAGGCGAGGGGATTTCTATGTAATCATCAAATGTGTTTACAACCAGTCCCCAGTTTTCACCACCTCTCCTTTAACCAATCCATTCACCCAGCCACACCTGAAAGCCACCCATATTTAACTTTTCACCACCTTGATGCAAGAATTTGTCAGTTTCTACCAGGCGGTTAACATTACCAGTCAACCATTTCCTGATTGATGTATGAGTGCCATCTAGGTGTGAGTGAAGGTAACTACAGGCCACAGTGGGCAAACGTGTCACCACACGGTCTTTCCCACATCTTTTTAGAAGTCCATGCAGAGAAAGCAGGAGGGATTGCATTAAAATCCTCATTACATGACTCTATACTGGGCAATATATCTATCAAATCATGCAAATATGGGTTCTGCTTTTGAAGACTTGGTTGTGTAAGAATGGAAAAAGAAGTTAATCTAATTTCTATTACCTCAAGATCATATGCACTGAAATCACTAAATGCCCCAGAATGTTAAGGGAGTTAGGATTGAGATAAAGACATGTTGTTTCCCGAACAGTCTCTGCCACTGAATTTCTGGTTAAACTTGAGCAAACGATACCTCTCGGGGCCTCAGTTCTCTCAACAGTGTCTTTTCAATATCCTCAATAAGGATGTTGAACAGTGTGAGATGAGCCATTCTTACAGGTCCATTTCTAGGATATAACACAATACTTCCACATGACAGCTTTGAATGGCTACTATTTTGTTTTAAGCTGGCAGAACAAATGAATAAATTATCTCGAGGCCCTTTGGAGGTACTAAGACAGGCGCTAAGTGCATGCACATTGCCCCCCCTCCCCTGTTTCCTAACTAACAGAACCCTGACAATGTTTGTGTTGGCAACGTCCCCATAAGACCAGACCCACATGTGGCTAATGGGATGTAACCAGAAGTCAACTAAGTGGAGATGCTGAGAAAGCTACTGTTGGAGGAAAAGTCATAGACCTGGTTGACAAGTACCCTTAGCCCTTCTTCCTGCCTTGGAACATGGACTCAGTGGAACAGAGAGCCAACCTGTGCTCATGAGAACATGCAGTCACATGCTAAGGAGAGGAGAACAAGACACCAGAAAGAGCCTGGGTCCTTGACAAATTGCAAGAGCGCCTTTATTAGCCTAGGGCTTCTTCCTCTGGAGTTATTGTTTCATGGGAAAAACAGACCTTCATTTGCTTAAACCACTATTGTTGGCTTTCTGTTACAAGCAGAAAGTCATGCCTAACTCACACAACAACTCAGGTTTTGTCATTCATTTTCCTATTCAATGAATACTAGAGTATGTGCGTAACTATGGGCCAGTAACTGTGCCAGATACTAAAAGGTTCCCACCTCGAGGCACTTGTGATTGGTGAGATGAGTTCTATGGCAGTGTAATTCATCAGAAAGCACCGGAGGGAAGGGCGGTGGTTACAGAAGTCTCCCCAAGGTGACTCCTTAGTTGTGTATTCAAGAATTAGCCTGGTAAATTACTAGGAATTAACCTGGTAAAGAAGGGGAAAGAGGGCTATAGCAGACACTGTTGTTTGCCAACCCAGTGGGCATTTTCTCTTCCTCCATGCTGACAGTGCCTTGGTTTTCATTCCAGTGTCCTTACTTCCCTCCCTCCCTCCCTCTCCCTTATGACTTTCTTAAATCCCTTTGCCAGTGATTGGTTTAGGAAGGGGCATGAGATTCAGTTTTGACTAATGAGACAGGAGGCAAATTCTGCTATGAGGGTGTCTAGAAAAGCTTTCTTCACTCTAAAAAAGAACACACAAGAAAGAATGGGCTCTTCTTTGTTTTGCTGGACCTCATGTCTGCCTGAGATGCTTAGACTCATGGAAGAGATCCTGAAAATGAGGGAAATAAGCCTGAGGAGACGAAGCAGAGTTCAGCAAAGTGGAAAGATGAAGGGAACCTTGTCCTCAACGGCACCACTGAATTGCTACATTAATCAACTCTAGAACCACCAGGCACCCGGGGTTGTGTTACGTGAGTTAATAAGTCCTCTTAGTGTTTAAGTCTTTTGGATTGGATTTTCTGTTACCTGTAGCAAAAAGGATCCAGCAACAGAGGCATTCTAGGCAGAGGCAGCAGCATATACTAAAGATCTGAGAGATCTGACAGAAGATGACCTGTTTTAAGAGCTAGAGGTATTAAAGACCAATGTCTAAGGTGAAAAGCAGGGTGGTGAAATGATACTGCAAAATTAAGCAGAGATCTAAAGACCATGGAGGAACTAATGGAAGTTTTCCAGCAGGGGAGTGATACATTTAGATTCAAATTTTGGAAGGTGACACTGGCAATTCTGTATAAGGAGGGGCAACACTAGAGACAGGAAGACCATTAAAATGGTTGCTTTACTTATCTATGCCAGCTATAATGAAGGCTTCAAGAAAGGAAGTAATAGTAAGAAGGAAGATGAAGACCAAAATACAGAAATCTACTAAGGAGGTAGTTTTGTTGGGACCTCATCACCACGAGATGTGGTGGCAGAAGGAAAGAACTGAGAGTGACATAAATATTTCTAGCCTAGGAAACTAGTGGGGTGTTGTTCATGGGGACACAGGAGAAAGTAACTGTGATAGTAGGGTTATCCTCTCTGGGGAAATTGGGGGGAATGCTAAGACTACATTCCATTTTAATGATCCTGAGGTTTGGGGTCCCTGTTGGACGTCCAGGTGGGGCTCCAGCACGCAGTTGCTAAAGGGAGTAAAGTATGGACTGGTCCGCGTGATCAAGCTCAGCAAAACTTCCCTACGCTTAACGCTTTGAGGTACAAGGGAAGCACAGTATCATAAGGGGCCCGGGCACTGGCGTGGATAACATTTGACATTTGAATCCTAAAACCTTGAAAAGAACTTTCTGAGGCTTTAACCAGGAAGCTAAATCATCACTTCTTCCTAGTCAGCCAAAACAAGGATCCCGACCCATCTTTTGACCTTTACACTTGGATATCCAGCTGCCTACTTGATATCACCATTGGAAAGACTGGGAGGATCATCTGAAAAATGGAGAACCTCCTGCTGATCAAGCTGATGGGGATCAGACCGTGAATTCTGGGGGTGCTGTTGTAAATGTGACACCCCTGTGCTATGTGGTTGTGCGGTCAGGGTATATCCAGGTAACACCTGGTGAAGAATGAGCAGACCGTACGATGCCAGTAGCTCCAGATGAACAGTGTTGCTTTCTATGGTAATCTCATGGCTGGCTGCATAACAGATTGATTTGTTCATCTGAGCAAATATCTTTTGAGTAAGTGCTATGTGCTGGCTCACTGTGCTAGTCAGTGGATGATCAAAGATGGGTAAAACAAGGTTGGTCACTGGTTCAAGGTGTTTCTGGGCGTCCATGGGGAGGCAGACATGTAAATCAGAAAGGGCAATAAGGAATTATGGGTGTCTTGAATGAAGTCTATTTGGGGCACAACAGGAAGAGGCATCCACCCTCCCCTGGGACCAAGAGTAACAGCGTTTCAGAGGAAATAACACCTAAGCTAAGTCTTGCTATTTGCCATTTGTACAGAGAAGAAGAAACATTCCAGGCAGAAGAAGGAGGGGCAAAGCCCAGAGGCATAAAACAGAAGCATGGCCTATTCAGAGAGCTGCACCCGGTTTGATGTGGTTGGAGTATAAGCTTTAAGGGTGGAGAGGTAGGCAGGGTTAGAGCATGGTGTGTACCGAATGCCATGCTAAGGAGTTTGGATTTTCTGTGGACAATGGGGATAGGTATAGTGGGCACAGAAGCAAGGAGTAATTTACTCTGATTTATATTTTAAAATCTCCCTGGCAGCAAAGTAAAAGCTTAACTGAAAAACAAAACAAAACAAAACAAAACAAAAATAGGCAAGAAGACTGGGTAGGAGACCTCTGCAATGGTGCAAAGAACAAATGACTTAAGACTTGAAATGAAGCAATGGCTTCAAGAGGGCAACGAAGGGGCAGACACAGGAGACTTCAAGGATGCAGAATGGACAGAACTTGCTCACCACCAGACGTGGGGAGGCAAGAATGAGGAAGACATCTAGCTGGTCTGGCTTGGGAGACAAGCAGAACAGAGGTGCCTCTTGCCAAAATCAAAAACATAAGAGGATGAGCAATGTGGGAGGGAAAAATAGAGTTCAGATTTGATCATGTTGAGCATTTCCAAGTGGAAATGCATAGTAGTGAACAGACATGAATCTGGAGTTCAGGAGAGAGGCCTGGTTACAGAGGACACATTGACTCTCTTGGTAAATTTCTGTCTTCTGACCAAGAATTAAACTGATAAATGACTAGACAAATTAGGAACGTCACTTGTGGCCACAGAAGAGATGGTATCAGTCTAGACACTTCAGACTGATTCAGTGCTTTAAACTCTCCGTTGAATTCTTTGGAATGACTGATTCCCAATATCTCAGACAGAAAGGGAGCTAGAGGTGATCTTGTCCAAACCTGCACTCAGTTTAAACCTCTCTTCTCCAGCACCAGTTCATCAGGTTGTCCACACTTTTCCCGCACACCTCTCTGTGCCTGTCTGCCAACCATCCCTCTCTCATCACACGCTTACTAGGCATTCACACTATTTTTAATAGGGTAGGTATTACCACATGAAATGGGCCACTCCATTGTTAGAAAGTTCTATTTCTTAGGAACTTTTTAAAAATGTTGACAAAAGGTCTATTATCTCAGCAAGTACCACTTCCGACTTGGATAATCATAGGAGAGACAGATTTTCAATTGAGAAAAAGCATCTCATCTTCAAGTAACCCATATAACAGAAGGCATGTGCAGTAGTTTTTACTTCTAGGATTTGCCTCAGGCTCTTTCTTCTAAAAAATAAAACAAAATAGAAGCATTCGAAGAGCATTTGCTATGCAGCTTTCGTTTTGAAATTACATTTGTCCACTGTGTTTTAATTCAATACAGAGCTTAATTAGTTGAAGCAATGCTTGCTGCAGAAGGGAATGGGATAGGATATAGCTTTGAACACCGCGCCTTTTATCCTTTTCAAAAGCACAGAATAGAGAATTTTTTGTAAGTGATCTTGGATACCGCAGTTCTGCAAATGCCCAGCAGGGGGCCCTGGAAGTGTCAATGCATAGTTTTCCCGGTTTCGGGTTTTTTTGCCTCTGAACTGAACAAGCATTTTAAAAGGACTGTTTCAGTGTTTCCTCTGCAAAATTTAACATTCTCCCTCCTCACCCCAAATTCCAAGATACCTTGTGGCTTCCAAGCAACATCAAGAGAAGTGTTTCCATAGAGAAAGAGAAGGATCTATTTTTCTCTTAATTACAGGTGGAACCCCAGTTGAGCAGAGCCAAGCCAAGAGACTTCCAGGCAGAGGACAGCTTCGTCCTTTGGACACAAACAGTATTTATGAGCAGTCAGAAAAGCCCAGGGAGGCCAGGCAAAGAGGGGGGAAATACACAACAGGTGTCAGAGCCCAGTCCAATCTCTCCCAAAAGAAATGCTGTGAATGCAAAAAGGAAAACAGGGCAAATCTTTCAGTCTTTTCTCATCTCCAGTTTTGTATTTTGAAGGATTACCAACCTAAAGAAAATACTGTGAGAATAGCTCAATAAACATCCACATACCCTTCATCAAGGGCTTTCATCAAGGAGAAATCACCCTTCGAATTCAGATTTGCCCCATTTATTGCCCCCATTACTCCACTTCCATTTATTTTAATTTTGGCCTATTTAGTCTATCACCAACTCTGAATTAAACAATAATTTATGCTCCTTTCCTTAGGAGCTGCTTTTAAGAAGGACATGTAATTTCAATACTAAACACTAGATGTCACTATTAACCAGTTCTACAAAACCGCCCTTGGTAAGGAATTGGAAAAAGTCTTCACCAAGAAGTATTCAAGTCACATTTACTTGATATTGTACTACATAATCGATAAAAGCTGGAAAGTAGCAATAAGACAGAGACCTCCATTTACAAAATACTGCATGTTCTCTAGCCTCACTCAGAGCGTCACCAACTAATTGCCTGGCAATTGCCAGGCAGAACTCAAGGGAGGTTTCAGAAGCGTTTAACTGTTTCTCCAAATTGTTTTTTTTTTCTGTTGTGCTAAGAGACGCAATCACCAACCACCCTGAGCCAGACTGAGCCCCACCACAAGAGCAGCGCCTGTGCAGATGAGCCGAGGGATGACCTAAAGTTGCCCTTTGCTTCATTTTAATACTAAAATCTCTGCCCCAGGAGGAGCCTAAGTCTTATTATCAAAACATGCGATGTACATGGAAGCATATTTTCCAGCTGTGCCTGCGCAAGTGAATACCCACCTTTCCCTTTTGAATATTCATTCCCCATCTGAAATAAAAGGCCTCTGCTCTGGGAAATAATTCCCCATGGGCTCCTTATTTGCTGCAAATAAACTTTACTTTGTGTGACAACTACTTCTGGTGAAGGCTCTGATTTCAGCTCACCAAGAAGCAGACTCACTTTGGTTTGGTAACAAGAGGGGCTCAAATCTATCCAAAAAAAAGGATATTTTTCCCCAAGTGAGAAATTATAGCAAGAACATATTCAAAGGATACAAAGATCTTTCATCCAGGAAAAACCCATCACAGCTCTCACAAGGGACACAAACATACTTTAAGGTTTTGTCAAGCACAGTTTTAAGAAAACAAGGCTAGTATTTGGAAACCAAATATTTGACTCCAAGATCTTCTTACATATATGATTATATTCAGTCCCTTTAAATGATGGGCATGCCATTACTGATCTTCCTTGCTTAGTCCTTTTGCGTGAGTTTGGAGGTAGAGCATAAAAGAATCTTTTCTCCCAGCACTCTCTCAAGATTTGGTTAGGAGACGAGGTCCATAATATCCTTAAATGCTACAATTACTAGCATTTTGCTGAGAATTGTGAAAATAAAACACGACAAAAATAAGTAGGGAAAAGAGTAAATTTCAAACCATCAGGAGATGAGTTGACAAACTTTAAGAAATTGATAGGATCCGTATAAAATAGAACTTGTGGAAGATATCGCCTAGTTACTGAATGACAGAAGATGGTACCTCAAGAGCTGTACTGCTCATAGGAGTTGCGATTCTTTTTTCCTGTCAAATCCAGTTTGTTCTAAAAGCAAATAGCTGCTAGAACTTTTATTCTGTATTTTTCAATAAATCTTCTAATTCCTTGTTTTTTTATTTTTTTGCTTTCCCCCAACCGTCCATGCATGAGATCTTGATCTGGCCTGGCCTACCGTGGTTTTGTTATCTAGAGTACTTTTCATGATTGTAACTTCTGCTATTCCAGTCCTAAAAGTCATGGAATATTCATTTTTCAATCAAGTAAAAATACATTGTAAATATGAAGTCTTGCTAAGGCCTCCTAAACTCAGATGGCTTTTCCAAATGATAAACAAAGAAAGGTTTCCATTCGAAGTCTGTGAGTGTGTTAGCTCCAAGCAGAGGGCAAGCTTCCTTTCATAACTTTACACCAATATGTTTTATTTCTCTTTCAAAATGTATGTTCTGGTATTTGTGTATGAATAGACATACAGACTAATGGAACAGAATAGAAAGCTCAAAATACACACATACATACAGTAACAAAATACACACATACATACAGTAACAAAATACACACATACATACAGTAACAAAATACACACATACATACAGTAACAAAGAGGGAGCTCCAAAACAGTGGGGGAAAGATTTATTCAATTATGGTAAAGTCACAACTGGGTAGCCATCTGAAAAAAAGTAAAATTGAATTCATACTTTACACAATACACCCAGGTAAATTCCAAACGGATTAATATAAAATGTAAAAACATAAAAGCATAGAGCCATAAATTACTGAAACAAGACATGGGAGAATTGTTTTTTAACTTCAAAGTGTAGAAGGTCTTTCTATGACAAAAAATATAGAATCGTAAAAGAGAAAATTGCTAAATTCACCACTTTAAAAATTTAAAACGTCTGCATGGCAAAAAATAAACACAACCCCATGAGCAAAGGCATAAGTCAAAAGGCTACCAGAAAAAAAAAAAAGCCTGCAATCTATATCATAAAAAAAATCTCTTTCATGTATGAAAAACTCCTACAAATTAAGAAAAAGATCAACAACTCAATAGAAAAACAGATCACAGAAAAGGAATGTAAATGTGGTACAGGGGTCAGGAGGCCACTGTGAGGGCTGGGACTACAGTAGGCAGGTGAGGTGCCTAAGGCACAAAATTTAAGGACACCCTGAATTTAAGGGACCTCACTCATGCTACTCCAGGCCATGAATGGTTCTTAAACATATGAAAAGATGCTCAACCTCACTCCAGTGCAAATGAAAACTACCCGAAGTACCATTTTTCACTTATCAGATTGGCAAAAATCCAAATGCTGGACAACACACCACCCTCAGACATTGCTGGTGGGAGTGTTGGTTGTTTCAACCACCCTGGAGAGCAATTTGACACCCACTAGGCATTAAAATCACAAAGACATATGGACTTTTGACTCATTTCTAAGACTTTATCCTACAGATACTTGCAAACATGTAAAATGACCCATGCACAAGCGAACTTATAGCAGCATTGCTGGTAATGACAAAAGACTGGATACAATGTAAATGTGCATCACAGTTAAATAAATTATGGCTAATTCAGCGCAGGACTACATCGAAGTCATATGCAACTGTCAAATGAAGGAGGACGTTCTTTAGATATTGCAATAGAAAGTCCTCCAAGGGATGTTAAGTTAAAAAAGCAAGGTCCAGAGCCATGTGTGTGACATGCTACCATATGTGTCGAAAAGAAGGGAAAAATAACATAACGTGAATGGGCTTGTAGGTTCATAAAAATATGTGCCTTAAAAAAGAAACTATCAAAGGGTGGTTATTTCCTACTGGCGAATGGGAAACTGAGAGGATCGGGGACAGGGGATCATACTTTTTGATGTCTGAGTCACATAAATATATTATCTATTAAAAATACGAAATAAAAAATGTAAGCGTTTTCATCTGGCACTTGTGTCCTCAAATATCTATTTCTACCTAGATGCACAACACCTCAGGGTATTTTCCTAAGACTTTTCCTATCCCACTAGCAGTGCTACCCACTACTCGGTTTGACCTGACTTGTGGCAGAAAGTTGAACGAGATGCCCAGACGTGGTGTTAGGATGATGGGCTTTCCCTTCACATCTTCACTCGGACCTTCAGGCACTACTGGAGTCACCGTCAGGCTAAGCAGCCCACATTTTTTCTCTTTTTAAAGTCTGATCCTATGTCAATATCACCAGTTAAGAACAGGAGCTGACTCAGCAAGAATGAACACAGGGATCAAAGAGAAAGGGGGTGACTGCTCCCCCTAGCCTTGTTAGTCTGAATAGAGACTGCCTGGGGTTTCCATAAGCAGCACAGTTTTCTGCATCCCTAAAATTTTATCACAGGCCTTGCAGAACAGGACCTGCAGAGTCGAGCTTGTATACAATGAGCGTTGCGTAACTGCAGCGTTTATACCTTAACAGATCGTACTCAGGCGGTGCTTATGGTCCGTGCTTGGTTTAGGAGCAGGGATGCGGGTGGATGGGACTATTTGTCTGGCCTGGGGGACTTCATTGAATCTTCCTCTCATTTCTCAGTTACAAGTGCCAGTCACCATCCCTGACAATTTAGATAGAGCACTTCTTTAAGTTCCCTTTGGGGGAATGTTCCCATTACTTCAGAAAGCTAGGGGCAAGGGCCCCTAAATTTCTCTTCTGGTACTCTGGGATAGGAGGGGCCACAGGAGGGGCAGGTGGGAAGCTCTGGACATCCTGCCCCAATCTTACCTGAGCAGCCCCTCTATTATCTGTTTTAGTACTGGAGATAATAGAGGGGTGACCCCAAAACCCATTCTCTACCCATTATATCACCCAGTTTCCAGGGCAGTCTTTCTGGGCCTAGAGAATGACTTAACGGAGGGCTTTCTGTTGCTAAAGCCAGCGTGTGTTCAGGAAGCTGTGTGGGCACACTGGCGAACTAAGAATGGCACCATCAGGTGGACACCAGATTAACCCAAGCGCAGAGAGCAGGGAGAAGGCATAAAATGATCATCTCCCTATCTACCACCTTCTGAGCACTGCATATGTCCTGGGTCCTGGGCTGGAGACTTGGTATATGCTTTCTCCAACCCCCAGGACCTGCATGGTCAGTAAGTGTTATCTTGACCCCTGCCCTCCTCAGAGACCTTCCCCTGACACTCCGTCTAATAGTTGCCTGTCCATCACTATTCACTATTTCAGTTCCCCAGTAACTTCAAAGTGCTCATCAAAATTTATCATTCTTTTGCTTGTTAACTGACTTTCTCTTTAGCACTTTCTCCATTAGATTTTAAGCTCAATGTGGGTAGGAACCATGTTCATCTTTTTCATTGTTTCATCTCCAATGCCTAGCCCAGTGTATCGCAGTGAGGAATTAAGATTATTTGTTGAATTAATTGATAATTACGTGTATTGCCAGGGCTGCTAATTAATAAATTAATCATTAATAAGTATGCATTATTTAAGAAATCTAAATAGAGTTTTTATGATAGGTAGTGGTCTCAATGTTTGAAAATGAGAAAAATCACAGGTAATGGAAAAGAAGTACATTTAATCAGGTAAATTTCATCAGGTTTACTTTAGGCTTCAGTTTAAGATTTCAAGAGTTTCTAACTTGTTCTTTTGTTCATTAATTTATACATTTATTTTAAAACATTTATTGAATAATCTTAATATAGTAAGCACTGAGGATACACATATGTATAACATTCATTCTCTCTCCTTTAGGAGCTCAGACACATGTCCAAATAACTCCAACATAATATGATAAGCATTTTAATAGTCACAAGCAGAAAGTACTTTTGAAACACAGTTTGCTTGGGGTGGGAATATGAGAGGGAGTCCACAAAGTATCACGTAAGCTCAGAATTCAAGCAAAGTAAAAGCTCTCCACCCTCTTTCAAGACTGAATCATGCACATGTCTGGAAGAGGGGAGAACACTTTACCCAATGCATGTATTCTCTTGGTTTCATTCAAGTAACAACAGAACTCCAAGCAAAGTCCACAAAATAAAGCCAGTAACCAAAAGGGAAAAAAAAGCAACTTAGGGCAAATGGGCAGAGAAATGAGCAGAGTCTACTTGTTTGGCTCAGGAAAGCACAATAGCGGTTTATAAAGGAAGAGAAAGGAAATTTGGCGCCTGAACACACACGAGCGCACACAGATGCACACACCCATTATGTCATCCTTCTCAGGCGGGGCAACACACTGGTCCAGAGCTTATCTCTGAACATTTGGAAACAGTTACCTTGCTGTAATTTATTGAATAATATGAAACTGTCTGCCGATGTGGTCTGATAGAAACTGAGCAGTGTCCCAGCTGGGGGAGGAGGTGTGAGAGCCCCCGCCGCGTGTGGGCAGATGGTGGGCCGCTGGACACGCTCTGCACAGAAGGCGATGACCCACTAGGGATGAGAGGGGGAAGGCTGGTGGGCAGAAGGGGGTTCTTTCCCCTCAGACGGCACCATGAGAGCATGCACCCTCACACTTGCTTAGGTTCTTCTATCATATGCTCTGAAGGGACTCAAGAAATTCAGAGTGAGTAAAATTGAAAAAAAAGATGAGGAGACAGGAGCTTGGAGAGGTGCCAAGAATTCTCCCAGACCTTCAAGGCCTTGGGTTCTGGGGATTTGGCCAAGGGGGCTTTGTGTCCTCCTTTTATCTGCACTCAACTGCCCATCCCAGCCAACAATGAGAAAACTCTGTGCTGGATTCAAGACTAACTTCATTTGCTGAAATCCAACAAATTGAGTCATCAAGTACCTTAATTCATTTATACAAGTTTTTAAGCACCTATTCAAATGGTAGGCATTTTGTTAAAGCAAAGTGCCTGGAATTACTCCCAGTGTGGCTGGGTGGTGGGTGGGGGGGACAGGAACATAGTTATAAGAAGCAGGAACAGAAGAATAGAACAGTACTCAAGGGGTCAGTCAGTGGCTTTTAAGCAGAGTCCACTGGGTGGATCAAGAGTGGACACAGAACAGCACTCCAGGCTGATAGGACAGCGTGTACATTCTCATGGAGGGACAACCCTACAGGCCTGCTGGGTCAGGGAGGAACATGTCCCAGCCTGGCCAGCACTGGGGGCCCAGGGAGGCCTGGCAGAAGACAGATGATGAATGCAATGGGGATCCATAGAATTTATTCCATAGGCAATGGGGATCCACAGACCGACTTTAAGCAAAACAGAGGTGTGTCCTGATGTGTGTTTTGAAAAGACACTCTGTTTTGGAAAGAATCAGTGAGAAAAATAAACTCAGAATAGGGGAGAGACCCAAAGCACATGGGTTTCTTCCATCACATATAATCTATTCTTTCTGTTCCGGTTAATAGTACATCCTAAATAGCCAATATTAATGGTCAACTCCTATGTAGCATTTAGTTTGTCCAACTCATTTCGTCTTCACAATAGTTCCCTGTGAAACGGGGACTCATAATTCCTACTGATCAAGTTATTGTGAAGATAAATGAATCAATGCAATAATTTGGTATGTAAATAAAGCACATAACACAGCATCCGGCATGCGGTAAATTTTCAGAAATGGTTTCTTACTAGCTTGCATCAGCTCCAACCCCTTCCTACTTCGAGGTTTTGCATCAGCCTATTCATTGCAACGTACTTCCTCAAGGATTGCTCCTTCACCACCAAAGACTTTTGTTAAGGGGAGGAAGGTGGGTGTTGGGGTGGTTCTGACTCTCTCAGGATCAGTCAGGTCTGGAAGCCTGAGGTTTCTGAAAGGCTGGTCTCCAGGGAGCGAAGGTTGTTCTTTTCATCATCTTTACTCAAGTGACCCTGCCTCCTATACCTTTGAAGGCAAAGTTTCATCTATTTTTATTAAGTTGTGATCAAAAATAATATATACACATCAAGCTATGAAAATTCGGAAATTTTAGTTAGAGTTTAAAGCTGAGATCAAGTGAAAAAAATCACAGCACAGGTAACCTTGTGCTTAACGATAGAAATTATTACTGTGCTCTCTGTTAATTAGTCATAAATGCTATTTCATTCCCATAAATGACAATAATGACTGGATAGAGCTGGAAGTGTCTCTGAATTCTGGCCAGACATTTCTATTTGATGTCTAGAGGGAAAGGGTTGGGACGAGGAAGGAAGAGTCTCTGTGGGCTTCAGCTACATTCTCTTGCTTTAGGAAAACACAGGCCCAGAGCTCTTTCCCTTCAAAGCCTATCTACATGCAGTCCTCAGCCTGAAGCCAACATTTGGGACCCTTCAGTCCCTGTAAAGAAAGGAATTGTCTAGCTAGCCTTGATCTCCTAGTAGTTAAAGTTCGGCGCTCTTACCACTTTGGCCGCCCAGGTTCACTTGCCTGTCCTGGAACCACACCACCTGTCTGTCAGTTGCCATGCTGTGGCGGTGGCTCACATAGAAGAACTAGAACAACTTACAACTAGCATATGCAACTATATCCTGGGACTTTGGGGAGCAAAAAAAAAAGAGGGAGAAAGACTGACAACAGATGGCTCAGGGTGCATCTTTCCCTGCAAAAAAAAAAAAAAAAAAAAGAAGAAAGAAAAGAATCATCACCCAGCACAGAGGGGCTGGAGAAGGAGCCCCATTTTCTCCAGCCCCCAGCCCAAGGCCGTCTGCATTCTTCCTGCCCTTCTTCCAATCTTGGATCTAAAACAGAGAGCAGCTCCAGCAACAGGGTAAACACAGGCTGGCCAGGGAGTGCTCTGCCAGGTGCTGGAACAGAGCCTTCCAGCGTGCACTGGGAGGGCCTTGGGCCTTTCTTATGTTTGGTGTGGGGAGGATGATCTCTCCATTAGCTACTCTTTTGTGGGTTCAGCTCGTCTACTTATTTAACGCTTGTCACCTTTCATTAATTTTTGTTGCAGGCCTGGGTTTGCTTTCAACTTTATGTGGCAGTAGAAGCTTTCTGGCACTATTTCAGATGCAGATACACATCTTAGCAAGAACTGTCTGCGAGCGACAGCTCTCTCAGCCACAAGTCAGGGAGGTAGAGATATTAATTTGAATTCTGGGCCTCCAATCAAATATTTAGAAAAGGACACTTTACCCTTTTGAAGTTGCAGAGTAAACAGAACTTCAGCCTGGGAAGCAAATGTACTTCTGATTATTTAAAGTGAAGTTCTAAAGAGGACAGGGATAGTCAGTGGTTCCAACAACTTCAATGAGCGAATTTCAGGCAAATGCACAGCGAACAAATACGAAGTAATATCAAAGTGGTCCTTGTAACATCAAATTCCTATTAATCTACTCACATCCTGGGGAATGTTTGCCTCAGTCTTTTGGCAATTAAGACTGTGTTGCCCTACAGTCTGAATGGTTTCCATCAATTAGTAAGAATCTATACCCATGTCCTCATAAGTGTTTGTTTTTCCTTCATATCATCAGCTCAGAGACACTTAATGCAGCCCTAAGAAAACATGCTCCTCGAGTGGAAAGAGACCTCATTTCATCTTCCTCCCAAGTCACTGCACCACTCCATATTTACATTTCTGATTCTTTGTTAACTAGATTAGAATCAAAGTGTCCTTTAAAACTTTGCTGATCCGAGTATGATCCAGGGACCAGGAGTATCTGCATCACATGGGAGCTTCTGAGAAAAGCAGACTCTCAGGCTCTTCCCCAGAGCTACCAAATTAGACTCTGCACTCCGCCAGTGATTCACACTACAGAGTGAGAAGGTGCCTCAAAAGGTGATGAGAATCGCATAAATCTGTAATCTACCAAACAACAACAACAAAAAGAGCAAATGCTTTTGCAAAGAAAACTCAAATACAACAGAACATAGGTGGGCACAAACAATTAGAGTACTAATAAATGCCAACATGTTTACTTACTAAGTGCCAGACCTGTTATAAGGGCCCTACGTGTATTAGCTCATGACTCTTCACTACGACACAGGAGGTAGGTACTATCCTCCTCATGTTGTAGATGATGTACAGAGGCACAGAGAACTTACATAATTTGTGCAAGATCACACAATCAGTGGAAGAGGCAGGATTTGAACCCAGGAAGTCTGGCTTCAGAGGGCATGTTTTTAACCATCACACCACACCACCTCCCAGGTGTGCACCTATATTCGGGAAATAAAACAGCTGATTGAAGACCTGAAAGAAAAGGCTAGGTTGCCGTAAGGTCCATCATTTCAGGCTCAGTAACATTTAGAAGCAGAGACCATTTGAGCAGGACACCACAAAACTCTAACAGAACTCCCTTGGGTACTATCTGAGGATGGTGAGGTTCAGAGAGGATGAGTGAAACCCCGCGGTTTTTCCAAAGGACTGGAAAATTGGAGGCCAGAGAGGTCTCAGCCTCCAGCATACTTCCCATCATGCTCCCTGCCTCTTCTATACCATGTCCTAATTCTTCGGGGGTTTTGCCTTTCCAAAGACATCTCACACGTATCAGATATCAAATGACTGCTTTTTCCTTTCTTAACTTTGATTCAAAATCTGACAATATCCCTGCTGCCTTGATAAGTTATTTTGTATTCTTTTTGAAACCTCCTCATTAAAAAAAGGCTGGAGGAGGAAGGTTGTGCTCATAAATCACACTTGAATCGCTCTCACACGAAACATCGTGGCAATTTATATTTGAAGTGTAACAGATTTCAGACGCGATAGCCAAAGAGCTCTCCCTTTGATGAAAATCAGTCCTGCCAGCTATTGAGTGTTAATTAAGACAGAATCTTAGTCTGGGCTCCAAAGAGTCATTTACCTGCTAGAGTCTTAGGTCCACTATTACATTTATAGATGAAAGGAGGCTGGTGATGGAATTTGTGCCATCTCCTCTAAGACGCCTATTTTTAACCAAATGGTGCTTTCTGTTGAAGGTTAGCATCCCACAAGGATTCTCTTAAGCCCAGAATGTTTGCAGAATGCAGGGCGGGGAGTTCCTGGAACAGACTTCAGAAGCCCAAGGAGGCTGCAAACTCTGCCTGTTTAAAGTACAACTTCTGCTATAAAAGGCACCAGACAACTTTCATTTGGAAGCCTGCCCCATCTGGTGGGAGGCGAGATAAAATACGCCATGCCCTTAAAATGCCACCCTCACGACGCCAACCGTTTCTTGACTGAGCCAGCAGTGCCCTTTTCATAACCTCCACTTTAGAGGTAAGGAAGGAGCTTCAGATCCAATGAGGAAAGATCACTGTGTCCCTTTTGACGCACGTGGTGTAAACACAAATCACTTAATAACTGACATGCCAGAGGGAGACATGGTGACTTCCAAACATCAAAAACACAGAATGCACAAAGCTGCTCTGTCTCAGCCCACTTCTCCCAGAGCTCACGGTTCAAGGGGGACCACGTGCTAGGGGGTGGTAGCAGGCCACAGCCTGCAAGCAGTGGAGTCACAGTCACACAGCGAACACCCCGAGAATCCCCTCCAGATACCCCCAGTCCAGGGGCACTTACCTTGCACTGCCCAGACACACAGATGGCCGTGCCGTTCTGGTCGCAGGGGGTACCATCAATGACCTTCTCAGCTTGCCGTACGTAGAAGCGGTAGCCCATTGCCTGGCAGTTCAGCTCACACTTCCGATTGCCCTTCACTACCAAAAAAAAAAAAAAAAAAAAATCAATCTGCATCTTTTTTCTTCCTGTATTTTTTATTGAAATAAAATTCACATAACATAAAATTAAGCATTTTAGGCAAAGTGTACAATTCAGTGGTTTTTTGTATATTCACAATGTTGTACAACCATTACCACTAACTAATTCCAGAACATTTCTATCACCCCAAGAAAGAAACCCTGGGCCTGTTAGCTGTCACTACCAATTCCTTCCTCCCTCCAGACCTTGACAACCACCAATCTATTTTCTGTCTCTACGGATTCGCCTAGACGTTTCATAATCACACACTTTTAAAAACTGCATGAAAGTTATTCAATCCGTCCATATTTGATGATAGAGGGGAGGGACTGTATCCTGATCTCCTGGCACAGAGTGGAGATTTGATGCTGAGTGAATGTTATGAAGGAATTCTTAAAGAACCTCACAATGCAAATAATAGATTCTACTCTTAGACATCCTACGCTTTGCCATAGTCACAATTATATTTTATATATCAGCAATCACAGTGAGCACACAACTTTAATGTTCTGCTTTTTCTTTTACTTAAAATATACACAGTTATATCATCTTTATGCCCTTTTAAATGGCTGCCGTTTCCTGTAATAATTCCTCCACTATGAGATATTTAAGTGGTTTCCCCACCACCTTAGGTCGAAGTCCACAGTCCTAAGCAACGGATAAAACATCTTTGAGGGCTCAACCTCACCTACCTTTATAGTCTCATTTCCTACTGTTCTTCCTTAAACCCGCATTCCGTACCCAGTTAAGCACTTCCTCTGTTCAGCCATGGCATAGGTGGTCCTTTTGCCTTTCCCTCCCCTGGCTACCACCCATTTCTACTTTTGTTTTAGTTTGCAGGTCACCTCCTCTGGGAAGCCCTCCATGGATCTTGATCTTGTCCATATATCCACCCATCACAGGCCAATCTGGCCTCTTCCACTAGAGGGTTCACCAAGCTTCTTTGAGGCATGGTCTTGAGGGACCACAGGAATGTGTCTGTCTGATTCACTTGCGTATCCCCAGCACCTAGTACAGAGCTGAGCACACAGCAAATGCTCAACAAATTCCTGAGGAATAAAAGGAGGGATGGATAAATGAATATTGGTCTTTTTTTTTTTTTCTTTTTTTGCCTTTCTCTCCCCTCCCCCCACTAAATGTATTCCCCTACCTCAGAGTTTTTCTCTATATTTCTATCATTTCACACAGAGCCTGGCATACAGTCGGTGCTCAATAAATGCTAAATTAATTACTGCTACAACTAATATCTTCAGAGCAATTTAGTTGCCTCCAAAATAAGAATGAGAAAAATTTTCAGGCAAGATATATTTACATATCCAAAAGAGACAGACAAGTACACATTTTTTTTTTAACTGCTTTTGGAGACAAGACTAATGCTATGCTCAGCCATAGACAGCATGTTCCAGGGCTGTGCCTTTGTCTGAAAATCTGATTACTGGATTGGATAATACTGACTTTTTCCTACACAACACAATACATCATATTTTCCCTAGTGTGGCTGCCTGACTGTCATATCAATGAACTTCCTTCTACTCCAAAGCCATTGAAAACCGCTAACAGGAAATAACAAGGGGCCTCTGGGACCACATGGTTTAGGGAAGATTGAATCTTCTGTGTGCTCTGAGCTCTATCTTAGAAGTCAAGAGACTTGGTTTCCTACTCTGGCTTCCCAAAAGATATAAGAGGTGATCTTGGAAAAATCACAGAATACCGAAGATAGAAGCACCTTTGGCAGTTATCTAAAACCAAACCATCATTTTATAGATTAAAGGCAACAACAACGACACCACAACAGTCCTAAGAAAGGAAGTGACAAGTTAGAGGTAAACCTAGTCTCCTACAACTTGCTTTCTCCTGTCATCTATCCATCCAGAATCTGTTTCCTCTCTTCCCAGCTCCTCCCTTTCCGAAGTGATAGCAGGAACTAGCCAGGTGTATTGCATTTTAAGTAATAAAGTGTCCCCAAGGCAGCCTCACACGGGGCAAGGGCTCGGAGTTCTCACTTCTCTTGTCTCCCTCCCGACTCCCGCCCTCCTTTGGGATACTGTCTTTGGCAGCCACAATTTTATTTCTCTTGCAACCATACTACAGAACATTCTGAGAACCAAAAACATGGCTAAACATGAGACAATTATGGCAGAATCTCCAAATGGCTGCATGAAAATAGCCCAGAGGAATGGCCTTAAGTCTGGGCTCCTCCTTCCTGTGACCCAAACCAGCCACTAGGTCTGACTCTCTCCCTATGTGGCTTAGACAGTATCCCTGCCTTCTCATACTTGCAACAAGGAACAAGGGGGATCCTAGAAGAATCCTAGGAGATATCTGAAACCTGCGGACAAGTGACTACCTAACAAAACTGCCTAGAATCCTGCTGTCTTAGCAATACTCAACCTGGTGCGTCTCATAAAATTACTAAGGACTGATTTCTCTAGACCCTGCATATACTCCCCAACCATTTTACAAATACATTTGCAGGGCTTCAGTTTAAGGTTTTTCATGCACAGTCACTTTGTTTCCCCGTTTTTTTCCTTGAATAGAATTACAATTCTGATGCCAAGAGCCTCTTTTCTAAGTAAATTTTGTCATGATTTTATCAGTGCAGAGAGAGAAGGAAAACAGAAGAGGGGCCACGAGCTGGGAGCAATGAGATAAGAGCAAGTGGGCACATCCTTCTCCTCCCTGCTTATCTCCCTCTTATTTCTCTCCCTCTCTGTTCTCATCTGCTTCCTAAATGTCCTCCCCACCTCCAAAGGGAACACCTTTACATTCCACACACCGAGGTAGTGATTCTCACTGTGGTCCTGGGACCAGAAGCATCAGCATCACCTGGGAAATTGTTGAAAATGCAAATTCTTGGGTCTCACCTCTGACTCCTAAGTCAGAAACGCTGGGGATGGAGCTCAGGAATCTGCATTTTAACAATCACTTCCAGGTGATTCTGGTGCATGCTCAAGTTTGAGAACCATTACTCCAAGGAAAATCAAGTAATGAACAGACTTGGAAGCAGCTGCCTATTCTCATTTTGAATCAAAGATGTTCAAATTCCATGCCTAAATTTAAAAGATAATATAAGCACTATCTTTAGTTAAATTTAGGATATTGCCGGGAATCTGGATCCCTGATAGTAAATAAGCCTTCTGATCATTAAAAAAAAAAAAATGCTGGTGTGGAGAAAATTCAGGTCACTTACAATAAAGCAGCTAACAGCTAAAGGGTTGACCCTCAAATACACATTAAATATTTATATCATTCATTGAACTGTGTTCCCTCGGAAAACCCATTGATATAAGAGTTAAGACCTTTTTTTAAGTGATAAAGGACAAAGAAGATAGAAAAGGAGTTAACTGTTACAAAATTTTGGAAGCTGGGATACAGAAGGACCCATGGAAATGACTGAGCAGACCCAAGAAAACTGATCCTAAGCAGGAACTGAAGCAACGAAGCTACACCTAGTATTGTAGTATCTCCAAAAGGTAACTTTGGAAATAGGGGAGAAAGCAGACCTAAAAATAGAAAAAGTATCTCTAAGGGTGTTTAAGAAGTAGAGGTTCTGCTTTCCAGAAGGGTTAGCTAAAAGCCTTTGAAAATCAACTCTTTCGTAAAAGCAATGAAAACACTGGCAAAAGACAGCTGGAGTGGCTATACTAATATCAGACAAAATAGACTTTAAGACAAAAATTGTTACTAGAGACAAATAAGAGCACTTTATAATGATAAAGGGGGTCAATCCATCAGGAAGACAACATGGAGCCCCAAAATACATGAAGTAAAAATTGACAGAATTGAAAGGAGAAATAGACAATTGAACAAGAATAGTTTGAAACATTGATATCCACTTTCAATAATGGATAGAACAACTAGACAAAAGATCGACAAGGAAATAGAAGACTTGAACAACACTATAAGCCAACTAGACCTAATAGATATCTATAGAAAGTTCCACCCAACAACAGCAGAATACACATTCTTCTCAAGTTCACACGAAACATTCTCCAGGAGGGAACAAATGTTAAGTCATAAAACAAGCCTTAAAAAATTTAAAAGGATTGAAACCATAAAAAGTATGCTCACTGACCACAATGGAACGAAATTAGGAATCAATAGCACTAAGAAATTTGGGAATTTTAAAAGTATGTGGAAATTAAACAATAAAATTCTAAATAACTGATTACGGAAAAAAATAAGGAAAACTAGAAAATACTTTGAGATTAATAAAAATAACAACACAATATACCAAAACTTATGGGATACAGTTATAGCAGTGCTTAGAGGGAAATTTACAGCTGTAAACACTTATGTTAAAAAAGAAGATCTCAAATCAATAACCTAATTTCCCACCTTAAGTACTGAAGAAAGAAGACCAAATTAAACCCAAAGCCAACAGAAAGAAGGAACCTGGACTGTAAATAAATTAAATAGAGAAAGGAGAGATGATAGAGAAAACCAATGAAACCAAAAAGTAGTTTTTTGAAAAGATCAACAAAATTGACAAACTTTAGATAGACTGACCAAGAATAAAAGAGAGAAGACTCAAAATACTAATATCAGGAATAAAGAGAGAATATTACTACTGATTTTACAGAAATAAAAAAGATTTCTAGCCAGGGCAATTAGACAAGAAAAAGAAAAGACATCCAGATTGAAAAGGAAAAAGTAAAACTATCTGTAGTTACAGATGACATGATCTTGTATTTAGATAATAAAAAAAATGTGCCAAAAAACTATTTGAACTAATAAACAAGTTCGTCAAGGTTGTAGGATACCAGATCAGTATGTAAAATTCAACTATATTTCTATACCCTATCAATGAACAATCTGAAAATGAAACTAAGAAAACAATTCCATTTACAATAGGATCAAAAAAGAATGAATTACTTAGGAATAAATTTAACAAAAGAAGTATAAGACATACACCAAAAACTATAAAACATTGTTGAAAGAAATTAACAAAGATCTAAATAAATGGAAAGACATCCCACGTTCATGGATTGAAAAATTTAACATTGTTAGGATGGCAATACTCCCCAAACAGAGTCAATGCAATCCCAATCAAAATATCAGCTGTCTTTTTTGCAGAAATTGACAAGCTGATTCTAAAATTTATATGGAAATGCAAAGAACCAAGAATAACCAAAACAACCTTGAAAAAGAAAAACAAAGTTGGAGGACTCATACTTCCTGATTTTGAACCTTAAAGCAGAGTAATGAAGACAATGTGATATTATCATAAGGCTAGACATAGAGATCAAAGGAATAGAACTGAGAATCCAGAAAACAACACTTACATTTATGGTTAACTGATTTTTGACAAGACTGCCCCAAGACAATACAATGGAGAAAGAATAGTCTTTGCAACAAATGGTCTTGGGACAACTTTGCATATCTACATGCAAAAGAATGAAGCTAGACCCCTACCTCACACCATATATAAAAATTAACTCAAAAGGGACCATCAACCTAAATGTAAGAGCTAAAACTATAAAATTCTTAGAAGAAAACTGGCATAAATCTTCATGATCTTGGATTCATTGATGGTTTCTTAGACGATATGATATCAAAAGCACAGATGACAAAAGAAAAAATAGATAAATTGCACTTCATCATAGAACTCCATTGAGAAAATGAAATGACAACCCGTGGAAGGGGACAAAATTTTTGCAAATCATGTATCAGATAAGGGACTTATATCCAGAATCTACAAAGAACTTTTATAACTCAATAATAAAGAGATAATCCAATTAAAAAATGGACATAGGATTTGAATAGACATTTCTCCAAAGATATACAAATGGCTAATAAGTACATGAAAAGATGCTCAATATCATTAGTCATCAGGGAAATACAGATCAAAACCACAATGAGATATTACACACACACTAGGATGGCTAAAATACAAAAGACAATAAGAAGTGTTGGCAAGGATGTACAGAAATCAGGACCCTTGTACAATACTGATAGGATTGTAAAATGGAACAGCTTCCTTGGAATATATTTGGCAGTTCCTCAGAATGTTAAACCTAGAGTTACCATATGACTCAGCAATTCCACTTCTAGGTATATGCCTATGAGAAATGAAAACATGTCTTCACAAAAACCTGTACACGAATATTCATAGCAGCATTATTCATAATAGCTAAACAGTGGAAACAATCCAAATGTCCCTCAACTGATGAACGGATGAACAAAACGTGGTATATCCACACATGGAGTATTATCTGACAATAGAAAGGAATGAAGTACTGACACATGCTACAAGGTGCATGAACTTTGAAAACATTATGCCAAGTGAAAGAAGCCAGTCACAAAAAGTCACATATCGTATAGTTACATTTATATGAAATGTCCAGAATCGGCAAATCTATAGAGGTAGAAAGTAGATTAGTGGTTGCTAGGGGAGGGAGAAAAGAATGTGGAGCAACTGTTAATGGGTATGGACTTTCTTCGCGGGATAACGACAATGTTCTGAAATTATATAGTGGTGATGGTTGCACAACTCTGTAAATATACTAAAAACCACTAAATTGTACTATTGAAATTAGTGGGTTTTATGGTATGTGACTTTTATCTCAGTAAAGCTGTTATTTTTTAAAAAGAAGCAGCAGCAGTTAGCTTCCTAGATCCCCAGGAAATCACAGAATACATAACTCAAGAAAATTTCTGTTTCCAGATTAAAAGAGGCTACCAAGTGCCCAGGACAATGGTGTTAGGGGTGGGATTTACTTATAATTAGTAAGTTAGCCTGATACTGTTTCACGGATACAGACAAAAGATATAAGACTCTCAGTCAGAGATAAAGGACTTTTTACTTATGGAAGAGGAAGCAGCACGAGCATCTGCATGTTTGTGTTACTGGCCCTTGCCCCCAAGTCCCACGGGGGCAATGCCTAGGAGCCCAGATGGATACTGCACATGCAGCTGAGGAACACTGAGCTTGAGGAACCCATTGCTTTTTTGGGAAGCAATAACGAGCCCTGCTCTTTGTCCTGGATGGAGATGTACCTCATCCTTCAAGGCTGCTCACTACAAACACAACCTTGAGAAATGACCTAGTTTTAGGGCACTCAGGGCCTTGCATTCTTGGCGTATTTCACAAGACCTGTAGGAGCACAAGAGACCCATGGAGAAGTGTCTCCCAGTGAATGGATATTAATGAACCACACCAAGGCACAGGGCTGTGAAATTTCAAGACACTTGGGACAAAGAAAAGATAACACAGGCTACCAGAGGGGAAACAAATAAATAAATTAAATGGTATTGAATTTCTCAACAACTTTGAAAGTTAAAAGATAAGTGAGCAATGCCTCATAATTTTTGAGGGAAAGTAATTTCTAGAATTCCATATCTATATCAACTACTAGAACTCTATATCTAGTCAAGTTATCAACCCGTAAGAAAAAATAAAGGCGTTTTCAGAAATTCAATTCTTACACAATTTACTGTCATGCACCCTATTGGAGGATGTATTCTACCACAATGAAGGAATAAACCAAGAAAGTAGAAGGTGTGGGACCCAGGAAATAGAAGATCTCACCCAAGGGAGAAGCACAAAGAATGCCCAGGAATAGGGTGAAAGCATATCCTGACAAGACAAATGTGCACTAGGGAAAGACTGGAGCGGGTCAGAAGGTTCCAGAGAGATTTCTTCAATAAAATGAAATGGATAAAATACCCAATCAATTTTAAGATATTGAGATTTTTGAGATATTGAGATATCAAGTTATTGGAAGAAGATTTACACAATTTAGAACTTGGAGTTGCACTAGTGTGAAGTACATGAAAAAGTAGACAAACCAAAAACAAAAAGGTATTCATTAACAACATAAAAAATAAAGATTTCAGGAAAAGAAAAGTTATCACAGTATACGGATTGGATGCTACAGGGTGATACCCAGCTTATCTACCATTACCATCCCAATCCAAAATAGAATTCCCCCAGGAGCTAGGAGTGTTGCCTGCTGGTAGCACTGCTATTGTCTTTCTGGAACTCGCCCTCAGCCTAAGAGAACTACCTCACCCAAGACTAAGCCTCCTCCGCAGGGAAGGCCCCGTCCAATGGCTGGGCCCAGGTGATTGTACAAAGGCGCATCCCCTCTCAATTTTGGGTGAGTCTGTAGGGCTATCCCAGCTCAGAGCTGTCCAATCCTGCATCTCACACCCCTCACAGGTATTGTTCCAGGATCTCTCCCCAATAAACACTGGGCACCAATGTCTGTTTCAGGATCAGCATCTTGGAGATCTGACCTAAGCTAGTATACTATATGGCTCAGCTGTGAAGAGCATGCACATGGTCATACAGTAAGCAATGGTTATTAATCTAACCAAAAGTACAACATGACTACACTGAGAGGGTGTGGGATGGGAAGTGTGCATGTGTACATGTGCTGAGGTGCAGGGAGAGGATGATGAAAGACAGACACATCCGCATCTTCAACAGAAAATATTTGAAACTGAAAAATCCAGAAGTAACAATGTAGCATTATTTGGGGATAAGACGGTAAACATCCAAAGAACAGCTAAAATAGTTGGGGAGTAAGAAATATCGGGGGTGGGCAAAGTTTGTAAAACTTCTTGACTGTAAGATATATGCACACATAACGGGATAATTAAAATCAATTTTAAAAAGAAGGCAAAAAATAACCTCAACGATTCAGGTTCTGAGAAACGGAATCCTTCCGTACAGTTTCTATCAATGGTAGGTCCCTCCTATCTCTGTGCAAAATTAACACAAAACTGTAAAACTCCTTGCCATCTTTTCAAGGATTCTGCATAAGTGGGAGAGCAAAGTGCTGCTTTCTAGGAGAGCAAAACGTTGCTGAAGTATTGAGGTTCTAGATTTTAGCTAGCTTTGCTATCACCTAAGTTCACATTAGCTCTTAGTAAGCAAGAGGGAGGCTCCCCAAAGTGGCAGGTCAAGCTTTTCCCACAATGGCACATTCTCTCACTCTCATTTAAATAGGGAGAAAATTTCAGGTAAGAAAAGAGGAGAGATTCTATGAATAAATATGCGAGGCTTATTCCTAGAGAATGGACAACATCTGTGCTTAGTTTCGGATCCATTCAAACTTCACAAGTTCACTCCAAGTTTAGCACCAAAGCCCTCATTTCCCAGGCTCAAATTTCGGTTTTTTTTTGGTAGAATATATGATATCCCTGTTCAAGAAAGGAGCCTCGTCAACGCAGCTCATAAAACTTGGACGTGGCAGGGTGCTCACACAACACATGCTGATGAGGGAAGTGTAAACGAATTAGAAACATGTGGACGCGATGTCTTAAGGGTGGATGCAGGGTTTAAACAAAATAAAGAGGGGTTTACTCAAAGCCCTAGCAATTGGCACGGAGTCTGCAGCGTTTGGTTGGGGTGAATAATCCAGGGGCAGCCAGAGCCAGAGCCATGCCAGACGTGACCTCCACCGACTGCACTATCTATGCGGTGTGTTCTTCCTGTTTATGAAAAAGGATCTGCCTGCCCTTGGACTCCAAATTCTGCGCTAGATGCGGATGATTACTATTTAAACTGCCTTCCCCCAGACTGCATTTTCCAGGACAAAGTTATGGAAAATAAGATGAGGAGAATGCTTCTAAGAGCCCAGACTCTTCCCTGGAATTAGAAAACTGCTCTGAAAAAGTCAGAAGAGAAGAGGGGCGAGACTGTGTAATTCTTAGCTTTTCCTGTTGTGAAAAGGAAATTGTTTAGGGCACATTCCGTTATTAAAACTTAAATGCAAACGCATACAGCTTATCAGTTGTGTAATATCCCTAACCTTCTATCCCACACTTGTGACTATGTACTTGAAACTTTACGAGTTCACGTGCAGTGCCTGACTGAATCTTATTTAACTGACAGTCTTAACAAGCTTGGGGATCTGCACTAGAAACAGTGAACAAAAATGTCTTTTTTAAATTCTGAAAAATCATTGGTTCAATGTTCCCCAGATGTTAAACTGCTTTTAGCATCACTCACACTTAAACACAGTTCTTAGTCTGGTAACACTAACGCAGTGGTTCTCAAACTTCAGTGTACTCAGAATCACCTGGAAATCTTGTTAAAACACAGATTGATGGACTCCACTCCTACAGTTTCTGATTCATCAGGTCTGGGGTGGAGCCCCAGCATCTGCATTTCTAACACGTTCCCCAGTGTTGCCAATGTTGCTGGTCCAGGAACCACACTTTGAGAACCACTACTCTAACTGATGCTATTGAACCAGAATGGAGAAAGGAGACCTACTCAGCAACCAGACCACTAGTTGACACCCCGGGAATACAGTGCCAAAGCTGACATACAGAATAATGTTTGGCTAACTAAATAAAAGGTTATGGTTTTATACATGCAAGCCAGCCATTCAAGACTGCAATCATCAAGAGGCTTTGCAGGGAGGAAGTTCCCTTCTGAGTTGTCGGTCCATTCTGTGCAGAAAACCAAGAAGGAAAAAGAACTTCTCTTTCCTTAGCATCTGCATTTGGATTTGGATGCCAACCTATTCCCACCTTTTACAATTTTTAACATGTCTACTGTTGGTTGAGCACCTACTATATGCCAGACTCTTTATATATATTAACTTACCTAATCCTCACCTATGGAGGTGTAGGGGAGCAGAATTTGCCACCTCAAGATGTGTCTCTTTGGCATGAGGATTATTTTTGCTTGGTTATCTTTAAAAAAACTATAGACATGGGAAAAGCTTTGAAAACCAATAGAAGTTACCCTTTGTAAGAGACACTTACATCTGTAAGGGAAATCTCCATTTGTAAAGATGTCTCCCTCTCCGTACCAGGAAGAGGGGAGATGTCCTTATCCTAGAAATTCTTATCAACGCAGAAGGCAAGGACTTAAAATGGCATAATAACCTTACTCTTGTTTACTGTCCTTTTCTGGTAATCTCCCATAACTGACTCTCCCCACCCCCAACCTCCTCCTTTGTCTTTAGCTGAAGATGGTATTTAAGGTGGCAACCTCAGCCATTCTGGCGAGTTGCTCAGTTTTCCTGCATTTCTCCCATGTATACATGTTATAAAGCTTTGTTTGATTTTCTCCTGTTATTCTGTCTCACATCAATTTAATTTGTAGCCCAGCCAGAAGGACCCAGAGGGAGGGTAGAGGAATTCTCTTCCTCCCCCACGGAGGATTAGGACACTGAGGCTCAGGCAAGCTTAGTGACTTTCTCTTGACTGCATAGTTGGTAAGTAGTAGTGTTACCACCCAAGGCTGGGGGGGGGGCGGTTCGTCCGCCTGCCGCAAGACATGCCAATAGTCAAGAGGCAAGGAGGTAGGAGAGAAAGGACTTTTTCTTACAGCTTGCTAGCAAGAAGGAAGATGGCTGACTCATGTCCGAAAGAACCATCTTATAGAACAAAGACTACAGGCCAGTTATATAGGGGGCTGGTCTCCAGGTAGGGGAGGCATCTGGTCTCAGGGTGGAGGCTTCCATCTGATCTCCAGGTTGAGGCAGATATCTAGTCTCAGGGTGGCGGCATCCATCTGTTCTTAGTTCCTGATAGTCTTTTGTTTTACTGGATATGCATCAGAGACCAGAGCACTGCCCTATAATCTGATCTTTCAGTTGTCATTGATGATGGCTATCAGGATAGACTTTCTGCCTGAGAGTCATCACATTCCTAAGGAACTGAAGAGAACAAAGTTACCAACTTATAGCAGCTGGGAGGGGCCACAAAATCCACAGAGCATGTCTGGGTTAGTTAATCAGAGGTCATTCAAAGTTACAATAGGGTTTCTTTTCTACAATACGGCTTCCCTTATGTCAACCTTGTGTTGAACCAGTACCAGTAGAGCCCAGGACTGTGGGACTTCACCGCCCTTGTGCTAACACTGCACCACCATCCTCCTACCCTGTGCCGGAAGCCAAACCTACCCCAAACAGATCTTCCTGCAGCTGTGTTGCCAATAGGGTACACTTGTGACACCACTTACCCTGAAGTCACCTACCAGAGGCCAGGTTATCTACCCTGCCCCATCATTCTTGGATCTCTTGAGTACCTGGGGACTTTGTGTCTTCCACAGGGCAGCCAGCTAAAGGAAGCCTGTTTCCTGCCTCGCTGCAATGGCCCCAGAGAGTGGCCTCAGTTTCTGTTCTGGCTTCCTAAGGCTGAGCCCCTATCACCTACCCAATTCGCTGGCCTACTCCCATCAGTTACATGACACCTGTGCAGAACTGGTGCTGGACACAAGAGCTGGCTGGCAACCTCTCCCTCTACTCCTGCTGTGATATGGTGACACAATAAGAAATATATTTGTTTTTTGTCCTCAGTTCCTGGCACAGAGCTTCTAATAAACTTGTAACTTCCTGAGCGATAGGGATGAGAGGAGCATCTTTTGTTATTCATAATAAGCCCCCTTCAAATAAACCTGAGCTTATGCTCATGAGTTGACTCTTGGTGGGCCCCTATATGGCTTCAGGATGGGGGCTGGTCACCAGAAAGACCAAAGCACGATTAGAAGGTTGGAAATTTCAGCCCCACCCCCTTATCTCTGTGGACCGTAGAGGGGCTGGAGATTTGGTTAATCACCAATAGCCAATGATTTAATCAGTCATGCCTATGTAATGGAACCTCCATGAAAACTCTAAATGATGGGGTTCAGAAATCTTTAGACTTGGTGAACACATCCAGGTGCTGGGAGGGTGGCATGCCCAGAGAGAGCACGGAAGCTCTGCGCCTCTTCCTCCATACCTTGCCCTATGCATTTCTTCCATCTGGTTGTTCCTGAGTTGTATCTTTTACAATAAAGAGATAATATGTAAACTATTTTCCTGAGTTCTATAAGCCATTCTAGCAAATTATCAACCCTGAGGATGGGGTCATGGGAACCTACAAATAGGAGGTTCCTATTTGCAGCCAAGTTGGACAGAAGTGTGGGTAACTTGAGGACCCACTACTTATGATTGATGTCTGAAGCAGGGGGCAGTCTTGTGAGACTGAGCCCTTAACCTGTGGGGTCTGACTGACACTGGGTGGTTAGTGTCAGAAATGAATTAAATTGTAGGACACCCAGGTGGTGTTCGCAGAGAACTAGAGAATTGCTTGGTGTAGAAAACTTACATGTTTGGTGTCAGAATGTTGTGAATAGAAATAGACCTTAGTATTTGCCTCCTCCTCTTGGCTGCCAGGGTCTAATGAGGAGGGTATAACCCTCTGCTGGTGGATGCCAGGTCCTCTGCTGGGTTGCCAACCACTGATGCAACTTTCTAGGGCACAACCCAATTTTCTCAAGGACAGGACACATTTCTGTCAGTGGCAGCAAGCATTCAAGAAACTGTTTTCATTCTCTATATCCACTCTGCTACCAAGCTGTGTCATTCATTCATTCTGGATTCTCCCATTCCCATTCACTCCTCCTGCCAAACCCCAGCCCAGGCCTTCATCAGCCTGTGCCAGAAGGTCTACACATCTCCTAGCTAGTCACCCTGATTCAGGCTCCCTGCCTTCTCCCCATTCATCCAGCTCAAGCTATACTATCCCCAAACCTTCCTTCTTCAGGTCACTCCCCTCTCAAGAACCTGTCATAGTTCTATACTCACATTCTATTCTCTGCCTGAACTTCCAGATGTGGTTCAGCCCACCTGCTCCTGGAAGCTTCCCCTGATCACACTCAGTCCCACTGATCTTGCTATCTCTATCCTACATAGAATGTCACACCTGGAAAGAATCTATTACCCAATTCTCTCATTTTATATGGCAGAAAACTGAAGCTTAGAAAAGTGAAAAGATTTGCCTAGATCACGCTGATTGTCAATGACCTCACTACACTTAAAACGCATAGGGTTTTCCTAAATTAATAACAACAATACCTACCATGGCTAGTTAGATAGTACTTGCAGTGAACTAATGCATGTGTGAGACACTGCATAGGTATTATTCCATATTATCCTTACAACTCATTAAAACAGATATTATTATTATCCCACTTTATAGATGAGGAACCCGAGGCTCAGAGAGGTTAACTAACTTGCTAAAACCCACACCATCAGAAAGTGGTGGAGCCAGCGGGATTCCAATTCAAGTTTAACTCAGAAGCAGAATTCTTATTCTCGGCGCCCCACTGAACACTTAATTCTTTCATATGAGTACAGATTACCTCTCTAAGAAACTCACCTGTTTGAGGTCAAAGACAGTACTTGACATGGTGCCACATATGGAGCAATGCTCGTTCATTCACCCAATAAACATTTATTAGGCACCTATTGTGTGCCAGGATCCAGGTATAAGCAAGTTATTAATAAGACAGTCTCTGCCTTCATGGGGCAATCAGCATTCATTCATTCACTCAGCAAATATTTATTAAGAGTCTACCTTATTCCAGGTACTACAGTAAGTGTTGAGGAAATAAGAAAAAGAGACCAGGTCCTCAACCTCGTGCAACTACAATCTCATAGGGAAGATAGGTATTAATTAATATTCATACAAATAGATGTGAAATTATAACTATGAAGGATCGTTTAATGTGTGAAGGGGAGGGGAGGAGAGAAGAGCATTCAAGGCAGAGGTATACCAAAGGCCACACCCAAAGCCCAGGAACATGCCCATTCAAGGGGTGAGACACATTCTCCACGGCTGAAGTAGAGAGTGAGGGGATTTGATAGGAGATGAAGTTGAGAGGTAGACCAGCAGCCCAGGTCAAGCAACACCAGCATTCTTGTAGAAAGAATGAACACACTTCTCAAGAGTTCTACGAAGTACCATGGTTTGCACTCTTCCAGAGAACAGAACACGGAACAGTAGTAGCTTCCTGTTTGGAGAAAGTTCCTAGACACGTAGTTTCATGGGAATTGGCTAAGCCAACTTGTCCAAGCTACCCAACCTTTTTCAAAATGTTTTCCTTTTCTCTCATGTCACAGTAAATCTAAAGCTGGAAAAAGTGACTGAAAACAAATACCATTATGGAAAAAACACCATGCTGTTCAAAACTCTTCAAGCTGTGCGACATGTAGTGTTACATCTTAAAATGTTACATTTAATAAAAAGTACAAGTTTGAAGGGCGTTCTGTCAGTAAAAAGCCAGTCTGGCCAGCTGTCAGGAAGGCAGCTTGACTGTTTCAATAGAAGCGAGAGTTCATAACCAGTTTTTTATTGCTTGGAAAATATATATCTATCTGAGCAGATATGGACATATTAAAATATGGAATATAGACATATCCTCCAGAAAAACAATGTGGGTTTTTCTTGTCAAGAACTGAGGATTCAAGAACTCTCAGAAGGAAGTTAGGGAAGGGAACTCTGGTATAAATGCCATGTAAAGTAAGTCTCAGAAGCCAGAGAAATTCAGAGGTGGAGGAAATGGTACCACCCCTGCAGGCAATACCCAGAGGAGGGCAGCTTGACCTCCCATCTCCTGCTATTATCATCTTAGTTAAAAAAAAAAAAAATATATATATATATATATACACACACATATATGTGAGTGTGTGTGTATATGTGTGCATGTGCGTATATACGTATGGGGGCTATGTACACACGGATCTTCCAGTCTGTTGGCATCAGGCCAAAGCAATCAACAGTGATACGAACATAATATGGGCTGGTCCATAAGGTGGAAAACTTATTCTATGAATGCGTGGACACTCACAACAAATCCACATGCCTGAAAACCAAGCAGTGGTTCCAACAAAGGCTCTCTCTGTCTTCTAAACATTTACAAGCAGACATGGTAACACACTGGAACAAGAAGGTTTCAGCAGGAAGAAAGTTTTGATGGCTTCAGGAAAAGAATTTTTTGGTATAACAAATTTTCAGAATTCAGGAGAAGACTTCAGGAAACCCCAGCTACCTCGTCTCAACTTCTGACTGCAGGAACCGATGAGTTAGGCATTGCCCGGGTTTCACTCGAGTCTCTGTGAACTGGGGGCGCTTGGCACACGCTTTGCTCCTGGGGGGCAGCGGGGGCTCAGCAGGTGTTTCTTGACTTGATGCTCTCTGCCACCCTCACAGCCTGTTCCTTAGCAGCCCCACGGAGGGTGTTCGGATTCAGCTCCCCCTTTTGGGGCTTCATAAAACCCACTGAAAAATGACTTTCATGTTACCACTCTTCTCACAGCCATCCCGAGTACTTCACTGTCCTCAGAACATCTACATCCAACCCTTAAGATGGGTTTTAAGGACATTGTTCTCTACAAGTGGGTCTTAAACTAACTCTAACTACTCAACTGCTCTCTTCACTGTTCAGGAAACATACCATGGGCATTCTCACCTCTGGGGCTCTATTTCTTTTGTTCATCTATCCAGAATGTCTTTGATATTCTAATCTACCTACACAAACCCCACCTTCCGCATGTTTGTGAAATACACAAACACACGAATTGTGGCAAGTGCTGTGAAGGCAGAGTCTCCCAAGGAATATGGAACCGAGGAAGTGACTTTGTCTAGGGTAACAGGAAAGGCTTTACTGAGGAAGTGACTTTTGAACTGAAATCTGAAAGATGAGTCAGTTCTATGAGGGAGGGGATGGGAAGGAAGCCATCCCAAGCAGGCGTACCAGCCTGTGCAAAGGGCCTGTGACAGGAGGAGAAGTGGGAAGAAGGTCAGTGGCTGGAGAGCAGAGAGCAGACACCCTGAAAATCCTGGACCTGGAGACGTGGCCCTTCTTTAAGTCTTCAGTTCTCATGAGCTCTCTGGATTAGGGTTGCCAGAAAAAATGCAGGATGCCCAGTTAAATTTTTCAGATGCATAACACATATTGCATGGGACATACCTATACTAAAAATTATTTGTTTATGTGAAATTCAAATTTAACTGGGCATTCTTTATTTTTACTTGCTAGCAATCTTACTCTGCATACAACCAAAGGACAGATTTTTCTACATAACTCATTTATATTCTTAATCACAATGGATCTTATTTTTTAGCTGGCTTGCTGTCTTTCTGTCTCTGATGAGCTTCATCAGAGAAACTTAGAGCAGGAAGAGTCCTAGAAATCAGCTCGTCCAACCTTCTCATTCACAGACAAGAATAGGAGGCTTAGACAGGCACCTGGAGCTGCTGAAGGTCACAGATAGAGACCCACTGGGGCTTTTCTCATGCCTCTCTGCGGTACTTAGGACAGCGCCGAGCACATTAAAAAACAGCTTAATCAATTGCTCAGTTGAATTAACAAGCTCATTCACATGCCTCTGTACAGAGGGGGGATGAATAGATACAATCGCAGACAGCCAGGAGCTTTCCAAACAAAATAAACAGCAAGCCAGACAGAGAAGGGGCCATTTGCACATGCACAAACACAGGGGCAGACACAAAAGACCCCAGCAAGTAGCTATTTCAACCAGCTAGACTCCAGCCTTTGCCTGGAGCTTCTACAAGAGCCTGGAACCAAGGCTGTCCTCCTTGGTGGCTTGGTGAATTTACTCCTGCATGGTGGCCCATTGGGTACATGGCAAGTGTGGAAAGTGATCATTTTTACCTTAAGATGGAAACTGTGACCCTGAAGGGACTCACCAGCCAGCCTCGTTTGTCCCTTTCAGGCCCCAGTTATTTCACTTTTTTTCAGGACCTCTCTGCAGGCAGAACACGTTCTGTCCAAATATGCACAACCACCGGGAGGAAAAGGCAGGGGCGGATCCCTCCACCACTATTTACCAAACGAAGGCAGCCCTCCACATTCAACTCGACTGAATGTCGGGGGATAATCCCCCTGAGTAAGCTTGGCTTTCATTCCTCCACGGGACTTTAAAAGACATCAATCCCTCCCAACCACAATCAAATGCAAGCTTTTCACTTCCCGAAGACAAACAACGATTTGGACAAATGAGAAAGGAGGTTCCCTTGTGGTGGCATGAAAAGGGAATTCAGCAGCAGCGGCTCCCTCTCAAAGGAAGCACCGGGAAGGATGTTCTAGCCGTAGCCACACAAAGCGTGGCATGAGATCATCATGCCAGAACCTAATTGAAACCTCAGGCTGAAACAGTGTTTTGCGATATTTGGGAGAAAGGATGGGCAAAGACAAAAAGGAAACACAAAGGATGTGTACAGAAGCAGCAGGAAAAGCAGCCCACTTCTTGACTGTGGGACAATTTGGAAGGTGGCCATTGAGTTAAATGAGGTATAGCCTTCCTCTCAGTCTCTCTGAGACCCAAAGCCGTTTTGCAGAACTTGCTGCTGCCAGCATTATGGCTGCATAGGCAAGGCCTTTTGGGCCCATTAGGACCTTCAAAATGCAATTGTATTCTAAGAAATGCAGCAGAAAAGATGCAGGTTAGACCTTTAGACAAAATATCTAGCATTCGGGAATCTCCCGAAAGGCACAAGAGAAAGAGCATGTTTTTGCATGCCCTTACCTGGGTTTGAATCTGAATTCTGCCACTCACTAAGCTTGTGTCATTGGACAAATTAAGTTTATGAAGCTTGCTTTTCTTATCTGTTAAAATGGGTATTTTAATGCTTATCCCACAGACTTGTCTGAGAATCAAATAAGAGAACGCTTGTAAAAGCACAGGCACTCAATAAATGTTCGCTTCCTTTCTTCTCCCCTGAAACTAGCTGTCCAGGGAGCTGGTGGAATGTCTGCATTTGGAAGCTTTATAAGAATTGCAGACACGGAAATATCTACCTTTATCAAAATGTGGCAACCACTGGCATTAAAAAAATGGGCTAGGTGGTAGTCCTCAGTAGTCTTAAGGCTTTATTAAAAGTATTCCCTTGCCCGAAGGTAGTTAATTGATGTTAGGCTATCTCCAAAGCCCTTCTAAGCTGCCTGTTCTTTTAATTCTCTTTGATAATTGTCACAGAAGCATGGCCAAGTTAAAATACGCCTGGAAGAAGAGCAGGGAGAACGGTTTCGTGGCTTTTTGGCTGCCCTTCAGGACTCCAGCTGCTCAGTAGCCAAACCTTGGGAACACTGTTCAGGATCTCAATATTCTATTTTCTTTCTCTTTATGGTTCTTGCAAATAACCACCTGCAAGTTTCATTTTGTTATTGGATCTGCATAGAGAAATGGTTTTAATATCCCTTCTTCGGAGAGTCTTTTGCATTCTGAAAGGCCATAGTCTCCGGCGGTTCAACCATCATCCACTGACACACACAGGTCTTAGTGAGAGACTCACTATTCTTTTCCTTCAGCAAAAGTTTCCACCAACAAGCATACTCAGTCTCAATGAAAAACATGCAACGACAGACCAGGATACCTGGAAAGAATGGCCCCTACTCATACTCCAAACAGTACAAGCCATAGTCAGTAAACCTTTGTGATGCTGGCTCTTTTCCTAGACTCTGTCCCCTACTTCACCTTGACTATGCAGCTATAGCCTTATGCTCTGGTTTCCTTTCCTTTGGATAGATTTGGCCAGCCTACAATTACCTAAAAAATTGGGAGAGAGGGCCAGAAAAAGAATTCTCTTTAAATGCCCAATATATTTGAGATGAAAGGATGTGATCTTTTTGATTGAGTAATCCAGGTTATTACCTACTCCCCTTCCCACTATACTATGTAGATCTGGCTCCAGGAAAAATTCCTGGATAATCCAATATAGTAAACTCCTCCTCAGGGCAAAGCTCTGACAAATGGGCAAGCTCAAGTTTAGACCAAGCACATTCAAGGTCTTTTCTGGGGTTCAGAGTGCTGGAGGTCAGGGCAAGGTTATATGACAAAGTGCCTGGCCCACAGTGCAGACTCCAGGTGGGTTTGGGGAGCAAATTAAAGAACCAGCGAAAAGCTAAGGGGAGTGAACCAAGCAGCTATACGGCAGAAACATAAGAAACCCTCAAGAGGGGCCAGCCCCGTGGCTTAGCAGTTAAGTGCGTGCGCTCCATTACTGGCGGCCCAGGTTCGGATCCCGGGCGCGCACCGATGCACCGCTTGTCCAGCCACGCTGAGGTGGTGTCCCACATACAGCAACTAGAAGGATGTGCAACTATGACATACAACTATCTACTGGGGCTTTGGGGAGAAAAAGGGAGAAAAAAAGGAGGAGGATTGGCAATAGATGTTAGCTCAGGGCTGCTCTTCCTCAGCAAAAAGAGGAGGATTGGCTTGGATGTTAGCTCAGGGCTGATCTTCCTCAACAAACAAAAAAAAGAAACCCTCAAGAGTGTTTAAACTGCAAATCAATTGCTTCTTTCTGGATAAATTCAAGGGATGATTTATGTGAAACAAGGTAAATAAATTCTTTTTAAAGTCTCTGGTTTTACTGAGAATGTGTGATATCCTGAGTGCAGTTTGGATTTGTGTTCTGTGTATGTGTGTACACCACAAAAGCAGTTAACTGTTGACGGCCAAATAACAAAGGCCTCTGCCTCTCTCAGGAGAGATGAAACAGCTCTGGGTTGAGAAAAAAAAGAGAAGATCAAAAGAAGATCCAGACATCCCCGGCTGGCAGGAGGCAAGAGGTCCCCTGGCCAGGAAGGGTAACCTTTGCTTGAACTTGGAGGAATGTGGAAAAGGGGTTCTGGGCTGAGACGGAAATCTCCAAGAGTCTCCTCCTAAGCTGTGCTGAGCAGGATTCTGAGCTACATGCCTGAAATTCCCTGACAAGACCAAAATATTTACATCTAAGCCTTTGCTGTATCTACTTATAATTAACAAAAAAGATTTCTTTTTATCTTTTTTTTTAAATGATTGCACATTAATTGGCAAGTTCGGGATGAAAGTGGTATCTTCGTATGGTTGGTCCAAAGCTTTTGGAAAAATAAGGCAGCTATCAGGTGACATATTTCATAGCCACTGACCCATTCATCTTCCTACTGGAATTTATTCTAAGACTAAAATCTAAAAGAGTAGAACATATTATGGTTTTCTTGAAAATGTACTGAATGAATTTTGAGTTCTTTTGTTTAAACTCATTAGGAAAAAGACTTTGGAAGAGAAAAACAAGTTATAAACCATCATCCCCTTTACACCGAAGGCCATGCTGTCTATCTACAGCTAACCTCTATATAAGCCCTGATTCATGGGTACCACTTACTTGGTTTGGAGACAATCACCAACCACAGCATCCTGAGCAGATCTGAAAATGTTTCTCCAACACCTGAGATCACCCAGACAACACTGTCTGTTAAAAAGATCCCTTTCTATAGCCACTCACAGAGGTTTTTTTTAATGTTAATAAGTTATGCCTAGTAGCTAGCTTCGGGTGCACAGCTATTCAATTCTTCAAACACACGATAAAAGCATCCTGCCCAAGTCCTCAGAAGCCTAAAACAAAACGCAAGCAAGCTGTGAAAACAACTTGACCCCAATGCCCATGGCGGCAAGGGAATCTCTAGGCACCAGGAAAAAAAGACAACAAAAACAAAAAACCCTGAAACCTTGACTCCTAGAGTATCAAGCACTGTAATGCAAATGCATGTTGATTAGAAGGCAAACAGAACCCTTTTCTGCTCATGGTTTCCAAACACAAAGCTCAGAAAACAAACAATTTTTGTCAAATTCTCCCAAAGCTAGACAGAAACAACTAAGGCTTTCATCATTTAAAAAGCTTACCCTCTGAATTAGGAACTAGGTAGCGCCTAAATTTTCTTTTAAAAAGTGTTATTTACTTAAAGATCAGGAGTCTACATAGTTTAGGGGTCCCCTCTGTGTCTCATTCCTAAGAAACCAACCATCCTGTTCTAGAAAGTAGGGAGTCTGGGGCTGGGCCCACCTGCCAAACTTCTCTTTCACATGGTAACGTCTCCATCTGCTGGAAAGTTAGATGTCTGCATTAAAGACAGATGGTGTTAGTCAAATTTACATTTCTACGTTCTCGATTATATGCATTGCCATTTTATTTAAAACATCTGCCTTTTTTTCCTTATTTCTGAGGCCCCCCAATGGTCTTCATCCCTATGGTATTTGCAATATACTCGGTCCCCTCCCTATGGTTTGAGCAGGTCCCCACCAGTCTTTGTTTATACTGTACATCCTTAGGTTAGTCCTGAAACCCTTCTCTGAATCTGGATACTGTTCACCTGGACGTCAGGGGTTCCTGTCCCCCTTGGGCTGGCATTCCTATGAACTATGATCTGAGCTGTTCACAGCACGAGCTACTTTATTTGGCTGGACAAACTGTTGAAGAACTGCCCGTTTTGTCTTTGATTTAAAAAACAAACAAACCCACAAACATTTGGGCCGTGAGGACAAGGCTGTGTTTGCCACCCTCTTGTTTCTGGCGTCTCCCAGGTTCTCGCTTTTCTGTACGCTGGTGACTGCTCCACCCTGGCCAGGCACCTACTCAGTGAAGCCCCGGGAAATACAAGTGCATGTTGGACGTGCACACGACTTCTCTGTCGTTCCTCTTTCTCATTAGGTCCCTCAGCATCACTTTCCTCTTCTGCCTTCGGAGTTTAGTCTCCATTCTGCCATGCCTTTCTTTAAAGTAAACCAGTGTGCAACTCTATTTGTAAATTATTGCTTCCTGGGGTTAAACTCACAGTATGAACCCAAGCAGCTTTCTGGGCTTTTCTCTCTTTACTTGTACAGAAAGGAGGCTGGGGTGATCTCTTCAGTCCACTCTACTTATGATGGTCAGAGGAAAAGGAAGCATGCAGACTCTCAGAGACTACAAACTTGCCAGAGGCAGAGGTGGGCAAGCAAACAAAAGCTAGGCTAATCTCGTCCTCCTCTCAGGAATGGAGGGCTGCTGAAGGGCAAGCCAGATCTGAGAACACCTGACTACAAGAAACCAGTAGTCAGATAAGCCCCAGTGAGCCGGATCCTCCTTCTTCCCCGAAGAGAACGTAGATCTGTGGAGACGGACAGGCAGGCCTTGCTATGTCCTCCATGACCATCAGCTAGAATAGACCCTGAGAACGGGAAAAGCGAAAGAAAAATTTCCTCTCTCTTTCTTGCTCTCTCTCTCCACAGCTGCCTAATCCAGGAGCAGAAGCCTTAAAAAGCTTTTGATCTCAACAACTGGTCTAAAACAAGTTATCTTCTGTTGCCAAGAAGAAAGAATTAGGTTTATTAAGCAGTGACTCACAACAACAAAAGAGCGATTAAAAACGATGCTTTAATTATGGCTAATATTTAAGCTTATTCCACGGAAAAGCAAAAGCATGATGGAATGGAACAGTAGATGTGGCAGGACTGAGTCTGGGCTCCCAGCACTGTACACATCCCATCACTGCCTTACGTTGTTTTCCTACTGTGCTCCCACTTAGATTCTGAGTTCCTTGAGGATGATGGAACCTCGTTTTTCTCATCCTTGAAGCCTAGACAGAGGTCCTCTCACACAACAGGTGTTTGATAAATGCTTATCACACTGAAATGGACTGACCAGAGCCCCTTCTAATGGTCCACACGTGGAGAGAAGATGGCTAGCAATCCACTCGCCAAAGCGCTGGCCTCTCATTCATCTAGTGCGAGTTCCCAGGTCTCCTTCACGGTGCCTTTACAAGAAATAGAAAAAGGTGTCCAATCCTCAACACACTTAACTTCCACCTGAAAATTGTCATAATGTAGTGATATTGCTAGAAAAAGCCACTTTACTGCCGTCTGATGGAAAGTTGTTAAAGTAAACATGCAAATCATTCATCTTTAGTGTCAACAGTCATAATAAAAATATGAAAAAAATCAAAATAATAAAGATACCTACAATGTAAATGATGCCTCTTTAAATGAAGTAACCTGTACAGTGCACAACCTGAACAACTGTGCAAGGCAGATGATTTCTTTCAGGCATCTATGTGGCTAGCCTTGAAAAACTGAGCCTATGAGTTGGTGGCAAATGGTAGAACCATTTATATTCTGCTACTTGCATACTGCTTTTTGGAAGAGTCATTGATAGAAAGAGGTGGGAGCGTGTGTGTTTTTGTGCATGTTAGGATTGAGAAGGTGCCAGAAGGGTGATCACAAGTTAGATTGCAAGGATTCTACGGAATGACTTCTCTCCATCACAAAGTTCTCAGGCCCAGCAAGTATGTCCACAAAAAGATTTCCCTGGAGACACACTGTTAGTTTAGGTTCCAAATAGCTGATGTGCCTAATGGCCCACTGCACTCTGGGTGTTGACCATAAACCCACAGGCACACTCATCAGGTCTGTTCTCTTTCCCTGTCCTTTCTGCAGATTAACATGCAGACCACCACTCTCCCTCGGTGCTCTCTCGTCGCTTCGCTGCCCTGCCACTGCAGCCTCCAGGTTGCCCTCCTCTTGGGCTGCTCCTTCCCTGGTCCTCCTCCCCAACCCCTGATGCGGACATTCTTCAAGGGTCACGCCTCAAAGTTCGAAGCTCCTTCTTCACTATCCCCCTTTTGGCCGTCTCCTGGGATGGGGATCTCCCACATTCCAGTTCTTCCCAGACTGCACCCTACCTGTGGTCCTGCCTCTTCATACGCCTGCTCAGCATTCCCACTGGGATATCCTGCCTGCACCTCAAGCTCACTTTATCGCTAAACTCAAGCTCTCAACTTCCTCCACCTCTGTTCTTCCCTACTGGACTTTCCTCTTTATGTCAGGGCTGTCATTATTCCAGTCACATAGCTTCAAAACAGTGTCTCATTGATTCTTCTCTGCCCCTTACCCCCTCCATGAAGTCAGCCATCCAGCCAACCGATTCTCCAGATTCTCCCTCTGGAGTGTCTCCAGTGTTTCTTTAATACGTCAGTTTCTTTCCACTCCCACAACCAGTGCCACATCACGCCTGGATAACTGTGGCAGCTTCCTCTTGGTCCCTCTCCTGCTCATCACTCTGCACACATCTGCTGGGTCAGAACTCCCACAGCACCTCTTTAAAGTGTCACCACCTTCCCTCACTCAGAGCCTTCGGTGGCTCTCTCCTGCAGTATGAAGTCCAAGCTCCAGATCTGGGGGATTAAAACCCTCTACAATCTAATTTTACCAATTTTTTGCTGATGTTTTAATCCAGTGTGCCTCGACATGGGTTCTTAACCCAATCAGACGGCTCTCCTTATGGGACCCCCTCATTGTTCACATTCTGACCTCAGTGCCTTTGTTTGCGCTGGGGCACCACCTAGAATCCCTTTCTTGGATAAGTGGGGCAGGCTGAGAAGACAGCCAAGACTAGGAGTTTGTGAACATTAGCTGGCCTGGATTGGGAGAAGAGTTTGAAAATAGGAGCAATGGGAAAGATTTGCTTTTCTCAGGGCAGACCATAATTATGTATGTCCAAGGGCAGATCCAAAATGATCTGACCCAGCCACAGGAGGAGGACTTGAGGACCACTAGAAAAATGTTCCGACTCAGAATAAGGGATCAGGGTCTGGTCAAACAGTGACAAGGCAGGCCATCAACCAAGACCCAGAGGGGTGGCGGTCAATATAGGGGAGGTCCAGTGGCCAGTACTAGAGGCCCAATCATGGCAAGACTAGAGTCAAGGGGCAAGGCACCCAAACTAGGGCACAAGGAAGGAAGCTGGGTCCTGGAAAACCAGAGCACAAAGGTCAGAAAAGAAACCATAGCCAGATTGTCAGCCCTAAGCACTGTCTTCATTATATCCTGCATGAATTCAGGATTGGCTCCAGATCAGAGATGGCAGGTGCAAGGGACATGAGTACCCTTTACTCTGGTACCCATGCAGACATCACTAATCAATCATGGCACTTTTTCATCCTGGGCACAGTCATGGCCTCAAAATCCTTCACACAGAGCTTCAAACAGCCACTCCCAATCAATTGAAAGTAGCACATGAGATAAATTCTATTTGTCATGCCTAGTCCCAAAGTCACAGGTAGGGCCAAATCTGTATGAGAGTGCTCACTGCATCATAATCGCCTGGAGGGCTTACTAAAACTGAGATTGCCTGGTTCTACCTCCAGAGTCTCTGATCTAGTAGGTGTGGGGTGAGGTCAGAATTTGCATGTCTGACAAGTTCCCAGGTAATGATGCTGCTGGTCCAGGGACCACAGTTTAAGAACTATTTCACTAGGTAAAACCATATCATCTCTCCTCTTATTCTTAACATATCTCTCCGGGGCAGCTGGAGTACTTTCTCCTCAGCTTAAAATCACCTCTTCCATCTCCACTCTCAGAGAACACCATCAATACTGTTTATATAATGGGACAACAAACATGTATTATGCTGGGAGTGACACAGACAGGCAAAGTCCCTGCTCTCACAAAAGTCACAGCATAGGGAAGGGGCAGGCACAAACAATGTAACTGGCAGTTACAATTCAGTGTGAGAAGTGCTATGACGGGGGAAGTACAGGCAGCTGTGGGTACATACAGCCAGAAAACTTCAGCCAGTCTTGGAATGTCAGAGAAGGCTGCTCAGAGGAAGGTGCAGCTGAGCTGGGACCTGAGGGTGAGGAGAAGGTAGTCAGGAAGGGGGAGGGGAACCTTACTTACTGCCTTGAGTTGCTTACCTTTTGCACACACACAGACTCTGCCTTATCTCCACGTCTAGACAGTAACCTACCTGGATGAGGAGCTAATCTTTAATCTACACAGGCATTCTCAGGGTGCTTGGCCTCTAGCAGACATGGACATTTTTATTCACTGATTGAATGCATACAGTTGCTATGGTCTGGAATTGTTCTGTATTTGGGAAGGCGCAGGAAAGGAGGAGAGGGGAAAGTGTGGACATGTGGGTTTGGCTGAAATCCCCTCTGTGGGTTTTTGGTGATTTCTGTGGCTGCGAGGGTTTCTCTAATTACCTGCAGGACAGGGATTCAACATCAAGCCCCTACAATAAACTCTGCCTCGGCTCAGTAGGCTCACTTACACCCAGCAGCGTAACTGCGGACGGTGATTAATGGCCCGCAGTCCTAGCCTTTGCGTCCACTCCCAGCCAGAGCCACCATCTGTGCACAGTCTCTTGCCTGAGTAATAGCTGTGTCTAGCAAATTGTTTTGCATGGTTATAAACAGAGATGGGGCGTTTTCCTCTGCTGCCTTAATTTCAAGTGATTACGCTGAGCTCATTCCTGCAAGCAACCTCTTTCCTAGAATTTGGAGTTTGAGGGTCGGGGCCCTCGCTCACCCTCAAGAGTCATTCCCCAGTGCAGCCTCCGAGGAAGCTGGAGGGACGCCCAGAGCTCTGATGAGGTCAGGGCAGCCTTTTCTGACCACCGAATTGGTAGACGATGACTCCTTCCACCGAGAACCACCACTTTCCGATTTGGAAATTTAGATGTACATTTTCTTACCACATCTCCTTTCTTACTGCACCCGTTTATTCGTATTTAGAATGTGGTTAGCTCAGGTCTCACTTTAGGTGGTATAAGAAACGACAAATATCCACTAGTCCTTTTTGTCTCTTATCCATCTCTGTCTCCACAGAAGATAACACAGCTTGATACATGTTGAATGCTCAAAAGATGGAAAATGAATGAAATACTTAAGATACCGATTCACTGGTACATTCGAAATGAAGAAAATGAACCAAGTTTTGCATACAAGGTTACATGTCCCTCTGCCTCCCCCCTTTGAGAGCTTCAACCACCCCACAGTCAAGGGCATCAGAGGACAAAGAGGACAGCATTGAGCTCTAGAAACATGTGGTTGCATCACCTTCAGGGAGTGCACACATCACCCCGCCCATGCGCAGCTGTTCACAAGCCAGCATTACGCGTATCGTTCCAGGTCTACCCTCTGACCTAGTTTGTCACTGAATTCGGTCCAGTGTTCATATAACACACTGAGCAAAGGGTTACCCCAGTGACTGTATAACTGATTGCAGACCAGCAGTTCCAGCATTTTTTTACATAATGATTTTGTAATTCCCAGGGACCAGAGTGCAGCATTTGGATGTCTATAATGCTTTCTCCAAGAAACACTCACTCTCAATGGGAACACCCTCTTCTGTGAACTGCCCGTGACCCTCAGGATGGAAAGCCAGAGGCCCACCGTGCAGAGTCTTAGACTTTGAGAAGCAGAATGGACCATGAGAGCCTCTGCCTTGACCCCCATATTTCACGAGGAGGCACCTTGCCCAGGTTGCAAGTTAGTGGCAGAGTTAGGCCAAGAACTCACATGTCCTGCCTCACCATCCAGAGTTGTTTTAGAAGTGGAGGAAAACCTCACCACCAGACCTTACAGTTCTAGAAAGGACTTCCTGCTTGACTAGGAATGAAATAACAAAAATGTAGCTGAGTTTCAGGTCTGCTAATGTTTTCAATGATAATTTGCTATTGTGGTCATAAGCACCTTCAAAATGTGTTTGTTTCAGCCATTGGGATCTCCAGCGTGTAAGACCCTGAACTAGGAGCCATGAAAGTGCGAGTTAAGAGAAAGCCACAGAACTCTGTACCCAACAACAAAAAAGCAAGTACATAGACTTCAAATATCCATGGAACAATTACTAATGCTGCCCACATGTTAAGCCACCACACAAACCTCACTACATTCTAAAAGTTAGAACTCACTCAGGGCTATATTTCTGACCAAAAAACCCCACAAACAATAAAAATAGAAATTAACACTAAAAGAATTATTTTTAATCTATCCACTTGCAAGTTACAGACATTCCTTTAACTTTTTAATTAAAAAGGCAATCAAAATTGAAATTATGAACTATTCAGAATAATTGTTTTCCATCCCAGCCCTAACACTATCTGAACACTCTTGGACAAGTCCTATAATCTCTCAATTTCCTTCTCTCTGAAAGAAGGTTGTTGCAAGGATCAAAAGAGATAACAAGAAAAAAGATTTAGCATAGAGTAACTGTTCAACAACTGTGATGTAGCACTAAGGCTAAGCTTGTGTAACTCGATGTTAAAACAGGGCTGTTCCTGCCTCATTTTCGGCTATGATATGAAAACAGTGGATGCTACATTTTAAAGAGACTACCACACAAAAAAATTTCAAAGTGGATGGGCAAAAACTCATTACATGACTCTTGAATCCCTTACAGCGAGGACAGAATAAACAGTTTTGAGAAAATGGAGCTTGAAAGATGATTTCTTTGGAGAGAGCTGTGCTGGCATTTCTCCCTCCCAAGGAAAAGGGGTGGGGTTCTTCTCCCTCAAGTTAAGAAAAAGAAGGTTCAGTGAGCTCATTGGAGGGTTTGATTTGGTCTCCTTACAATTATTGGGACATAGAGCACTGGGTCTAAATCCTGTCTGGAAAACTAAAAGATTACATGTTCTAATGGTACAAGCAAAGGAGAAGTATACATTGGACACTATTCTCCTAAAAATCATCAGAGCAGATGATTTGTGAGTGCTTCTTGTGGACTAGACAGAAGGCATGTTGGGGAGAGACTCAGTCTGGATCTGTTTTAAATCCCACCTAAGAGGATTTCAGGGGAAGATAACAGAACCCCAACTGAAAAGGTCTGTGTAGGGTGGACCATCGGAAAAAACAGAGCTGAGGAAAGGGTGGCCAGCTAGAGGAAAATGCAACGCGTGTGTCAGGAGAAATATAGTTCAATGTTCCCCGTAAGGGTCTCAGAAGAACCCACAGAAGAATCCATGAGAGAAGGAGTCAGCTCTAAAGACCTTCCAGGCCCACCCAGTGAAGACATGTTACAACAGGACTAGTCAAGTAAGAGCTTTCCTGCCTTTTCCTCTTCCCTCTCTGTATACCCAGCAGAGTCAGCAACCCTGGTCGCAATGCCAGGGAGGATGTGTGCAAGGAGAGCAGAGAGGAAGCTCGACCTCCTCTCACCTGCAGCAGCTTCTAGTTTAGAGGGGCGAGCAGATTTAACTTTAAAGCAAGTCGGAAGTTTTGATTATTACGTAGACTGGACACAATAACTGAATTGAGGCTGTGTTGTTAGCTTCTAGTGGTCCTAAGACTTTTTATTACTTGAGAGTGATCAGAACGGTCATGGGACTACCTGAGTTTCCAACCAAGGGCAGTGAAAGAACTTCTACTGAACTACTTTTAAAAGGACAGTGAAAGAAAAAAAAAAGTTGCTTGTAATTACATTCCATGGGTTTCCTGTTCAATTTACTCATTGCTCTTACAAGCGATGTCTCCATTCCAACCAGAACCCACTTCAGGATGCTGTGATACCGAGGACCCCAAAGGAAGCCAAAGAACAAGAGAGACCTCCTTTCAATCTATAAAATCTCTTCCCTGTCCTCCTCTCTCTCCCATATTTCTATAAAGTATCAGCAGATTGTGATGTTGATGGCTATCCCTGGAAGAGAGGGAAATACAAAGTAGAAGAGGGATTCTGGGAGGCATTAAAAGGGTGGAAGGCGGCTTTTTACTAGAGGGGAGAGTTAGGGCATCAACGGCTAAAGGAAGACAGGGTAGGAATCTCAGGCAGGCAGAAAGAGAGCTGCAGAGTGGAGAGGGCGCCCTTGGGTTAAAGCTCCTACTCAGGAGCCTGTCTGCAACACCCTTTCGGTGGCCTTGTTACTGTTACATCAGCAACAGTGACATGAGGTACAGAAGACTGACAACTAGAAGGCAAGCTAGGAAAGTCAGGAGCTGGAGTTTTCTCTGTTTCCCCTGGAAATCCTCATGCAAATTCCTTAAATTGCTACACACCCAATTAAGTGGGTCATGGCTGGTGGGCCACAGACAGAAAGAGAGAGAGAGAGGGAGAGAAGCATACGCTTCCATGAACTACAAGTGAAATGAGCATCACTTCCAATGGTCTGATAAATAACTTTTGTATTGTTTCTAGGAGAAAGAGAAAATCCAGGAGACGTAGTTTAGGTGCCAAAATAACAGAATTCCTAAGATATTATATTGTTTAGGTAGAAGCAATAGGTCAAAATATTTGATTAGGGCTGTCCACCAAAAGTGCAATTTTCAACAGAGCTTTAAAAAACCATTAATTCACAAGCACAATATATGTTCCATTTAAAATCCATCCCCAAGTAACCTTTACACAATTTCATAGTGTTTCCCACTTACTATGACCACAACACATGCCCCTTACCATGACACTCTTTAAAACTCAGTGTTATACAATGACTAAGAAGAAAACACAACAGTCCAAAATTATGTGATGAAAATAAATAAAATAAAACTGAATTATATGCATACTAATTATTGCGCTGGGAAATCTTATGAAATCTGGAAATGCTGATGTAGAAAACATCTACTCATCCACCAAGACTTGACTTACTGGTCATCTCCTCTGTGAAGCCATCCTGAACCACCAAAGGGAAACTACGATTACCTGGAACCATTACCTGCCAATTCTTTTTGCAACTCTGTGAGGTGGATATCATTTTCTGCATTTGAACTGATAAACCGAAACTCAGACTGTTGAAGTAACTGCCCAAGAGCAGATAGTTTGTGTCTAGCAAGCACCCCAGATGGAAGGTGGGAAACTAACATTTATTACAAACTGCTTTGGCTAGGCAAAGCACTAAGTATTAAGACATGTGCTTTCTCATTTAATACAATGGCCTCTGAGGCAATTCATATTTTCCTCAGCCACAGATGAGCAAACTGGTCCAACGTGGCAGGGGTAGTAAGTAGCAGTGCTGGGACTCAAATGCAGGGTTTCTAACTTCAATCCTGTGTGATTCCACGTCATCATGCTGACTCTTCAGAAACAGTCCCCGGAACTGTCCACTCCATCCTACTTCCAGTGGTCAAATACCAGTCCTCACTTAGAAGAGTGCTGGTAAACTTGCCTCCCTCCTGAACTTCCACCTTGCATTCCACAGGCTCAAGCATCTGCCATAGCTGCCTATTATTATCAAACCGAGTTGGAAAACTTCACGCATAGATTTCAAGATCTTCTATAATCCAGAGTAACACGAGCTTACTGAATGTTATTTCTATCATACAAAATTGTGAAAAACTTTGAAAAGACCAAAAAAAGAGCTGAGTATCTTTTCCAGGGACTAATTAGGCATTGTTAATAACCTTTTCTGGATCATCTAATTTTATAGGTCTGTGCCTTTCGCCTTTCACTGTCTTTAGCTGAGGTCTTTTTTACAACTCTATAAATTGTAGAAAACTGAGAGTAATGCAAATGAATTTTGTCGGTGGAAATGCAAATAATAAGCCGTCTTTGCTCCCCAAGAGGACAGTTTTTCATCTACTGCAAATTCCTTTCAGCACTCCTGAAGCCCTTCATGTGTGCTTGCTCTCTGCTTTGAACCCATGGTAACACCATACTGGTTGTTCCCTCATTAATTAATGAGCTAAAATTTTTTCACACTTGCTCCTTTTACATTTGAGAGTCATGATTTCATCTTTTCTTAAAAAGTTATTCCTTCACATTTTCCACTGCTGCCTGAGATACTGGATAGTCGGCCTGGATTCCTCAAACATGCTATGTTTACTTCTCCTTCCTTTTTCAGTTCCTCCCATCCCAGGGACCACAAATACACACATATATGTACACACACACACACACGGAACATCAACCTTTTTCCAGGGGGAGACAGGGAAGGGGGAGAGAGTGAAAGGGAATATAATAATGAATTTGATGATAGAAAACTATGAATTAGGTGACAGCGAACTACGGCCCTTGGGCCAAATCTGGCTTACCACCTGCTTTTGTTAATAAAGTTTTATTGGAACACAGCCACATCCATTCATTGATGCGTTATCTATGGCTGCTTTTATGATACAACGGTAGAGCTGAGTAGTCACGACAGAGACTGGTGCATAAAGCCTAACATATTTACTGTCTGACCCTTTACAGAAAAAGTTTGCTGACTTCTGAATTAGACACAACCTTGACCCTCTACAGAGCTTATAATCTTGTGAAGGGAAGTAATGCGTATACATAGATGAGAATGCAAAACCGACAATAAGTAAGGTAGGTCTCCATGTATGGGGGCAGTTAGGGGGTGACGAAACTTAGCATGGGAGTGCTGAGGACAGATGAAAATGGAACCAATCAGCTTCAATAATCCCAGAGTAGAACACCAAAGCCATGCCAGGCAAATTTTTAATTTGTTTATTTATTTACTTATTACAATTTTTCTTTTTTATTACAAAATAACTCAAGCATACTGAAAGATAGTATGAAATAATTATGTGCTCAACTCAACTCACTTTAATATTTTTGTCATATTTGCTTCAGATTTTATTTTCACAGTCTTTAATTAGGGAAGATTAGGCCAGGTTTCCTCTCTCATTAATTCACTGTTCAATGAAGGGGATTCATGGAATATTTATCCTACCCTAGATCTGAAGAAGCTCCCAGTGGCAAGGGTTTATTTGTTTGAATGTCTGGCTTTTGTTTTGTCTCCTTTTCATTTTTTAAAAATAAGATTCACGGGCCGGCCTCGTGGCGTAGCGGTTAAGTGCGCGCGCTCCGCTACTGGCGGCCCGGTTCCGATCCCGGGCGCACACCGACGCATCGCTTGTCCAGCCATACTGAGGCCACCTCCCACATACAGCAACTAGAAGGATGTGCAACTATGACATACAACTATCTACTGGAGCTTTGGGGGAGAAAAAGAAAGGAGGAGGATTGGCAATAGATGTTGGCTCAGAGCCGGTCTTCCTCAGCAAAAAGAGGAGGATTAGCATGGATGTTAGCTCAGGGCTGATCTTCCTCACTAAATAAATAAATAAGATTCATGGGGCCGGCCCCATGACGTAGCAGTTAAGTGCGCACGCTCTGCTGCTGGCGGCCCAGTTTGGATCCCAGGCATGCACCAAAGCACCGCTTGTCAGGCCATGCTGTGGTGTCGTCCCATATAAAGTCGAGGAAGATGGGCACAGATGTTAGCCCAGGGCCAGTCTTCCTCAGCAAAAAGAGGAGGATTGGCATGGATGTTAGCTCAGGGCTGATCTTCCTCACACACAAAAATAATAATAATAATAATAATAATAATAATAATAATAATAATAATAAGATTCATATGGTTCAAATTTCAAAAGGTACAAAAGAGTAAAGGATGAAATATTTCCTCCTACTTCTGTACCCTAGCTACTCCTTATGAACAATATTATTTCTTATGTTTCCTTCCAGAGATATTTTAGGTATATTTGAGCAAATATGTATGTATACTCATTTTTCTACTTTCTGTTTATAATTTTTTCCTGTTCACCCAATACTTTATTTTGGTAATCCATCCAGATCAGCACATACAGAAATTCTCCTTCTCTTTTTTCAAGATTTCATAGGCTTCCTTTCTATGGATGAAGTAATAGAATTTATTTGACTAGTTTTCTTTCCATGGCATTTAGATTGTTTCTAATCCTTTGCAATTACAAATAAGGCTACAATAAATAATTATGTGTGTTGGTTGCTTCCTCTAAATATAAGAAAAGCTATAGGCTGAGAAGTAGAATTGCTAGGTCAAAGAATATGTGCACTTATAATTTTGATAGTTATTGCCAAGTTGCTTTCCATGGAGAAGGTACCAAAATTACACTTCTACCAGCAACGCATGAGGAAGCCCAATATCCTCACCATCTCAGGTGAAATTTGCTTTTTGATCTATGCTGCTTTAAGAGGTAACAAATGGCATCTCTGTGTAGTTGAAAATTACATTTTCCTTATTATGAATGAAGCTAAGCATCCTTTCATATACTTAAGTCATTTGTCTTTGCATCTCTAAGAACTGTACGTTCAAGTATTTTTGGTCCATTTTCTTTTGGGCTATTGGTCTTTTTTATGGAGAGGGAAGTGGCCCTTTAAAATCCATCCAAAGTTGCATGACCATGATAGAGTCTGGGGACAGAGAAGGAAGTCACTAAGTAAGCTTTTAAACTCTTTCTCAGATAAATGGACCGTGTTAAAGGACCATGTGTAGGTCTTACCCTTCAGTGGCACCTCATTATCTATAGAATCAAGTCCAGGCCCCTTAGCATGGCATCCAGGGCCCTTCATGCTCTAGAAACACCAAACAGCATAGCATGTGCTACCACATACCTACCCTAGCTCCTGCCTCTTTATCTTTGTCTCTCGGGCCATTCCCTCTGTCCCGACATCCTCCCACCTTTCTTTGCCCAGAAAACTCCTTCCATAGCCTTGAAGATTCAGTTCAAGAGTCACATTCTCCAAGAAATCTTCCTTGAAGCCCCAAATGTGTTACATGCCTCTCTTCTGTATTCCTACGGGACCATATGGCACACTTCTATTAAAATTGTCTCTGAGGTATCCATCACAATCACTATTAAACTGTAGTCTCTTAAAGGGCAGAAACAGTCTTCTCCCTCTTTGTTCTTCTAGCTTAAGAAAGACAGTTTGTAAGTGTTGACTGGCCTGAAACTCTATAAAAAATTAAACATATGATTTTGAATATGCCTTCTTGGGGTCTTGGTTCCCTCCTCTATAAAACAAGAGGGTGAGACTGGATGACTTCTAAAGTCCTTCTTGGATCTACGAATATATGAACTAATGGATAAAAGAGGCATCTGATGTGGATTTGTATCCTAGCAAAATAAACAATGGATTAGGAGCTGGGGAGAGAGTCAGCACCCAATTAGGAGACGGTTACACTGAATCAAAAATGAAGCACAACAAAATTGGACCCTAGTAAGGTGGTGACAATAGAACAGAATGGCTAAGAGGGACTTTTTTAAAGCAAAAACACTGATGGGTCTTGGTGACTGATCCAATAAGGATGGCCACCATCAATTCCTTCCTTCACTCTATGCACATGCTGCTTCTCATATCAAGAGACCAAACCTAATGACTTGTCCCACTGAATCTGGACTGGCCTTAGTAACTTGTTTGACCAATAAAATGTGGTGGCAGTAGAGGTCTGGGACTTCTAAAGCTAGGTCATAAGAAACCTTGCAGCTTCCAATGGATCTTTTAGAATGCTTGCTCTGGGGAAAGTAAGCTACCATGTAGGAAATGTGACCACTCTGAGACCACCATGCTAGCCAAGACCAAGCTAGCCACGTGATGGGGTCAGGCAGGGAGAGAGAGATGCCTGATCAGCCCCTAGCTCTTCCCAGCCCAGGTACCAATACGTGAGTGAAGAAGATTTTAGATAATTCCAGCCTCAGCCACCATTTGAATGTAAGTACAGGAGAGACCAAGCAAGAATCAACCAGCTGAGTGCAATCAACCCCCAGAACCATGCTAAATAATAATAAAAAATAATAAACTGTTGTTTTAAGCCACTCAGTTTTGGGGTGGTTGGTTACACAGAAGTATATAGCCAAAACATAAAGGAACCAGCGGACATAAAATAACAGAGTAGGAAGGGCAGAAGCAGGATTCTCATATACAGTACCTGGGTTTCAATCCCAGTTTAGCTTACTACTAAGTGGCCTTTGGCAAGGTTCTTAACCTCACTAAGCCTCAATTTGTTCATCTGTAAAATGAGATGATTATAGTTCCTACCTCCCAGGGTTATCGTGAAAACTGATGAGATGACAAAGTGAAGTCACCTAGTATGGTGAGTGTAGGTCTTTACTGAATGAAAAGTATTATAATGATAGAGGGAGAATCAAAGATAACTCAAGATTAATGGGGGAATGGTAATATGAATGATGCAGTGGAGGTTAGGAGAGAGTTTTGGGCATGTTGAGTCTGACATCCAAGGAGAAAGTCTTACCCATCTTCCTTGAGCTCTGGGCTTCCTAGCACTAACCTGGACAAGTACAAGGCCTCAAGACTAATTGCCTGACTGATTCACAGCAGAAGAAAAGATGCAAAGGGAAGAACTGGAGGGTGGGAAAAGGAGTTGACCATTTAGACTGAAGATTATGTTAACTCGTGTCAAATTAAAATAAGTAACGAGGACTATACTTGCCATCACACAGCCAGCCATACTATACAGTCATGCATCGCTTAATGATGGGGATACTTTCTGAGAAATGCATCATTAGGCAATTTTGTTGTTGTGCAAACATCACAGAGTGTACTTACACAAACCTACATAGTATAGCCTACTACACACTTAGGCTATATGGTACTAATCTTACGGGACCACTCTCAGATATGCAGGTCATTATAGACTGAAACATTGTTATGCAGTGCATGACTATAGTAAAATGGATCCTTCCATCCAAATAACTGACAGACTATACAGAGGCAGGCTGTGTTGGAGAGGGACAAGGGAACTCATTTTTGGAAACTCAAGTTTCCACTGGGTGTCAAGCCCTGGGCTAAGCATCTTCACGTACATTCTCTCTTCATCTTCTTGACAATCCTATTAGTATTACACCCATTTTACACATAAGGAATCTAAGGCTCAGAGAATCAAAGTAACTTGCACACAAGGCCACCAGATAGTAATTAAAGATGATGATGACAATGGCGATGATGCTAAGTAATATGAGTTGAGCAGTAGCAGGCAATGTTCTAAGCACTTTACGTTCATTATCTCATTTAATCCTCACAGCAACCAGAGGTAAATACTATTTTTGCATCCATTTCACAGACGAGGAAACTGAGGCACGGTGAAGTTATGTCTTTGCCCAAGGCCATCTCATTGATAAGTAGCTAAGCCAGGATATGAATTTATGAAATTTGCCTCCAAAGTTGAAGCTCTTGAAAGCCTCATGCTTGTTCCTGTCCATCACACAGCAAGGCTGCTTCTAAATGGACACCTATCTGATGGGATTTCTCTTGGACAGCTGCCCGAAGTCCCATCTTGTCACACTCCACAATTGAAGTACAGTTACTCACAGTTACTAAATATTCCCTGGAATGATGACAAAGAGACCTCACTGTAAGGGCCACCCTAACATGGGAACTCCCCCTTAAGCCACCACAGAGAGAGGCCAGGAGCAGAATTTAAGGAATCACTGAGAAAGAGGGGAGGGAAACTCTGACACAACATCACGAGGTGACACAGACACCTTTGAGGGTCTCCAGCCAAATGTGACTGAGTCCTTCAAAGCCCAGAGAAGGGGAAGGCCAGGGGAAGCCATGTTGTGGGCACTTGTCGGGAAGAGTGGGAGGAGCTAGCCAGGACCTGACAAAGGGGGTCAGCGCCCCTTCCCTGGGAGGCCGAGCCCCCGGTTCTCATTTCCACACGCTTAACAGACAGTAGAGCCACCTCTTAGAACCTGGCCCAAGTTTTAGATATTTAGTAGGAATCACAGCACCAGGCCAAAATGAATGCTTTCCCCCCCCTTCAAATCAGTAAGGCAATTGGTAGTATGATGGGGAACAGGAAAAACCTCAAAACAGATTATTTTACAAAATTACATAACTCAATTATTTTCAGACGGCAGAAAGGGAAAATCCATTTCTCGCCACATTTAATTTTCTCACTCTCTTTCCTTTATCCTTCCCAAATCTCCGTCCCTGCATCTGGAATGTGATCCTGATGTGCACTCCCCGTCCTCTGCCAGAAAGGACTCCGGTTGCTGGATTCCGCCAAGACACTTAATCCAGCTCCCGCCCATATTGAAACTGCAGGCGGGAGAGCCAGGAGGAGAGAGGGAGCAAGGGCGTGGGGCCCTGCACCGCCTTGATGCCTCAAATACTTTCTCAAAACCTGGCAGCCTCCTCCGCTGCTCTTGGAGGCGCAGCCCACGCCCTCGGAGAAGCCGGCCTACAGGGCGGCCCACTGGGTCGACTTGCTGAAATACACACTGAAGAGCATGTCAGCTCCCACTCAGGCCAGGAGCGGTAGCCAAGGAAACACACGCCCACCCCCCACCCCGACAGAGCCATCTCCAGTGATGCGACACCAGAGTGGGAGGGCAACACCACTGTCACTGCAGCACCGTCGTCACCACAGCACAGGTGTCCCACAGCACATTGCTGTCTCAGACACAGCTGCCACCAAATGGAGGGACTGTGAGCGGTGAGCCAGCTGGGGGCGAGGTAGGAAGGCAGGAGGAGGGGCATTCCTTTGCTTTCTCTCCACCTGCTAGGCAACAATGAACAGGAGCATGATGGAAATAATGATCCTTGGCCTAGATGTCACAGCACACAAACGGAGCGGCTACCATATCCTGTGCGCCTAAGTGCTGGGAGTGCTGACATGGATCTGCACTCCTTACCCCAAATCCACAAGGAAAATGTCATCTTTCACATTGGTCAGGTGGAGAAGCAGAGGCTGAGCTGGACGGCCCCAGTCCCTCTCTGGGCCCCCCGGACTAGACCTGACTGCCTCCCTGTGCACTGTTCTTTGGTGTCTTTGTGTGTATGGTGCTGTTAATGTCCTGGGAGCAAAACTCCCTTTAGAGAAGGAGCTGTGAGGGCAGTTCCAGGCCCCTTGGTGCCGAATAGCTAAGGCCTAAGACAGCGCTGAGGGCTTCAGCGGGTAGATGAACCACACTAAGAGAGCAGGGTACTCTTCATGAGCACTGAGGACTGTGGTCTCTTCATCCCAGCTTGCTTATACAAGAAGAGTCAGTATCCCTGCTAAAATCTTCCTCCCTCCCTTCCTTCTTTTCTTCCCTCCTTCCTCCCTCCTCCCCTCTCTTACCTTCCTTCTTTCCCTTTCTTTCCTTCTCTCTGCTTTCTGTTCATTCATTCAACACACTTTTGTTAAGCACCAACTACATAACAAGTATCTTTTCTAGGCTCTGGGGACACAACAGGGAATGAGGCCAATAGGTCTCACCCTCACAAAGCTACATTCTATTGAGAGTTGGGGGGACGACAGTCAATAAATAAGAAAACAAACGCAGCCCCCCCACCACCACCACCCTGTTGGACTGTAATAAGTGACAGAGAGAACCAGAACAGGGGGACCAGACAGGAGTGACTGCATGGCGGAAGGTTGGGCCCCAGAAGCAACTATCTGAGGAGAGTAGTCATCAGCCTCATTGGAAGAAGAAACTAATTAGAACTAACTGGAAGAACCTAAATTAGAACACTTGGGAAAGAGTTACCCTAAGACCCTATTTTGACATATGAAGAAAATACTACTTCATGCCTTGACCCTGGGTCCTGCTGATGGAAACTCAGTCAAGCAACAGCATCCTCCTTGGGCCCTGCTGTCTATGAACTCAGCTCCCGGAGGCACAGGCCTGGCTGCCCAAGAGCATGTTCCCAGATGAGCAAGGGCTGGGTCAGCAGCCCAGGGCAGTCCTCTTCACCTTGTGATCCTTCCTCTTCTCCCAGGGCATCACTCAACAACATAATCCAGTAAGAATTGGGCTATAGGTCTATACTTGCCACAAAAACAAGAAACAAACTCCTGGGCAGACGGGGCAATAAACTTAGGGACATTCATTTAGAGCTTCTATTTGGAGTGTGCGCGCGCACACACACACACACACACACACAGGAAAGATGCAAACTTCAAACTAGCTAGAGGAAAGCATGTCTTGTTCATAAAGTCATCAAGTCATCAGGGGGGCCAGCCAGGTGGTGCAAGGAGTTAAGTGCACGTGCTCTGCTGCCCTGGGGTTCGCCGGTTCGGATCCCGGGCGTGCACACACGCACCGCTTGTCAAGCCATGCTGTGGTGGCGTCCCATATAAAATAGAGGAAGATGGGCACGGATGTTAGCCCAGGGCCAGTCTTCCTCGGCAAAAAAAGAGGAGGATTGGCAGATGTTAGCACAGGGCTGGTCTTCCTCACCAAAAAAAAATAAAGAAAGAAAGAAAGTCATCAGGTTTGGAAGCCAATTTCAAATAAAGAAGAGCTCCTTGGTGAGTTGGGTGTAAGGGGGCCAGGATTAACACTCACCTTATGCATTAAGCATGTTGTATCAGTCTTTTATTGCTTGTGGTTTTGCTCCAGGAAAACCTTTATTTGAAACATTACTTGATCTGAAGTGCATTGAAATCTCCATAAAAAGGACTCTCACTCCAAACAAGATCTTGTACATGAAAGAATCTAGCAAAGGGCCTACCTCATGGTGAGCATTCAGCAAACGTTATTTTTGTTTTACAGAACATTTGTAATGCTTTACATTTGTAATGTAAAACAACAAGATTACCTGGGAGGAAAAAAATCCTAAGATGCAACAGGTTTATCCATCCACCAAACATGGGTATAGGCACCATACAGGCACAGGAAATGCAGGGAAGAACAGGAGCACCGTGAAGTTTACAGGGGAACATCCTACAAGATGAAGTGCTCTAAGTATAACTGGAGTTTTGTATGTGAGAAGCATTTATTGACCACCACTCCGACCCCATCTTGACTGGGCAGTGATGTAGGATTCATTTTGGACTGGGGAAACTTTACAGATAATCTAGTCTCCATCCCTTAGGCCTGGAGAGATCACGTGGCCTGTTCAAGGCCACACAGTGGACCCACGTGTTATCTGGTTGGCTCATCCTATGCCTGTTAGCAATTGCAGGGGTAGAAATCATGTTAGAGCCTAAGGTTTCTAAAGGTGAGACCTCATGAACCAAGCTCCCCGGCATCAACAGCTTTGCCTGGCACATAATAGGTATTCGGAAGATTTATGTTGAATTAGTAAAGGAAGAGTCTTTAAGTAGTTCATCAAATACTTCCTGAGCACACTTTGGAGAACTCAAAATGAAAACCCAAAGGTGCCTTCCCATTCTTATCTAACTGGATGAGTCTGACGGCTCCCTGCTTGACCCTCTCCCTACCCTCGGCTTCCGGATACTCTTCCCTCCTGGTTTCCCTCCTGGCTCCTTGGCCTCTCCTTCTCAGTCTCCTTCATCAGCCCCTTTTTTTTGACAACTCCTTGGATACTGATGCTCCTCAGGGTTCCATTCTCAGCTCCTTCCCTCCTCAATCACCAGCAATCTCATCTGCTGTCTTTATTGCATGTGTGTGAATCTCATTAACTGTTCCCATATTACTTTCCACATTCACAAGGGAGGGAACTAAAGCTGAGGTCACAGAAGCAGCAAATAGCAGAGGCAGGATTTGAATCCAGGTCTGTCTGATTCTCAAGTCCATGCCTCCTGTGCAGAGAAGCTTGGATTTTATCATCTAGGCATTGAAGAAGTAGTGGGGACAGTACATTCTGTAGATAATCTATAAATTAGTGGCTCCTATTATTTTGGGGACCAACAGACCCTTTTTAGAATCATATAAAAGCATGGACTTTCTCTGTAGAAGCTGACATACGAATGTATTAGCAGAGAAAACATTTTATATACAATTTAAAGGGTGTCCTGAATCCCCTTGAAGCTCATCAATGACTCTCTCTGGGTCAGGGACCTCAAACTGAAGAACCTATCCTGTAAAGACACAGAAATCATCTTTGAAATACTTGAAATAAAACCACAGTTTAGGTGTTCTTTCTCCTCTGCTCTGACTTGCCTCTAATAAGCAAACTGAAAACTGCATCACATCATGGATGGTTTTGTGATCAGATTAAATGCTTTCTAATAAAAAACTGGACATTTGATTTTTATTAACATGGCTTATTTAATAGAAAAAATTGCACTAGGCCCAAACCAATCAAACATGTTGTGTCACACGAAGATTTTATTTTGTTCGTCCCCCACTGCTCTTCTAGGTGTGACATCCCTGGATGAAAATAGAGAAACGTTGCTTCTGTTTCGTGTGTCATGTGTCTGTGGATATCAGAAGGGTCTGACGGAGATGCTGTGATCACTAAATGAGGCACCAAGTAGAGAGTGCTTAGCAAAGTGTCTGGTACATGAGATGGTATTGAATAAATGTGAGTTATTGCCTGCAAGGTCCCAGGAAAGCTGGCCACAGTCCACCTTTATAGCCTCATGTCCTGACCTACCTACTCAACCTTTAGATAAGCCACACGGACTAAGCAGCACTTCCCAGAGCTTTCAGGCCTCTGGGCCTTCACTCATGCTGTTTCCTCCTCCTAGAATGCCCTTCCAAAATGTGTCCGTATGGAAAATTCCATCAACATCCAGCTTAAATGTTAAGCTTTCCATTACCCGTTCCCCACCGAAACTCTGGTTGGAATTCATTTTCCTTTCATTGGAGCTCATAAAGCACTGTGGATAAACCTCTATCATAGCACGTATGATATTATGTTACAATTATTCATTTCTTTCCCCTGGTATTTCGAAGCCTCCAAGGACAGGAGCCATGTCTCTAACATTTGTATCCTTAGCAGACCACAGAGGATCTCGATAAATACTCTTTGAAATGAACTCAACTACACTAGCAAATTTTCTCAAATTCTAAGTCCCAGGATGTCTAGAAGCCTTAGTAAAGTTCAAATATGTTCCAATTTACCCGGTTTTTAAAGACCCATACCTTTCAAACCCATTCATAACTGACCCAGCAGACACAGTAATGCCTGCTACTTGGTTATGGGGCCACGACTGCGTGAAATGTTCTGTAATTTATCTCCGTACGAAGTCACTGCCAAGAGAAAGAAACATGTCTGCTTCTCCAAAGAGTGGCTGGCAACCATCAGGGCTTTGGATAAACTCAGGCCATGTGTCTTCAGCCAGAAATTTACCTTGTGGACCAATCATCAAATCTTAACCTGTCTGAGGACTGCATGTAATAGAAACAGTAACACCAGGAGTGACGATTCTGGAATTTTCTGTCTTTCCAAATGGACATTCAACATGTTGCTGGTTGGGAAAGGATGCTAAAAAAAAAAAGGACAAGAAAGTATCTAATCTGTTTGAACCACCAACCGGCCAAAAACAAATGGACATTGGAATCTTTTCTTTTGTTTAATTAATGGGCCCACTTTGGAGGCCCAAGAAGAAAGATGTGAGAAGTACAGGGTTGTCATGAGTCCTCAAAAGGGGCTTTTATTGGTTAGCTGCACAAATGTATTGATAAGTTTTAAAAAGAACCAGGCTGGAAAACTGTGGGTGGAAAAGCCAAATGACAGAAAGTAGTAGGTTTCCTAAATGCAGACGAGAGTCAGCAAGTTACTATTATTTGGTAATTGACTTCTGAATCAATATGGCCCCCGAAACGGAGTAGGGAGACAGAAGCAGAGGCATGGATAAAGTTGGGAAACACATTGCAGAAAGGAAACTGGTTTCCATGTTGTTTCCAGTCCAAACTGGCCACAGAGAAAACCATCACCAGTCCAGGAGAGGGACCAGGTGAATGCCATCTCCACTGTGGTGAGAATCTAGATAAGACACTGGAAATAGCTGTGGCCAAGAGCTTACAGCCTCAGCACAGATCATGAGAGCAAGAGCACATGTCAGAAGCATTTAGATATTATTCTGAGGTTATAAAAAGGTTGTTTAGTTTTTGTACAAGGAGGAATGTAAGAGCAGATGGCTGGGAGAAGCAGCAAGATTTGAAGTCTCATGAAATCCATAAGTGGGGAAAAAACACAATATTTAGAGGGTAAAATCAATCAACAGAAGCAATATAGTTTAAGGGCCTATTGTACATGTCTGTTTTACGTATGTATACTTTTCCTGAAGAAGGGACTTTTTATTTCATAATAATGATATATATATAGTGTGTTACAGTGGGAAATGCAGACAGCTCAGCTCAGCACCAGGTAGACACTGGCCCTGCCCCTCACTAGCTGAATCTGGGCCTCACTCTCCAGAAGACAGGTTTGGCCAGATGATCTCTAAAGCTCTTGCACTGCTCACGTTCTGTGATGGATTTACCACGCCACATTTCAGCGTGATGCAGTGCTGTTTTCCTACACAGTGCACGTGGACTTCTAGTACTCCCTGGTGGTTCCCAACCACTCACCTGATACCCCAGTACCACAGCTGACCTTGGAAAGCATTTCCCAAACAGAGGTGATCGGTACCCCAGCAGTGCTCAAAGCAAAGCTGTTGCAACCACAGCTTGTTGACAGACTTGTCTGATTATGCTCCTTGAACACAAGGACCCGAGTGGCCTCACATATCAGGTCAGCTTAAAGGTAACAACACCACCAGTCCTCCCAGTGGTATTTCTTGGAAGAATTAACAACAGGCTTACTACAAGAAAAGGGTAGAACTGTGGCCACATGCTTTGCCTGCAACTACGTACTTATAAAGAGGGGACTCCCCAAAGTCCCCTTTGTGCCACTGGGGGTGGCACACTCTTGTCACCCACTCTGTTCTTTTTTCCATTTGCCCCTCCCGCAAGGCCTCAGCTTACCTCCTCTGCTCTCCTCCCTGCCTTCTTCCTAATCTTACAGGGACATTTCAAGCTTGTTGGCCATTCTTTCTAGTTGAATGTTTTTGGAACTGAAGAAATTCAACTGCAGAATTGTGTAAAGGTCTATGCTGGGAGATTTTTATTTTAAGAGATAAAGAAGGAAACATAAAAATTCAAGTCACAAAACGTTCACTCTAAAAGTAACAGCTCCTTGGCTCCCTATATGTGACAGAGACCCAGAGGGCAGGTCACTTAACCAGTCAGTGGCAACCCCAGGGCCCCCAGGGAACTCAGGGCTTCTGATTCCCAGGAAAGGGCTCGTTTCTGTTCCACTACTCCACTCGGCAGGGAATGACTATCTGAATTCTAGGGCTCTTGGCTCCCACCAAGAATGCACGCTTCAAAGGAAGGTGCCAAAAAGAAACATTAAACAGACACCAATATCCCCTCACGCTGTATACTAGAAAGCATAACTTCGGGATATTTTTACTGAGTCAATGTGGTCAAACTTAGGGACAAAAAGGAGTTCAGCTCAAAATAATGAAGCTCAAGTTAATATACCCCACCTTGTTTTTGGCATCACAATTCACTTTTTTTTTCTTTTTTGGTACTTTGCAGTTTGTATAATTACAAGACTGGAAATTTATCACACCAGCTGGGCAAGGATACACTATAAATGTGCTAGAATAAAATATAGACGGAGATTTAATTATCACGCTACTCATGCTTTTTAAATAACAGTGTGTCAGCACTTCCATAAACCGATTTGCATTACGTTAAAATTAATGGACTGTAAACTTCTGCTCCTGGTGAAACGGACCATACCCTGTCTTTCCCTCCTGCTCGAACCTCCTTCCTGAGGTCAGCTGCGTATCGGCTCCCCCTGGCTGGGCCCACACTGAACTCCTCCCTCAATTACAAAGCCCCCGCGGCCTCTAAGAGTAAGGACCCCTACCCTATTCCAAACACAAATGTACACACACACATCCTCATCCCATTTCTCAAAAACATGTGAAAGCAAAACTAAACAAAAATCTGACCCTGGGGCCGCCCCGTGGCTTAGCTATTAAGTGCACGCGCTCTGCTACTGGGGGCCGGGTTCAGATCCCAGGCGCGCACCAACGCACTGCTTGTCCGGCCATGCTGAGGCAACATCCCACATACAGCAACTAGAAGGATGTGCAACTATGACATACAACTATCTACTGGGGCTTTGGGGAAAAAAAGGAGGAGGATTGACAATAGATGTCAGCTCAGGGCTGGTTTTCCTCAGCAAAAAGAGGCGGATTGGCATGCATGTTAGCTCAGGGCTGATCTTCCTCACAAAAAAAAAAAAAAATTGACCCTGTGATTAATCTCTCAGCAATTTTCTCTTTCCATGGTAGTCCTTAACCAGTGCTGGGTGTGGCCCACTTTTACCTGTGAGAGTCCCACTGAGTGAAGAAAAGATGGGGATGCTCCCTCCCAGAGGTGAGTGGATCAGAGAAAATACAGGATTGTCAAGGCTGAGGGCATGTGCTCTGGAGTTGGGGTCACTGACAGGTGCTAGGCAGACAGGCAAGTGATGAGAGCAACTAGCAGCCACGTCTTCAAGAAGTTTGTCAATGGAGGGAAGGGGGTAGATGGAATACTATCTGGAGAAGTGAGCAAGTTCATGTCACTGCTATTTTCTAGTAGCAGAAACGTGCACATTTGAATGAAGAAGGAAAGAACCGAGCAAGAGGGTGTCCATACTAAAGAGAGAAACAACTAAGAAAGGGAAACATTTTTGGGTGCTCTTCTGGGCTGGACACTTCTATATCTAATTTATCATTTGTACACACTATATCTAATTTAATCCCCATACGTCAGAGTAGCCTCATTCTAAATTAAAACACTGAAGTTCAGAGAAGTTAAACAATTTGTCTGCGACTTTACTCCCAAGAACCAACATGGGATTTGAACCCAGGTTAGCCTGCCTCCTATGTCCCGGTGTCCCCACCGCTCCATGGTGCAAAACCCTGGGGGATGGGATGGATTTAAGGACACAGGTAGTTTGAAAGGAGATCCATAAAAAGAGAACGTATGTGTGAAATTCAGAATGGATAGCTATAGAGATTGCAATACAAGATGTGACTGTGAAGTGAATTTCGTAACAAAATGGTGAGACCCTGCCTATCCAGACGACAGCACTGCTGCCCTGTAGAGGGGCTCATACTGGAGACCTGGTGCTTATTCCAAAGGTGCTACTGTCACTCAAAACATTCATATGACTCCTCGTTCAGGTACAGTTATAGAACATGCGGCACATTCCTTTAAATAGCTCAGTGGTTAACAGGTATTCATCCTTTGGAACCAAATCTGGAGCAAAAGGTTACATTGGGAAGTGTAAATTTTAATTAAAGGCTAAAATAGCAATTACAATTAGGTGAGACTATGTCTTCTCTGGCTCTCCCTGGCTCTGAATACAAGCAAGAGTCAAGCTCTGAGCTGTTTTCTGGGGTAGTGGTACCACCAGAGTATAGACTCTCAAAGTATCTCTTCAAGCCTTTATCACTTTGAGTGTTGAACAACACTCATCTAGATATCAAGTTTTGGTGAGCAGGTGTTCTGAAAGAAGACAAAGGAAAAATAGAGGAGAATGTCGACATTTCTGAGATTCAGCATCTCAGACATTCAGGACCTGCTGGTGTGGGCCTCAGACTAGCAACATCAGCACCCACTGGGGCTCATTAAAATGCAGTATCTCAGGCCCATTCCAGACCTACTGACTCAGAATGTCTGCATTTTTACAACACTTCCATGTGGTTCTGCTACATATAAAAGTTTGAGAAGTACTGGTCTGGAGGAGGAGGCCCTGTGCCAAGGGTTGGGTACAGAGGAACTGAAAAGACAACCTGGAATCGAGGTTCCCAGGAATGACCTAAAAAAGAAAGCTTTTCAAAAGCTCAGACAAGCAGAAGTTTGCTTACTCTCCTTTTATAACTACTGCAACTAGTATAAGTCTGAGAGTTTCCAAGACAGTCTCAGTTTCAAATATTTGGTCCCATTTTCAGACCACATACCCTGGATGGTCTGGGGCAACAGGAATGGACTGAGGTGTGTTATGAAAGAGTACTCAGGGGTAAGATTAGTGAAGTTGTTACCATGAGGATATGGAGACAGGCTAGTTAGCATGCAAGACTGCCAAGTGTTTGGATGGCTCACTAATCAACTGACAATGAAAAATGAAGGTGAAGTCAGGATGAAAGGCAGTCAGGGAAAAATCAATGTCAAATTAGGAGGAAAAAAGAGTGTTTATTCAGTATATACCAGAGCTGTCCAACAGAACTTTCTGCAACAATGGAAATGTTCTATATCTACACTGTCTAATTTGGTAGCCACCAGCCACATATGGCCTATTGAGCACTTAAATTATACCTAGCATAACTGAGAAGCTGAATTTCAAATTTCATTTAGTTTCAATTCATTTAACCTTAAAGTGCTACATGTGACTATTGGCCACCATAGGTACATATAAACACCATGGATAAGAAACACCAGCCCCTGTGCCTGCCTCAGGCCCACAGTGGACCACCAGCATCCCCATCAAGGGAAGGGTCATTGATGGGACACTAAAGGTACCAGTCAAGTAAGGCAGAAAGGTTTGAATGAGTAGATTTAGACATATAGAAAATGAAGGTCCTGATAAAGTCAAACTCTTTGCCTTTAAAAGTGTGTGTTCAGGGCATCAAGCAAGGGAGATGTCCATCTGATGGTGGCCTGCAGCAAGGTGCCAGAGCCCTGGTGGGAGGGTGATCTGGCACTGAGCAGACATCTACATTGGGCAGGGGTAAGGGTGGCAACAGGAAATTGATTACATGCAGGGTGATTGAGCAAATAAGTAAATATATAAAGGATAATGGGAGCTGGATTTTTCACCATCAAAGAGTGCTACAAACACGTAAAGAGACAAAATGAGAATGAACCTTATGATGTTGGGTTGGAACTTGAGATATGAGTGTGAACTCACAATTTTCAACATAAATAGATGAACACAGAAATTAATATAGATGTAAATATGTGTGCATATTGCCTAGCTCTGTCCACCATGAGGGCCTGGGAGCAGCAACACCTCAACAGCAATAGGCATACCTATTTTTCAGATCTTGCCTTCTAAATACCATTCTCCACTAAAATGAACCAGGTCGCCCTGGAAAAATGGCTGATTCCAGGACTGGGACTGGAAAAGTACAATATAAGCTTGGAACATCTTGTTGTGCCAGAAAGCTAGGAAGTGCTCAAAGAATGATGGAGGCATGTCAAAAAAGACACAGGAGCCAGGTTGACAGGGCTCCCACTGGCCCAACTGGGACAATTTGAGCCTCAAAATAAGGAATGATAGTAATGTATCATAACCCATCAAGGAAAAGAGAAATCCATGTGTCCAGACTGATACAAATAAATGACTGAATAAAGGAACAAATGGACATCATGCACCACTTGCTAGGATACAATAATAACACACCCTCCCTCCTGTGATTTTCCTACCAAAAATGCATAACCTGAATCTAATCATGAGGAAACATCAGACAAACCCAAATTTAGGGCCAGTCTACATAATAAATGGCCTGCACTCTTCAAAACTGTCAAGGTCATGAAAGTCAAGGAAAGACTGAGAAATTGTTCCAGATTGGAGGATACTGAAGAGAGAAGACAACCAAATACAACATGTGATTCTGAACTAGATACTTTTATTATAAGAACATCTTGGGACAACTGGTGAAACTTGAATGATGCTTGAGGATTAGAGGGCAGTAATATATCAATGTTAATTTCCTAATTTTGATGGTTTTATGTGGTTATATATGAGAATGTCTTTGTTTATAGGAAATACAGTATGTGGGGTGATGGTGCATCACATTGGCAACTCAGTCTCAAATAGTTCAGGAAAAAAAAGAATTCTTTTTACAGGGCTTGCAACTTTTCTGTAAGTTTGAGACTGTTTCAATGTAAAAAATAAAAAAAAAATTATTTTTTATTTTTACTTTAAGAGGAAGCCTTTAGGGACATCTCAGAAAGATGTTCTTCTCTGGCAAAAAGAGAGAACAGTGTGCAGGGAAACCTCTTCCCTTCCACCTGACATACACATTTATGTGTCAAAGCTGATGTCTGGAGCTGTGGCAACCATCTTGCAAATAGGGAAAAGCCACTAAAAACTCAGAGAAGCCATCCCAGAGACTGATGTTGTTGAGCTGCTAAATTAACAAGCCCCCAAACTGGCTATCTCCAGATTTCTCGTTATGTATGGTTTATTACCAAATCCAAATTGTTTAAGCAAAACTAAAACTGCAATTAGGCAGCGCTGGCTCTCCTGTTTGAAGAAAGGAGTCAATCAAAGAGTTCGGCACTCTCTCCTGCTAGAGGCTGCTCAGGCACCTTTGGTACCAATGCAGGAATGACCCCTTTTATCTCAGCCTCCCTTCTACCATCTCCTCTGGCCCAAGATTGGATTTGCTGACACTTGAAACGCCCTTCCAATTGGCAGGCTGCTAGGGTACAACTGCTCCTTACTTGAAGTCAGTCTCTCCCTTCATCTTACACACACACACACGCAGACACACACAGACACACACACACACCCCTGCATATTGAAAGAGAACAAAAGAGTACCTTACAGAAACAAGAAATCACATACATAATTATAGCCAATGTCACAAACTCTGGCTAGACTAAGAAAGGATCAAGGATAAAGACGAGGAAACCCGAAAATAGATTTCTTCTGGACTTTAAGTCTCATAATTTCCCCCTGGAACATTTCGCCGAGTGTAACCTGCGCCCCTCTTTCCACACTTCTCCCTCACGATTATGTACATACTCAGAATTCTTGGCTCACTCTCCTGCCATCACACCTCAAGGGCATCTCCCACCTCAGCAGCTCTCAAAGGCTGGACCTGAGAAAGACTTGGACGTTAACACCACACCATTTTCAGATCCCTCCCACAGTCCTGAAGATTCTGGTAAGCAAAGGCCACATGTGTCGAGTAGATCTCATACATATGAACAAAGAACCCACAGAGGCAAGCACTGGAAATCTTTTTGAATGCTCACGATACAACCTGGTATTTCCATGAGTATCAAAATAACGCCCCCACCCTAAGCCCAGAGAAACTTTCACACCATTTACTATTTTTCCTAAATTATCACGACTGGCAAGAAACAACCAAAGACGAGCTTACAGCACAGTGCTAGGTGTCGGGGAGGACACAAAGGATAAAGGATGTGAGGTTTTTCTTGAGCAGACACTCAGCTCACACCTTGCATGTGTGCCTGGTAAGGTAGCTCACATGTTTTTGGAGAGGCTGCCGCTGCTGCTCCATAAGGTAGGAGGGTTGAATGGTGACCTTTCCCCCCAAAATATATCCAAGTCATAACCCTGGAACTTGTGAATGTGATCTTATTTGGAAAAAGGGTCATTGCAGATGAAATTAAGTTAAGGATCCCAAGATGAGATCATCCTGGATTTAGGGTGACCCGAAATCCCATGACAAGGGTCCTTATAAGAGAGAGGCAGAGAGAGATTACAGTCATAGAAACACACAGAGAAGAAGGTCATACGAAGACAGAGGCAGACACTGGAGTGATGTGTCTACAAGCCAAGGAAAGCCAAGGATTATCGGCAGCCTTCAGAAGCCAGGAGAAAGGCATGGAATGATTCTCTCGCAGAGGCTCCGAAGGAACCAACCCTGCCGACATCTTGATTTCAGACTTCTGCTCTCTGAAATGGTGAGAGAATAAATATCTGTTGTTTTAAGCCACCAGGTTTGTGGTCATTTGTTATAACAACCCTAGGAAACTAATATAGTGGGCAAGGCAGGTCATTTAAGGGTGGGCTTTGTCTATCCAGAGAAGAAACAATTTTCTCCCAGTTATGATAACATAAGACCAGTAGGCACAAAGAGTGAAATGGAACCTTAAGGGTGTGGCAAAGGCTACTCTTCTGAAGAATGTTTTGTATGCAGAACTGGACAGTGAGAGGAAGGGAGCAGAGAGCCTAGGAACAAACTGGGACCTCAAACACCTTCTGAGACTCACCACTTGCCTCTCTCTGATGGTCTGGGTGGGCCTGACACCAAGGGCCCCAGAAGGGAATTCACCATGAGGAAAAGTGGTGTCCTGGGCCCCCCACCCAGTAATGTTGGGTGGGCAGGGCTGCTTCAGGCACTACTTATGTCTGAGGATGGGCTTCCCTCCAACATAGCCACCTGGCACAGCACTTGTGTTTCGAGAAAAAGGGACGAGGACGTGAGAGTCAGCAAAGAGTCCACAACCGTAGAGCACACCCAGGTGCTACTCTGCAGCCCTGCAGGGTCTGTCCCTGCCACGGCATCCCAGGCCGGGGACAGAAGGAAACACAGGGAGGCAGGTGAGGGAATCTAGAGAGTGGAAGACTTTAAACTGTGCAGAGATCAGCTCAATGGGAGGTCAGAAAAGGCAGACACATGTGCTGAGACTGCACCTCAGTTGTCTCTTCTCTCCTGGTCCCAGTCTGTCCTCTGACTCAGGGCTCTCCAGAGTGTCTGCAGGGAGAGGACCATAGGCTCCAGCCAAGGACAACGCCCCCACTTTATTCGATTTGTCATGTACACCATGAATATTTCACACTTCCCACAACAGTCTCTATAACATAAACAGCCCCTCCATTCCAACTTCCCAAAGCACACTTTAAAACCTCAACAGCTATGTTCTTTCTTTATTTATTTTATGTCTGAGGAAGATTGGCCCTGAGCTAACATCTGTTACCAATCTTCCTCTTTTTGCTTGAGGAAGACTGTCCCTGAGCTAACATCTGTGCCAATCCTCCTCTATTTTCTATGTGGGATGCCGCCACAGCGTGGCTTGATGAGCCGTGTGTAGGTCCGCGCCCAGGATCCAAACCTGTGAACCCCAGGCCGCCAAAGCAGAACATGCAAACTTAACCACTACGTCAACGGGCTGGCCCCCAGCTATGTTATTATTATTTTTTTTAATTTTATTTACTTTTTTCCCCCCAAAGCCCCAGTAGATAGTTGTATGTCATAGCTGCACATCCTTCTAGTTGCTGCATGTGGGACGCGGCCTCAGCATGGCCGGAGAAGTGGTGCCTCGGTGCACGCCCAGGATCCAAACCCGGGCCGCCAGCAGCAGAGCGCGCGCACTTAACCGCTAAGCCACGGGGCCGGCCCTGAGCTATGTTATTTTTAAACTCTGAAAAGAAAACAGAATTTAGTAGATGTTGCTAAATAACATCTACTGTCCCATTTGTATAAAAAAGCACTTCAGTTAGCCAATTGATGCAACAGTTTCACCATCAGGATGTCCATCAAATCAACCCACTCACCCATCCTTCTCTCTCTCCGTGTGTGTGTGAGATAGATATATATTAGAGATGTCTGGAATTATGTTTATCTACTATTAACAAGAATTAATTCTCAGTGGTGAGAACCTTCTTCTTGGTTTTCATCTGCATTATTTGAATTATTTATATTGGACACGTGCTACCTTTAGAAAAAACATTAAGGCATTAAGGTCATTATTCTAAAAGGAACATAATAAAAATCCCCAAGTGGAAATAAACAGAAAAAAAGAAAGAAGGAGAGGAAAGAGGAAAGAGGATAGAAAAGGGAAGGGAAGGGAAGAAAGCGATGGAACAGGAGAGAGAGGGAATGATACATACCGGGAAGCAACGGTGAGGCCATTATCTACACACTCACCTTAGGAACCTAGGGCCCGGTGTAGGTGTAAGCACTCCATCCCATTTTCACAAGTGAACTCCCAGGAAAGCTTACGGAAGAGTTTATGGAGGCTCATTAAGGCCCAAACACCAGCTACCTCTCCTACAAAAGAAAGCCTGGGAAGGGGGAGGCGATCCAGAGGGTAGACAGTGAGCTTCCAGCGTGGCATGGAATGGGCCACATGTCAGGGTTCCTCTAGCTCACCCCCTTGAGAATTTGGTTTGAGAGGCCAGAACCTTTGAACTACAGATGGGTAACATTTTAGACTCTCTGGTTCAAGCTCCCACTCAGAGTTCCAGCACTTCTACCACATCTTGGACTTTAAAGTAACTTTGAACAAGTCACTTAACCTCTCTGAGCCTCAGGTTCCTTGTCTATGAAATGGGGGTACGAGACCCATCCTAGCAAGGTGCTGAACCCAACGTGTACAGCAACAGGCAGGTCACGCTGCCCTTCCTCAGCAAGCAGAGCCCAGTCAGAGACTCACAATACAAAGCAAATCGGCACACATCTGCTGATTACGTGCTAAACTCCAAAGCTATAAAGGAGCCTGGAAAGTCACATCAACATCACAGCAATTAAGGCTCACTGAGCCATTACGGACTTTACACATATTTACCATTTAATCTTCATAAGGTCCTTAGGAGGTGGAGTCTTTAATTATTCTCATTGTGTAAATGAGGAAACTGAGACACGGGGAAGTTAAGAACTTGCCTCAAGTCATGAAGTTTGCAAACGGTAGCGCTGGGATTTTAATTTAGGCAATCCATCTCTGAAACACTATACATTACGCCTACTCTCTAATAAATAATACATGGCTCTCATTTTTAATGAGGTTACATTTTTAGATAGGGATGAGGCACGTAAACAAATATAAAGTAACGCATCGTGATCAGTTTAACAGGACATGTGTGCAAAGGACAGAAGTGACCCAAGGGGGAAATAATTAAATATTTGAGAGGGTCAGAGAAGATTTCCTAAGAGCAATGAAACTCCATCTGGGCTTTGAAGGATGAATGGGAGTTTTTCTGGGTTAAAAAATAAATTAAAGTGAGGCCCAGGCAGATAGTTTGGATAGGCAGAGGCAAAAAAAAAAAAAGCAAGAAACAGCACAGAACAGTGAACAAGTCTAATGGAGACAAAACATACTAAGAATGCTAACGTGCTATGAAGAGAGGAACACTGTGCACAGAGGGAGTGACATCTTGAAGGCTGAAAACAAGGCTGACGAAAAGAGTGGGACAAGGTCAGGACAAGAAGGCCTGGAGGAGACAAGCCCACAGAGATGGCCAGAGGCTGCAGCAACACCTGGTGATGATCACCCTACAAGGAGCCTTGGTCTCATCCTATAAACACTGCCCATGCAGGTTCCTGTAGTTCCCTTCCCATAGGAACAAAGGCGACCCCTAGGACAGATGGCCTTTTACTAGCAGCCCCGGAACACTGACCTTGGTTTCCAGACAATGGCCAGACTCTGGCCTCACTTCTGGCCACACCAAACTGGAGACTTCAGTCTTTGCCAGGCCCACTGCTGGTTTGAGTTGGAGAGTCTTTTCCATTTTGTCCTATTTCCCCCCTTCTCTTACCTCATACCAAATGTCCCTTACTGCAAGAGGCTGGTTATGGGTACCTTTTCCTTCTAATAATCTCAGTTTTTGGTCACAGATTAACCAAACCTAAACAATAGAACTTGCTCAAAAAAAAAAGCTAAACTCCAACCCTACCATGCCAAATGAGCGTGCGTTTGTAACGCCTCAGTCAACAGCCTCCTAACTTCCATGCCTTTCTCTAAAGACACCATAAAAGGAGAAATCAGAGCCGAAAGAACCTCACCACAGAGCAGATCAGCATTTTAATTTATAACAGTCCACATACTCTCGGCATTACCTCACAGCCTGAGTCTAGGTTCCACACGTGAGCATAAACTGAGACAACGTGAAACTCTTTGATATGTAAGGCTGGTTCAGACACAGGTCCAAAGAACATTGATCATGCAACATGTAAACAGATTCTTTGCCTTTGGATTCTCCTGTGTAACTGCAGAGGGCTCGGAAAGGTCAGAGCAGGAGGGGACAGAGCCATCATCTAGCGAATCCTGACATTCCAAGGCACCCCAAGATTGCAGGACTGGCTCAGAGTCGCTCAGCTAACAAGGGAAACTCCAGGATTCAAAGCTTGAACTTCTCATTCTTCAATTTTAAAAAACCATACTTTGAACCTAGTTCTTAGGGAAATAAGGTGATAGCATTTGGGAGGGGGGTGAAGTTTCACAACAGCATAGGGAAGGGACTATGGACACTGGACACCAGCCTTTGTATGGCACTGCTGGGTGTTTTACACACACAGTTCTGTTGATCCTCATAACCCTTCAAGGAGGTCATCAGCATCATTTATTTATATTTTATATATATAGAGATAGATACATAGATATACACCAATATACTTTATAAACATATATACCAATATATTTATATTATAGGAAGGAGCTGAGGTTGAGAAGAGGCTCAGAAACTTGACCACAGTCAATTAGTGAATGAGAGTCCAGCTTAGAACTCAGTTTGATCTCCAAATCGGCCATTCTGCCTACATCACACTGCATTCAGGAGTCACTTTACTAACCCTCAAGCCTTCCAGGAACGTCTCCCGGGTGTCCCAGCCCTCTATCAGGCCCATTTTGGGCACCCAAAGGCCTCCTCGTGTGTGCATGCAGAGCCTTATCTTCCAGCCTGGCCAGGGCCTCACTTGCCCAGGGCCCTCCTGGACCCTTCTGAGGACCTCCATGGCTGAACAGACTTGCTGAGTGGATGGCCTGCCAAGGCAGAATGTCCGAGGGCTCTCTTACCCCATCCCTGGCTGGGAAACCTTTTAGCTATTTGTCAGGCCAGACCAGTTTATCCACTTCCAATTTAGGACAACATTTTACATGTTAACTAGTTGATTCTTATAGGCAAGTATTTGTGGTTTTTCTCCTAGGGTGACATCCATCGAATAAACAGGGCGAAGCCCTCCAGGGCCAGGTTTCCTCCCAGCTACCTTGGGCTCAGCCTGCTCCTCACTCTTAGCTCCACCAATGGTCGGGGGCCTTGCTCTACTCGGGTCTGTCTGGATCCTCATGCAGCTGCCAGTTCTCCGAGCCACCATTCTGGGGCCACCGTCCATCCTACCTCTGGCCTGGCTGCTGCAGCCACTACCACCTCCCACAGTTCTCTCTTGGGTTGGGAAATGGCCCCTTAGCTTTTTTAGCAGTTCTTAGTGGTGGAACTAGAGAGGCAATTTAGTGCTGCACCCAGTCGAGTCACATCCATATCCGCAAACATCCTCTGCCTAGCCCAGGACCACGGTGGTCATTATAACCCTTCTCCTTCCTCCTCTTTTTCTCCCTCCCCACCAAAACAGACACAGGTGTGCACACACACACTGATTTGTCCTAAGGTCTGGAAAGGAGCCTCAAGCAAATGGCACCCATGCAAATAATGCCCTTTGCTTCCCTAAGGCATATGGTTAAATGTGACCAAAGTTACCTCCAACTGACCTTAATGAATAGCATTTTCCCATGATGAAAGGGTGAAAATCTTGCTCATTTTGACAGGCGTGTGTGTCATTTTTAGAATTTTGCCTGCTTCCTACAGAAAAATTAGATTGGGGTCAAATCTGTTTGTTGCTTCAGAAACTGCACCTGAATTATCAAATAAGAGAAAATAAGCCACAAATTAAAAAAAATATTTTGAGGCACAGAAATGATGAATTGTTAAATTAGGGTTTTGAAAGCATATCTTACAGAAATTTAACATTTTATGCCTTATAAAAAAGTCTAATTCCATGAGAGCTATTGTTTCTCTGCACATGTGGTTCTTCAAAACAGAGACACAGTTAAATGTAGAACATAATTAATGACCAGTGATAACACCAACTGTTCCAAATACTGATCATCAACTTTAAGAAAAACAATCACACCCAAATGACCAGTTTACTTTTTTCCTTAAATGTTAAAATGATGAAATATTTTTGCTTTAAATATTGCTAATTAGAAATTTTGACTTTTCAGTAACTTGAATTTGAATTTCTTTTATGTTTAAATGGAAACTGAATTTCAGATTTAACAAAATATTACATACTTGTAATAAAAGGGTATTAATATATTTAATAGATACCACTTATTTCCATGTATCATTAGACCCTCACCACTCAGACCGAGGCTGTAAATTTATTTTTATATTAAAAGTTGAAAAACAATTGCTCTAAATCACTTAAGTGATTAAACAGATTCTAGAAGCTAGAGCATATGGGAGAGAGTGAGAATGAGTGTGCATGTCTCACACATGTTAGAGCTATGGCAGCCATCATTTTATTTCCTCTTCCTAATGGATTACAACTGAAAGGCCATCCACTGAGCTGATTTCTCTCCAATCTGAGAATTTATTTTTTTTATTGATTGTGCTTTGTTGTGGTCCAGCCCCTCAAGTTTGGCCTTCCACATCATTGCTCTACTACCCACCCCATGTCCTTTTAGAAGAAGGATGACCTCAAGTGGGAAACAATCTCCAGCATCTGCTTGGGGCTTTGATTTTGTGGGTTTATTTTACACATCCTAATTCTGAAGGAAACTCCCTGCAGATGTGGAGGAGCCCTCATCCACTGACCTCTTGTTAAAAGACAAACAGCCAGAAACCAGAAACATGATCGGGAAGATAAACAGCTCTTTGGGTCTCAGCTGCTTGCCAGAATGGCAACATCTTCAGAAATAAGCCTTACGCTCATCTTCATGGAGAAGGTAGGGCGTTGAAGTTCCTTTGATTAGCTAGAGATGGTAAAAGCATGGGACACATGCCCTCCTACCCTCTCCTACACCCATGACAGACATCACTAATCAATCACTATATCCTTGTCCTCTGAGCCTAAAATAAGTCCCAGAATTCTTCTCAAAAAGGAGTCCAGCCAGACTCCATAGCACCAGATTAAATCTATTTGCCATCCCGGGAGTCTTGGTTCTAAGGGATGAGAAGTATACAAAAATCCTCACGGGGTGGGGGAAGGGAGGGTACTTCATTCAAGTCCTAAACAGAGTAGAAAGTTCCATTTCATTGAAGTACCATCTCTGAACCCAACAACATGGATTTAAGCAAAGAGATATCAACTAAAAGAAGATGCTGGTGCTGATGAGTGTTTGTATTTATTGAATGTGAGCTGTGTGCCAGGCACTGCTCTAAGCACCTCACACGCATTGTTTCATTTAATTAATAAAAGATGACTCTTACACTAACATGACCCAGGATCCAAGACTCATTTCTCAGATCCAATATGTTTCACAGATGAATGTAGCAAAAGTCACATAGGACAGCTGCATGCCAAGAGTGCTCTCACCCTCCCAGGACCTGAGCTCCATTAATTCTGCTCAAGAAGGAGGGCCTTTCTAAAATACAGCACAGCCCTGGCCCATCTGTTCCAGTCGATCACTTAGCCACATTCTACTTCCGAATGTGCAGCTTCAAAAAGAAGCAGACTTTGTAACGTATTCCACCTTTGCCCCAGATGGACAGCATAGCTTCCATGCTGAGAAAGAACATACATTTTTCTTTCTCCATCTACTACATCTGCTGACATTTCTGAGAGCTGTGAGGGCTACAAATCTACCTAGCAACAAATCCAGATGATTAGGGGCTTAATTTCAGAGAAGTGGAGATAGGGAAGCTGTTGTGTTTCTTCTCCCAGGCTTGGGTCAGACCCTGGCCTGCTGAGTAATTTGCCCTGATGGGCCAGCATTTGGCCATAGACTTGGCCAATGCCAATCCCAGTGTTATTCGGCCCATGGATCTTGCGTGACAGCCTTGTACCAGCTGCACCCAGAGCTGGATAGTGAGAAAATAACAAGAACGATGATGACAATAATAATAAAAATGAAAGCTACCAATTCTACTGGATGTTTAGTTAGGACCCAGGAAAGGTGCCAAATGCTTCACATACACTCTCAGGCTTAATGCCCAAACTGTTCTATGATCTGCTAATTTAGAAAGGCTGCTGATGTTTCTCTCTTGGAGAAAGGGTTCTAGAGAAATCATGTGTTGGTTTCAAAGTTAAGGTTTTGAAGATGTCCTTTAGCTCTGTCTCCCCCTTTGCAAAAAGGAGCGAATTCTCCTTGTTTTTCACATGTCATGAAGAAAAATGGACCACATGAACATGCTTTGGACTATTTTGTGGAAAAGAGCTAACTAAGTTCTCGGTTTATGACCCTTCTGGTGGTTGATATACTGCTCTGGCTTCCTGTTTGCTGGGATGTATCTTATCATACTGTCCTCCATAATGTGAATTCTAAATCTTAAAAATGGTCTTTCTTTAAATACTTTTATCAACTAAACTCTTAACTAAAATAGCAGGCTGGGAGGTTGTGAGTTTCTTGAGGGCAGAGGTTGTGTCTTACTCATCGCTGAGTTCCACATATTTGGCATGAAAGAGATAGGCGAGAAATGTTAGTTGAGGATAATGGACCAGACGGTGGGAGAGAGAAGGAAAGAAGAAGCTACAACCTCGTGTAGCAGTATCATGTCAACTCAAGTCCCCATGTTTTCAACAAGCATCTACTAAGCCCACCATGAGATAAAGGTCTGTTTCTGCTTGGTACCACCTTACAAATCGGGTGTTGGATGCAAACGTTACCTCTATTGAGAGGGAAATAGCATTGAGTAAAGTGTGAACCAAAGACTTAATATGTGTTCTCAGTGGCAGCCACAACCCCTAGCACCCTTGGTCTGGTTGACTCTTGGGAAAATAGGAATGCCCACACTGATGCCATGGGAATGTCTTCCAATATCACTGCCCTTCTGCATTGTACCAGTTGCCAGCCACTCAAATCCACATTTTTACTGTCCAAAATTATAGATGCCAGAACGCCAAGGCTCCTGGCCAAGAAAAGGCTCAGCCTAATTAGAGCATGTTGAGGGTGAGAAAGCTCAAGTCTGAGAGGCCCACATATCAGAAATGTGAAACTAAATAGGCAGCTGCTTCTTGCCATCGTGGTGGGCAATTCTCCACTTCCACAACACAGTAATGGTTGCAAGGACAGTAACAAGGGGGCTTTAGGTTGGCTGGGACCCACCCTACAGAACGCACACCTGATCTGAAAGATGAGCCTTGGTATGCTCTTCTGACACCCTTTCAGCCTGGAGATTCCAGATGAAGGAAGTTCACGCTCTTGGGTTGAGCTGCTAAAGCTTGCATTACACCCTGCCTCTTCAAGCTGAAAGCACAACACACAGTGGCTCTCTCCACCATGACCCTGCAGCCAGCAGAGAGGGAAGATGTCCTTCTCACCCAAGCATCCCAGTCTCCCCATAGGAGCACTACTGTTAGGGAGGCCTAACGGGGGAGAATACTCCACTGGAATCTGGGTAAGCTAGACTGGACACCAAGCTAAGAGTTTGTAGTCAGTGGATTCATCACTCGAATATTTACAGAGCGCCTTCTGTGTGCCAGGCACAATTCTAGATGTTGATTACACAGCATGGACAAAACAGACACAGCTGCCATTGGGGATAATGATGCCTACCTTAATCTGTGACAGCAACTGGGTCACAAAGTGTTGACGTCACAAGACTTGAACTAGGGTTCAAATCCCAGGCATGCTGTGTTCTAACTTTGTGACCTCAGGCGCCCAACTTCCCAGGGTTTGTGGGGAGGATTAAACTAAGGCCGTAATTTGCAGGACCCTGAGCAGGGTCCTTTCCTCCCTGCAGGCCTCCTGATTCCAAGTCTGGTGTTCTTCCCTCTACATTCTATAGTCAAGAATTTCCATACATACATGTACCCATGCACACATATACATCATCCTTAAAATAAGACATAGCATTCTGTACATCTTTGCTCTCTTATCCTCAGAGCCACCCTGCAGTGTAGGTATTTGTGGTGCTCATGAGAATGAAGGTCCTTTGCAGACCTCCAACTACAGGCAGCATAACCAACCAAGGGCCCCAGGTGCTGGGCTCTGAAATCCTTCACTGCAGCAGCATTGGCACTGAGCTCAGCTTCCCAGGGGCAACAGCTGTACCCAGCAGTGGTACTGAGGCAAGTCTGTTCCTGGGAGACATGGACTCCTCCGATAGCCGACTCTGACTCCAGGGCTCCCCGATATGACCTTGCTGAACCCTCCTTGGAAATCTAGGACCCTTCCCCGCAATCTTACCTCCCTCTCTCCTTCAATTGAGAACAGACCTGCAATGCTGTCTGACCGCTCTCCCAGCCCACTCGTTTCCCCTAATAAAATCCTTGCACATTTAATCCTGTCTTGGTGTCTGCTTCTTGCAAGACCCTGACAAACAGAACCTTATTATCTCTGTATTTCAGATGGCGAGGCTGAAGTTCAAGGGACAAGTAACTAGCCCAGTGTCACAGGAGGCATGAGAAAAGAGCTATGATTAGATATCAGCTATTCACGAATCCAAATGCCACAGATGCCACCCAACCCTCCACAAAGAGCCCCGGAGATGGGCCATGAGGTGTTTTCTGGGAAACTGTACACCTTTCTCCAGGTCCCACAAATGATGAGCCGTGGGCCAAGACCAAAGCCTAGGTTTTCAGCATCTAAATCTGGGATTCCTCCTCTCACCCCGCCGTGCTCCAGAGCCGGACCACATCAGAGCAATCCCAGCTACGGCGAGCCTCTGCAGCTCAGCCCACCCCGTGGTGCCTGTGGAGCCACAGCAGGTTTTTGCATTTGGTAAGTGCGTTTGGAGACAATCATTTCATAAAAGTTAATCCGTTCTGAGATGGAGCCAGCAGAGACTGATAACTCCAAGTCTCCCCAAACGCGGAGTTCAGATGCGAAGGCACATTTCTTCCCAGTGATCTGGCCGCCTGAGACCTGACTGTCTTCAGATGAAACCAAGTGTTCACGTGTCCACATCCAAATTTTCTTGGCCCATCCAGTCGGAGATTTCAGAGCTGCTTCCCCAATGCCAGCAGGAGCCTGAGCAAGGGCAGCCACCCCTCCGTCACCGTCACAGGCCAAACACCTAGGTGGCTGGGGGAGACGCCCAAACACCACCTCAGGAAAACTAATCAACGCTGTCTAAATGACTGTAGCAGAAAACTGGAAGGGGAGACAAACAGCTTTGCCGGCCAAAGGCCACTGCAAGAAGTGCAAGAGAAACGAGCTCAATTCTCTGTCTACGCCCCAGGAAAAACACAGGTGCGAGACCACATGAGCACAGCCTTCCTTCCCACTTGCCAAGGCCAGGTCGCAGTGACGCCCGGTCAACAGGCTAGTTGGTGTCTGTGCCATTCAAACCTCTGATGTGTCATCTGATGTCTGTTTTATTTTAAGTTACTCACTGAACTAGCCTCTCTCTTACTCTTGGCAGCCAACAGAGCAGTGGACCAGTGACAGCCGCAGCAGAGACAGAGAGAGAAAAGGGAGAAAAAATGAGTGGGTTTATAAAACTGTACTTTAGGTCAGAAGGAACACACTGCAGGACTGTTCCCTTCAACTGGGTCCTGGAAGAACCCAGTGGGCAGGAAGGAAAGGGCTAACAGTTATGGAGGGCTTTGCTGTGTGCCAGGCACCGTGCTAACTGATTTACACACATTATGTCATCTAATCCTCACAGTAACTCTAGACAGTTGATGCTATTATTATTTACAGAAGAAGAAACTGAAGTTCAGAGTGGTGAAGCAACTTTCTCAAGACCTCCCAACTAATAATCAGTCGTCTGGATTTTAACAAGTCAGTCTAACTTTAGAGCTTCCTCTATCGACCACAACAATACATGATTCCCTGTGTTTATTGAATACCTGCTGTGTTTTAATTACAGGACCTCATGTAATTCTTACAATAATCTTACAAAGTATGTGTCATACCCATTTCTGAGAAGGGAGAACTAAGGCTCAGAAAGACGAATTTAGTAAAGGTCATATACCTAGTAAGTTGGGGAGGGAGGCACAGGTTGAAACTGAGTCTGAGTGACTCCATATACCATGAGTCCTTCTCATGGGTGCACCCAGGGGCAGCTGCAGCCGCTCCTCATGTGGCCCAGGAGGGCATAATAATACCAGCGATGATACTGAATACTGACTGAACGTTTACAACGTGCTCAGCACCAAACCAACCACTTTGCACACATCATCTCATGTCATCGTTACCACAGCCCTCTCAGGTAAGTGCCATTACCCCAACTTCACAATCCGAGGCTCAGAAAAGCAGGGCTGCACAAGTAATCTGAGCAGAGCTGGCGTTCTAACTCAGGTCCACCATATTGCCTGCCAACATGGTGTCTCACAGGAGATGACATCAACTCCATCTTCGCCTTTCCGCTCAATTAAAATAGGCCTTTTGGCTGAAGAATCCCTTTAAGGCAAGTTGTTAAGGAGGCAGTAAATGAAGTTTCTAGGTTTCACTTCTGAACAGGATTCCCCAAAAGAACCTTCTAGATGTTATGGGCAGTGTGGGTCACCCAGAGGCCCAGCCATCTTTCTTTCCAACTTGAACTTTCCTCAGGCCGAAGCCTCCCACAATCTGCCTCAGACTTCCCAGGACACGGCTCTGGCCTTTCAAGTCAGCGAGACTCCAGCCGAGGCCCGAACGCAGGCTCAGCCCTGCCCTCTCCCTGTCGCCAGGCAGCCAGCTCCTTGTTTTTCCTCCCATGATGATGGATACAACCTGTCAGGAAAGCTGGGAATATTTTTAGCTCCTAATTGATTTTTATCTAAATTTAACTTCGGGGCACAGCACCAGCAGAGTTACGTCCAGAGGGCAGCCAACGTTTTCATGGTGACACATCATAACGGAGCCTTGGTATTTCTCAGATGCTCTGGCTGTGCCTTAAGCTAAAAAAACGCAAATGGCTCTTCGGGAAAAGGATCTCTATCTTGTAGGACTAGAGTCCCTGGACTGCAGAGCTGGAGGGAACCGCAGATATTATCCAACCTCCTCATTTTACAGATGAGGAAACTGAGGCCCAGCAAGCCTAAGTGACCAGGTCCACAAAGCTTGGTCTTACTTTTTTTCCTCAACACCACAGGGCCTCTAGGGAACACAGTGAACAAATCAGATGTGACATCTGCAGAGGGCCATAAGTTTTATTTTATAAATCATAAAATAAAATGCTCTGTGTCATGGAGCTAAAGTTTGTTGAACCTTGATCTCCAGAAGGCAGCAGCAACTGAGCAACTGTCTGGTTCAGCAGAGTTAATAAGCCCATGGAAAGTGGACTTCTTCCAAGGTTCAAAGTTTTAAAAAAGTTCCGACCAAAAAATGCCAGTGCGGTATGTCGTTCTCTCTACCCTGCTGGAATTGTTGGCTCCTGGAGAGCAGAACATTATCAGTTTCATCCACCGTTCTATCTCCAGAGCTCGGAATAGCACCTAGCACATAGCAGACAAATGATAAATATTTATTAAATGGCAGACTGACTGAATAATGAACAAATGAATAAATATGAAGAAGAGACTCTTTAGGCCTGAACTGACGATTAGTAGGAAGGGGAGAGCAAAGCCACAAGCAAAATAAAGTGCAATTACCCTTTTCCCTCCTTGCCCACCAAGGTATGCAGCAACGGATGCCTTTTAGGAAAAATAGATGAAAGGTTTTTGCATGGTCTTAAATAAAGGGCAGACCGAAACACCCAAATGGCCGCTACCATTCACATAGAGGGCTAGACTGTGTGATTGAAGATTGAATTAAAGAGAAAAGGAAATAGAAGAGAAATCAAGACAAGAAAAGCACAAAAATACAGCGACACAGCCTGCTAATAACAGGGGCATCACAGGGGAGCCCACAGCAGAATGCGACATGGGACTTGAGGCCTCTCCACCATGCCAGGGTTTTAATATTTTTAGAGTCAGATCACCCCAAGGTTGGGGAAAGGAGGATGCATGGCTAGTCAGTGAGGCAGTTAAGAGAGTGGCCTTACTTTTGGTTCCATTCCTCACTTCAGTAACTTTGTGGGGGAAGATACCAGCTGTAGTCACTACAGTACGTTTATTTAAATTGAGAAATCACCATTCTCTCACGGACACAATTCCATTAATTGATATATTCTGAGGCTCAAATGGTATCTGGTGTCCCGGGCCCCACATCGTAACACATTTATTTTCACAAGTGGGTCACTACATATATAAACACAAAAGGTTGTATTTGTGTATATTTGAAGGCACATGATATGCGGAGTGAGGTGAAGAAAAAGGAGCCAGAGAAAAAGCAGGATTTATAGAAAAGAAATCCAAATACAACTTTATTTATTGAATAGCCATTATATGTCCATCACTGTGCTATAAAGAATTTATTTTTGTGTGAGGGGGAAGGGGGAGTCAGGGTAAAAGAAAGCAGAAGAGATTCAAAATATAAATATAACAGAGTTCTTGACTTCATAGTGCTTTAATTTGTTAGGGAGACAAATACAAACACTGATATATGAAATAAATATACATACTTAGCATAGTAAAGCATTAGTGAATTGTTCTATAAATCTTGTGATTCAGATAGTCCAAGAAAGGAAGTTCTGGGTGGGTCAGGTCAGTCATGCAGGGCTTCCTGAGGGAGGTGACCAGACCCTGGTGGAAGGAGGCTAAGGTTTAGACTGGCAGAAGCTGTTTGAAACAATGGTGGGTGGCAGGACAGTGTGAGCCCCTCCACAAGCATGGGAATTTATGCATTTGACAGGGGGCAAAAAAGGCCACCATAAACAATTAAAATGAGAAAATGGAATAAAGAGAGTGGTTTATTGGAGTGTTCAAGTTGTTAATTGACCATAAACACAACCAACATTTGCTGGGCCTGCATACCACCACCTGCTTTCACATATATTCTCTCCTTTGATCATCACTACAACCTGAGGGGAAGGTCATGTTCCCATTTCCCAGGTGGATAATCAAGGATTACCAAGACTCAACATCACAGAGCGAATGAGGATTAGAGGCCAAATGCTGCTATAAGTCTGTTGGCCTACACACCTCTGTTCTTTCTACTCTATCTCATCACTGCATGAGTGTCATGCTGTCCAACAAGAAATTACTATTCTTTCTCTTTCCTTGACACTGAGTACAGTGGTAACACAATGAGAAAATCACTCCTGATTCATATTAGCAATATTTTCCTACTTACCCATCATCATCACCATCACCAACACCACCACCATCACCACCATCACCATCATCATAATACCACCACCACCACCCACCATCATCATCACCACAATCACTACCATCATCATCATCACCATCACCACCACCACCATCATTACCACCATCACCATCATCATAATACCACCACCACCACCCACCATCATCATCACCACAATCACTACCATCATCATCATCACCATCACCACCACCACCATCATCATCATTATCACCATCACCACCACTACCACCATCATCATCATCACCATCACCATCATCATCACTATCACCACCACCACCATCACCATCATCACCATTATCATCATCATAATACCACCACCACCATCACCCACCATCATCATCATTATCACCATCACCACCACTACCACCATCACCATCATCACCACCACCGTCATCATCACCATCACCACCACCACCGTCATCATCACCATCACCACCACCACCATCACCATCAACACCATCATAATACCACCACCACCACCACCCACCATCATCAACACCACAATCACTACCATCACCATCACCACCACCACCACCATCATCATCACCATCACCATCATCATAATACCACCACCACCACCACCCACCATCATCATCACCACAATCGCTACCATCATCATCATCATCATCATCACTACCACTATCATCAACACCTACCATTTATTGGTGTTTGCTCCGGACCAGGTATCGATATTAAGCCCTTGACACACATTCACTCACTAAATCCTCACAACAACCCTGTGTCATATATATCATTATTTTATCCACTTTGTAGATGATGAAACTGAGATTTGGAGAAGTTAAGTCACTTGCCCCAGGTCACATTAGTGGCCAAACGGGTTCAAGTCGTGTCTTTCCTTCTCCCACACCATCCACTTCATGCTATACCCGACTGACTAAATTCTACCCCTGGCAGCTTTGCAGAGCAGTTATACGAAATTATTAAGCAGATGTTCTTGCTCTAGTAGAATGCAACATTTATTACTGAGCCGGAAATTGTTAGAGGATTTGCCATAATGTATTTTACACGCATATCATTAGAATTACTCAAGGGCGAGAGGGAAAAGAAGTTCCTCATAAAAATCTTTATTTCTTTCTGGCTTTGATGTCATCATAAACCCACAGTGTTCCCCTGGACAAACTATCCAGAATTCCTGGAGTTTTTTTGTTTAATTAGTATCATACTCAGAAATTTTTTTTGTTTAATTAATATCATACTCAGAAGTCAAATGGACTCTTGTTTAGCATTTCTTCTGATCTGGGCGTGGTATTTCAGCAGCTGAGCCCCAAATGCAGAAGGTTTGAAAAAAATCCCTGTGCAGTCAGTATTGCTAGCCCACTGTACAGATGTGGAAATCAAGGTTGGCAACAATCACGAATCACGTGGTCTGGTGCTCTGATTTGAGTTCCAAGGATGATGTGGGTTGTGACGTATCCCATATTTGAACCCCCTTAGACTAACATTCTTGAGGACCTCTCTGTGTATCCAACCCCCTGCCTTCTCTTCATCCTCACATTTGCCTCCTTCCTTCCACTGGGCCTGAGCTCTGCACACATAAAATTGGTTTCTCGGGCATCTATCTCTCCATCACCAGTGCCAGACTCAGGACTGGCTGGTACCAGGCAGGTACCCAGGGACTATAGAACTGAGGAATGAAGAGAAAACTCATGGTGTTGAATTTATCAAAGGGAAAGGAGGAGATCATACTGGAGGTTATAGATAAGAGTTTGATTCCTTGTACATACGTGAGGAGTTCATTGCAACATTGTGTATAACAAGTAAAATCTGGAAATAATTCACATTCTAGTAATGGGGGATGGTCATATAAATTATTATATACTCATATAATGAAATACCATAAAGCTATAGAAAATGTTGCTATAGGGCATGCAGTGTCAAAGGGGGCAAACATTTGTTCCTGGGAGGTAAAAAATCTTAGATATTATATGCGACCTTCCAAAGGACCACTATATATAAACAGATATTAAAATTTCATGGTGGCATTAAAAGGGATCCCTAGGGGAGCAATAACGAAAAAAAGGTTGAGAAACACTACTACAGTAGAATCATTCCCTACATGGATGGATGTCAAAGATGAGTATTACACGAGAAAAGAAGGTTACAGTGGCAAGACACCACTTTGGTAAATACATACCCAACCCAACATACACACATACAAAGAGAGTGATATATTTAATGTCACTGGAAAAAAATAGAAATCATAATTTTCCATAGTTTTCTTTGAGTAGTGGGGTTACAGATTACTTTTACCTTCTTCTTGTTTATCTGCATTTTCTAAAGTTCCCATCATAAATATATTCCTTATGAGAAAAAGGGCTCTGTGTGGTTTCTAAGAATCAGATTATTGTTAACCTTGTGCTAAACCAAAGGGAACAGCAGAGCCATACAGGCTCTTGATTTTCGCTGCTTCATCCTTTATCTTTCTTCCTATCGACCGGCTTTTCTCTTGCCACCTCAGGACACTCATTCGACTTAACTGTAAGGACCTGTAAGCTATGGCACCCAAAGCTTTCAGCTCAAGATGACCTTCCTGAACCCAAACCAGCCTGAACCTCTGCAGCCAGTTTTCAGGGCATCTGAGAGAACTGAATGGCCTTTTGTAACTGCCCCACTTCCCACCTCTCTCCTGCCATGCTCCTGCTCAATTCCTCACTGGGTGTCCAAACAATCCCATCTTCTATTCAATTGGCCTCACTGTGATTCAGATGATTTCTTCTCCTTTTCTAAGCTGCCATCATATGTCTGTCTCTTAGGCCTCCTCCTGCAATACAAGCCCAGGCAAACATGGGGTTTCTATGCTCTCTTCATGATCTTTAATTCTTTGTTGCAGTAGTCAGCCTCCAAAATGGCCCCCATTCATCAGTGCCTTCTAGTATTCATACCTCTGTGTAGTCTTCCCACAAACTGAATCAGGACTAGTCTGTGTAACCAATAGAGAATGACAAAGGTAATAGTTTACGACGTCTAAGACTAGGTCATTAAGGATGTTGCATCTTCCACCTTGCCTCTTTGATTGCCTGCTTTGAGGAAAGCCAGCCACCATGTCGGGAGGATGCTCAGCAGCCCCGTGGAGAGGCCCATGTGGAGAGGAACTCAGGCCTCCTGCCAACAGCCAGCACCAAACTGCTAGACCCGTGAGTGAGCTACTTTCCATGTTCGTTTATCCTCCAGCCCCAGTGAAGGCTTCAGATCACTGCAGCCCAGCCAATACCTGACTGCCACCTCACAAGTGACACCAACCAGAACAACCCAGTCAAACCACTTCTAAATTCCTGATCCACAGAAATTTTGTAAGATAATACTTATTTATTGTCATTTTTAAGCCACTAAGTTTTGGGATAATTTGTTACACAGCAATAGACAACTAATACATTTGTGGTTTTAGAATCCTACTACCCAATACCATGTGAAAAAGACAGGGTTGCAAATTTCAAAATAGGAGGAAATCATGATGATTCAATTGTGGTCTATTCCTTGGACTAAATTTCCTTACTTGTTTCTGATCCTTTTTTCTGGATGGTTCTGATAACCAAATATCCTCCAGCAAGGGCTGAGTTTGCCTAATCAGCCCACCTACAAATCTCAGCCTCTCAGTCTCTCTACCTCATGGAAACCCTCTTTTCCAGCAAATGAGTCAGTAGGCACAAATCAGGCAGACTAGGGGGATATTGCCTCAAAGTTCCTAAAAAGTCACCAATCCCTTCCAGGCAGAATTCCACAACACTTTTTGACCTGCAATGGATTTTTAAAAACCATTAGTATGTGCATTTTAATGTACTCCAACCTTGATTTCAACTTAGTTTGACCCATACTAAAACCCAAAGAAGAAATCTATGTTATTATTTTACTCAGTTCTAAATTTGCCCTTTGGTTCTAATGGACTTTGATTGTTATTAACATTTGCAATTGTTGACTCTGGCTTTTATGTTTTAGCTGCTTTTCACAGTTTTAAGAAAGTAAAATTTTTTTGCCCATATTAAATTGACTATAATATTTTAAGATTCTTTTCAACTTTGGTCACATTAGCCCATTTGTTGTTTTAACAAGTCTTAAGTTGTTTCAGCTGTTTCTTGGTTAAATATTTTAACTTAAAAAATTATCATCTGATGTTAATTTTAAGCATTTTAAGAATGCAATTACATTTATTTCTGTTCTTTTACATTCATAACTGCTTTTAATATTTTAATACATTATTTAGTTCTAATCTATTCTTGGAATATGATTTCAAAATGTTGTGAGGAGAGAAAAATTATTTTAAGCGATTATTTTATCCTTATGTTTTAATACCAAGGGCTGATAGAAAAGATTTAACGAGGAGAGTACATAAAGATTCAGAAGATCTTGATCCCAGCTCTGGCTATCTCAGTCAAATAACTGACTCCAAGTCATTTTACCTCTCCAAATCTCAGTTTACTCATCTGTAAAATGAGTTGTCATATATTTGGGGTTAACTTCGGAAAGTGACACAGCAACTGTTAGGACGGCAGTTCCAATCTTCTCAATTTTTGCCATCACATGGACTTTTGTATGTTTAAATTTTTAAAAATTTGTTTTCAAAAGAAATTTTATCTTATCATGGTAAACGGAAAATCCACATCACTTTCCATCAATGAAAGGTCACAGTAAAATAAATACAAAAGAAAAAGAAATGTTATTACACTCTAGCTAGGTGCTATTGAAGGCTAGCTTAGTTTGAGAATTGTTTAAGACATAACTAGCACCAAACTGAGACATTTTTCTTGATGTTAAAAAAAAATATGTAGCCTGGAGTTGAAAGAGAACTGAACAAGGATGCCTTTCTCCTTCTATGCCTCAGTGTTATATAATACGGTTTCTCGGTTCCACCTAAAGTGGAGGGACAAGCTACCAATAGCAGTGTGAGTCTCCTACTTTCTGAAAAGCTGATGTCAGGTGGAGCAAAACATTCAATAACATTCCAGGAAAAGGTCTCCTTGACTATTTAGATCTTCTCTTTTATGGGTTGTCTGTCTCTTTACCAACCCAAGAACATTCAATAACATTCCAGGAAAAGGTCTCCTTGACTATTCAGATCTTCTCTTTTATGGGTTGTCTGTCTCTTTACCAACCCAAGGTGGATTACGTTGTTTTAAAAGACCAGAAATGTGAGCTGACCTATTTTAAATCTTAGTACTATCAGGGACCTTTGAGGGGAGGGAATAATTTGTGATACAAAGGAGAATCTCCTTTGCTGGAAGGTGGCAGCCTCATGGAAAGGGGAAAAGGAAGAGCTTGAGAGAAGGGGAGTTGCTGCAATACAGAGACGCTCAGCAAATAATTCTGAGGTTGTCTCAGTCTGGGTTAACTGGTGGTCTTTAGTACATTCCAAATATACAAAAAAGTGTTTTATGGACTCAAATCTTATACCTGTAGGGCACCATGGAATTATCCCACCAGATTGTGATGCAGTTGTTATGAGCAACAGCAGAATGACCCTCACACAGTTCACCCTGATGTGGGAAGACACGCATTCAAAGGCCAACTTGGGGGAACTAGGAGTTCATCTAGGTGCGACCCAGCAAACTCGGAACTCAGCAAACTTGAATCTCTGAGTCAGCATTTCCCAAAGCGCTTTCTCAAGAATGTTAGTGCCAAGAGATCTCTTCAAAAAAAACCCCAAAATTAAAAAAAAATTCTGTGGTAAAGTTCTTTTGGTAAAGTCTAGTTACTATACCTTTCTCTTGAAAATCTGTAATTCATATTAGTAGAGTTAAAGCTCTGAAAAGTCCTGTAATAAGAATTTGCTAGGGAGGGCGAAAGGGGTAAAGGGGCACATATGTATGGTAATGGATAAAAACTAGATTATTGGTGGTGAACACAATGCAGACTATACAGAAACTGATATATAATAATGCAGACCTGAAATTTACACATTATAAGCCAATATGACCTCAATAAAATAATTAAAAAAAAAGAATTTGCTTATCTTTGTTTAATCACATGTTTGTAATTTGTTGGCAAAACAAGCTTTCATTAATAGCCTAGCAAAACTCATATTCAGGGCCACCCTAACTGATTTCTAACAGGGCAATACCACCAACAGGGCACTCTGGAACCAGGACAAAGAAAAATATTGAGTAAGAAACAATGTTCTATTTTCTTAAACGCTTTATGGAAGAGTGGTTTTACTCTGGAATTAATATAAAAGAGTATTTCCTGGAAAGTTCAAGAAGAACTTGGGGGACATTTTAGACATTTTGGAATTCTTGTTTCATGTCATTCTTTTAGTGTTCCTTATTTCCTTGATCAGACATAGCAGGAGTGTCTTTAAAGTGACCAGTTATGACTATGGTGTGCTGAAAAACAGACCTGGAGCAAATATCATCAAATGTGATCACTTAAGAGAAAATATTTTGCAAGCACCAATGTCAGGCAGAAGTGCTAACTGTTATCCCCAAAAGGTCTGGTTCTAATTCAGGTTCTGCCACTAACCGACATTATGACCCAGGGCATGGTCCTCCCCGTTGTGAGGATGAGGAAACTAAGACCTTGAGAAACAACGCAGCTTGTCCAAGGCCACACACCAAGCTAGGATAATCCCACTGGACTCCAGCTCCCAGCTCAGTGCTCTCTCCACTTGCTGCACTCTGGCTCCTCTGCCCTCCTGCTTCTCAGGTTCACACTTGACATCATCTGACCTTTTCCCAGTTAATCTAGGTGTCCATCTTCCCTTTGTCCTAAGTCTTAGGTTCACTGCCCCAACTTGCCCTGGGATCTTCACCCTAGTGGCTTCCACCCCAGAACAAAATGATCCAGTGTGGTTCTGCCCTCTCTGGGGGGCCTTCTGACTGCTGATAGGTGGAGCCCCAGCCTTGGCAACAGGCCCTTGGCTCTGTGTCTGTGTTGGTCTGAATGACCTGAACTACTCTTGCCCATCAATGACTCTGTGGCCAAACCCTGAGTACCTCTCAGGAGCTTTGGCCTTTCCCATCAGGACACTTACTCCTAGAGCCTTCATCTTGGTCTAGGAACCTTGAGACTAAAGGACAGGTCGTGGCTCCTTCCCATTAAGATGCCATCTCTCAGTGTGGCCGAGGAACTAAAGGTCCAGGTGGAGAGGACACTGAACTAGCCCTGCTCCAAACCACACCCTGCCCCATCCCTGCTGCCACTCCCTGACTCCCCATTTGTCTCCCACTACTGACCTCTTCAGCCTTCATTCTGGGGGCCATCTACGGCAATTCCGTCCCTCTCTCTGTCGACCAGGAGGCTTGCTTGTCTTGAGTCCTTGTCTTCCCCAATTCCTTGCCGTATCTGTGGCTCATGGCATGCCCCCTGGGAAGGACCTGGAACATTTTCCTCATGAATTCCTCCATGGGTGGCCCAGGCTGATTAGGAACACATAACTCCACGCTCCCTGAATTATTCTTCCCTCTACACCCCCTTAAAAACCACCGGCAGGTGGGTGTTGGGCAAGAAGTACCCTACTCCTGGCTATATATGTTCTAAGCCTCACTGCTTCCTCTCTTAATAATAACAATAGTGAGGCTCATAAGAGCCACTGACACCTACTGAGCACTGACCAAATCCCAGGCATTTTGCTAATCAAGCACTTTAGGTGGCTTATCTCATTTAACGCCATAGAACACCTGAAGGTAGGTACTAGGAGTTCCCCTATGTTTACAGATGAGGAAAATACAGCTTGAAGACGCTGAGTCATTTGTCAAATGTCAATACTAAGTGGTGGATCCAGGATTTGAAACCAGACCATCCCCAGTCCTCAACTATTTGGCTGCCCTTCTGCACAGGCAACCTCTCCCTTGGACTCTTAAGGAAAAACAAACTTCCCAGTGGGCACAGTTCAGCATCTTCCAAAAAATTCCATCCTATGTATGCAGAAATAGGTTCACAGGAGACCAACTCCCTTTTTCCTTTTGTGGCTACTCCTCACTTCTAATTCTCTCAGTCACAAATCTGTTTCAGAGGTAAAGGGACTAGAGAGTTATTCACTTTTATTATCAACTATTTTAGACACCAATATCCAACTCTGAAAATTATCCCTCGGCAGTTTATTCAAATTGTTCTTATACAAAGCAAACACTTAGGCAATCTAATCTGTCTAAACATTTACATCCCACCCAATCTTTTTAAAACTTTGCCATCTGCCAACACTTTCTGTGGGACCTTGGAAGGCAGTTCCCATGGCTTATTTTGTGTTGCATGAAAATATAAATGTCAGGATTGGCAACGGTTTATTAGGTCCCGCTGATAACTGTAAACTACAATGCTTGAGGTATTTTCCCAACATGGACTCTCCCAGAACAGGCAGAAGAGAAGTCTTATCTGAGAGTCCTAGATACTGGCCCTAATGTCCATTACTGTCTTCTTAGAACTCTACTGAGATGCTTGGAACATAAACCTTCGAGCCAGTTCCTGCTGCTCACTGGGGGCCCAGCATTCCCCAGGCCCAGGGAGCCCCACTCTGCTTAGAGGCTGGAACTGAAGAACTTTGTCTCCAGGTTCAGTTCTATTCAGTGCTTCAGCCACTAGGCGCCAAGTCTAGAAGCATGATGGGTCCCCATCCCTACCAGCAACGGCCTTAGACTGGGGTGTACTACATTTAAAGAGCCAAATGACATCCAGGCCCCTGCAGAGTCACAGTTCTATATCGCTTACCCTCAATAAAGGTAGACTTGCGTTTGACCTACAGATTCCAAAAAAGTCTAGGACAATCGACTCAGTAACACCTTGGGCTTCTCCACTGATTCATTTACTCTCTTGTCAATCCACCCTCCTGCCCTCTCTCCTTTCCCTCTTCCCTCCTTCTCTTCCTTTCTTCCTCCTTCTTTTAGCCTCCTTCCTTTCTTCCTTTCTAATTTTTATTGAACCCTTACCATAAGCCAGGCACTGTGCTAGGTGCTAGGGAAACAGTGGTAGTGCAATAAATATGGTCTTGCTCTCATGATGAATCATTTCTGGATCTAAATGAAGAGACCTCTATATTTACCTGTTCACCTCATCTATTTATTCTTCTCCCTAAACACATAGCTAGACTACATTTCCCAGGATCTCTTGTAATCAGGTGCATCCATGTGACTTGACTGACTTCTGGCCAATGAATGAAACGTGGGCAGAAGTGATGTATGCTACCTCCAGACCTGGCAGATGAAGCATCCCACAAAACTCCATATGCTTCCTTTCTTCCATCATACACCTATGGCAGAGGACCCATGGGAGGTCCCAAGGCCTCAAGGGATTGAGGATCCATAAGGCAGAAGGAACTAAAATTCCTGAATCTCTGGAAAGGAACACTCCCACCTACCCACCTACTAACACCGATCTGTGATGTGAGTGAGAAATACATCCTGCTTATGTTAAGCCACTGAAATTTGGGGTTTGTATGTTATAGCAGTGAGCCTACCATGACCAATACTCAGTCTCGAGATTAAGTGACTAATTATATCTTGTTTCTCAGGCAAGGATGCTAAAGAGATGTTTCTCCCGGGAATATTTAAATTTTTGCCCAACTGGAAGGTCCTAAACTTGGCTTAATTCTTCACATAGATGGCAACCAACAGATAGCAGCTGAGTCTTGTTTTTCAGAACTTAAGGGTTATTTTTAAACAAATTGGTATATGACAGAGGCAGCTTGACAAATCAGTGGAGAAAAGATGGACTATTCAAAATGGCTAGGATAACCAAGCCACAAGAGGAAAAATGAAGTTAGATTCATAGTTCACACCACACAAAAACAAATTCCAGGTGGACTGAACACTTAAATGTAAAAGGCAAAACTTTAAAGCTTTTAGAGGTATAAATAAAACAAAGTATTTAATGCAAACAGCAGGGAAGAATATCTTGAAAAGGACACAAAAGCACTAACAAAAAGGAAAAGATTGGGAAAACTTTGACTATAGTCAAATAAAAATTTAGCACAACGAAAGCCTTCATAAACAGAAAGATAAGCAATAATCTGGAACAGGGGTCAGCAAACTGGCCCCCGGGCCATAATCTGGCCCTCTGCCTGTTTTTTGTGAATACAGTTTTATTGGAATACAGCCACGCTCATTTGCTTACGTATTGTCTATGGCTGCTTTAATGCTATAATGTCAAGAATTGAGCAGTTGCAACAGAGACCCTGTGGGCCACAACGCCTAAAGTATTTATTATCTGACCTCTGGTTTAGAAGAAGGTATTGCAATACATGTAACTGACAAAAGATTACTGCATGCTCATTTCACTCATGCATATAAAGAGGCAGTGTCTGTGAGGGCTAATTGACGAAAGCAGCGTAAATGTCCATCAATGTGGAAACAGATAAACTGTGAACTGCTTACACACTGAAATATTATACAGCAGGAGTGAATTAGATTTGCATGTATTCACAAAGATAAATTTCAACTGAAAGTTGCAAAAGGTAAGATGCAACATGATACCATTTTAAAAAAACATTGAACAAATACTAAATATTTTGTTTAGGTATATAAATAAGTCATAAACCATAAAAACACACAGGGAAGAATATTCATTGCCTTCAGAGTAGTTTCTGCTGAGGAGATTAAAGCAAATGAGAAGAAACGATGAGGTGGGTTTTAGTTATTTCTTTACCTTTAAAAATTTGTATCAAATATGGCAAAATGGTAGTATGCACTAAATATTAGTAGTGAGTTCACCGTGTTTTATTATTCTCTATACTTTCTCTACATTTGGAATTTTCATATTTAAATAACAATATAAAAGAAAAGCATAAAAACGCCCAGATCACTACTATTGATAAGTCTTCCCAATACAGCTATCAAATTACAAGACAAAGACAAATGTGTCCCCCAAACTTGGGGGGGCAGTGTAGCTTTGGAATAACACCAGCTCTACCACTTACTAGCTGTCATTTCAACTCTCTAAGCCTCCTTTTCCTCACTCTGAGAATAAAGATAATGTCTACATCATAGGTTTGTTATGAGAATTAAATAAAATAATCCATGTAAAGCACTTTGCACAGTGCAGACATACAAGAATTACTCAAGGAATGGTAGATATTATAATTACTATTTTTATTATTATAAGTCCTCTCTGAGTATTAATTGGTACGATCAATACAAAAAACGAGTAAGATCAGTGTTAACCAGAAGTTTCCCTAAAAGGCAGAATGTTTATCAAAACAGGTAAGAAAGACTTGGCTAGATTTATTTTTTAGGGTCGTCTATGAAAAGCAATTCATAATGCGAAGAAAGACCGCCTTATTAGAAGGGAGTTGTCTGCCTGGAGTCTCAAGAAGGGAAGTTCTTTGGAGCATGAATTATCTCCAGCTGTACCCTAGGAAGAGCATGGCCTGGACAAACGGAATGAGTGTCTATTTTTTGGACACATGCTTTCTGATTATGAAAGAGGAAACATCAGTCTCTCTAAGACATTAAGCCCTCCCAGGCTCCCTCTGCTCCATGCAATGATCAAGCCACCTTTTAATAAAAATATTGTAATATCAATAACTACCACAGTGCTTGGCACTTACACATTATGTCATGTGATCCTCACAACAATTCTACAAATTCAGTAGAATGAATGATTACTACCCTATTTTATAAATGAGAAAACTGAGGTTCTGCGAAGTTAGTAAGATTACACAGTCACACACTCTAAGCGGGAGGGCTGAGTTATCAACCTATATTTAAGTCAACCCCTGCCCATCTGAACAGCTTATGTTCATTATATCATATTATGCCAACTGCTTTTCAACGGGAATAATAACTGGTTTCCCCTATACATATTCCTCTAGGAAGAAGAATGTGGGGACCAGCTAATATGAGTCTCTAGATCACCTGGTAGTTGCATTTATTACTCTTAATAATTTAGAGCTCATGAGATTCAAGTCACTAACATCTAATGGCTGACTCTGCAGGGGAGAACCAGACTCTGCAATGTTGGGTTCAGACAAGAATCCTCTCTTTGGAGGTGCTGCTGGAGTGACTACCCAGTCTCCCTCTCTCCTATTCTGACACAGCTATTTTTTCTCTGTTCAATTTAACATACTTACTTCAAAATTAAGGTAACTAGAGAAAAAGAACATGATCCACACAGAAAAAGCTGGTCTCAGAAGGGAATATGACTGACCATTGTACAACACCATTACTTAGCTCAGCAAAGCATGGGAGACTCCACCTAAACACTTCTAGGTTACACCTGCAAACCTGGCAGAAGCCCGACTCAGCAAACCCCAGAGGAGCTGGCACAAATTTTCCGGCTCAAGTATTAATAGGCACCTCCTATTTCTCCATCAACAACTTCATGGGATCACTATTGCTAGAGCAAAAGTAGAAAGATACAGTTCTGACACAGGCAATTTCTGTTAGCCAAGGTGTTAAACAAAGGCTTTTTCATGACCTCGTTCCTATTTATGCTTTACCCTGATACTATAAAATAAAGATAATTCAGCCCAGAATTTTTCAGGAGACTCTCAAAATATCTTCCCTTCCTATGCATCTAATCCCTTACTCTTAAAAATCTATTAAAAAGCTATAATACAAACTCTGGGGCTATTACAAAAAAAGAATCTTTAAACAGTAATTGTTCAGAAAACAAAGTGAAGATGTGTTGCAAGATGCTCAGTAAGCTTTGATGTAAATAAAAATCAGCCAATCAATCAGAGCCAATCGTAAATATTTAATCATTTATGTCAATGAAATCCTTTCTTGAGGAGGATAACAAGAGCTACAATATGATCACCCCAAATATGGCACCATCTTGAAAGTCTACAACATAATGGATGGGTATTGTATGATTCCTGCTCTAAATGTTTTTCATTAAGGATGCAGTGACCTAAATTTCCCATGGAACAGAAATGTGGTTCTGGGAAAGCACACAGATACCCAACTTAGAAATGAAACTTAGAAGGGAAATTTCAAAAGGAAAGTCATTTTGTACATATCCCACAATGTTTCAGCATCTCTCACTTGTACTGAGGCTCGATTCCCTTACCTAGAGCCATGTTCATAAGTGATACGAAATATTTTTTTTAAATGAAGGACTCTTGTGGGCCGGCCTTGTGGCCTAGTGGTTAAGTTCAGCGCGTTCCACTTCAGCACGCTGGGTTCATGGGTTCAGAACCCAGGTGCAGACCTACACCGCTTGTCAGCTATGCTGTGGTGGTGATCCACATACAAAATTGAGGAAGACTGGCACAGGGATAATCTTTTTCAAGCAAAAAAAGAGCAAGATTGGCTACAGACACTAGCTCAGGGCAACTCTTCCCCAGCAAAAAAAAAAAAAGGACTCTTCCAAGACCTCATGATTAGTGTCAACAGAAGTATAACAATGAACATGTAACTTTCATGTCGATTTCATGTTACTCTCTTTCCATAGACTCATGGGTCATTTTCAAGCAGGGACTGGTCTGGAAATGGGGATGTAACTCTCTGGGACAAACCAACAGTTTTCTATACCAGGCAGAAACCATCCTTGGTGGTACAGAACAAAAATAACAAATGTAGCTATTCATTGGTAAATCTTACAGTACATTTCTAAAATTCTCAAGTCTAAAATTCAGCCTGTATAGGAATCCGCTTCTAAGACAGGCTCTTGGCTATGACTGAAGTCACACACCACCTGATTCTGCTAAAGCAGAAATTTATCTCAGTTGCCATTCCCGGCCTTTACCCTGCTCTGCATTCTCAACTTCTGCTCCAACTTCTGCAAAATAGCTCTTCCTTAATATCCTAACTTTACTTCCAATTAAGTACATCTGAAACCAAACTCACCCTTTCAAAACAAATAAACACACTTACAAACAATAAACAAGTTTTTTCTGCTCCCAACCCAAAGGGAGACATTCAATCTCTTTCTCAAGAAAGTGTGACTATTATCAAACCTTTAAAAAGAGCTATGATCACATAACTAAAATTATCTTTTCTAACTCACCCAGAAACATTCTTAGGCTCAATTTCTCCAAAGACTGGGAAAAACTATCAGACTTTCAGCAAGTTTGTATTCAAAGCCCCTCCAGATAGAAGAATCCCCCAGTAAAAGCTTCCATATGCCTAGTCATCTGTATTAGGGCACTAGAGCTAAATTAAATGATAGCTTCCATTTGCTTTTGTTAGTAGAAGCCTGTGCTGTGTTTCTTCTAACTACCTGAACCCTCATTTTAATAGAGAAAATTCAGCTCAAGAGATGGTCATGTAGAAAAATGATACTAGTAATGGCATGAAAGCCACAGAGAGTCAGTATCAGTACTAATCTGCTGAGATGGAGGGAGACTGTGTAGATGAGAGCCAAGAGGTCAGCTGCTTGGGGGAGAGGGTACATACGATAAATCGAAAAGTTAAAAATGACATGATTCTCCTAAAAAAACTCTTCTCCAAAAGGTGGACTCTCTCCTCCCCTCAAAGCACTATTTTTTAAATTTAGAAATTATCCATATATTAAAATTAATTTTACCATACATCGACTTACTCATTCCAATGACTATTTATTGAGCCCATCATGTGTCAGGCATTGTTCTAGCAAGCGAGATACGGCAGCAAACAAGAGAGAGGAAGTCACTGCTCTCATGGAACTTTCAATCTAGGAAATAAGTAAACCGCATAAATTTCAGATAGTTGTAAGTGCTATGAAGAAAATAAACAGGGTAACGTGATAGAGAGTGGTGGGACATCATAGTGAAGGCCTCTCAGAGGAGGTGACATTTGAAGTGAGACCTGAGTGACCAAGAGGGAACCACAGGAAGATCTGGGGGTCAGATCATTCCAAGAAGCATGAACAGCAAGTGTAAAGGCCCTGCCAGGAGAATATAGAGAGAAAGCCCAGTATGGCTGGAGTGGAGTAAGAAAGGGAGAGGGTGGTATGAGGCCAGAGGTAACTGATCATACGTGGAACAGGAGGTTGGATTAGCTTACTTGGGCTGACATAACAAAATACCACAGACCGGGTGCTTTAAACAACAGAAATTTATTTTCTCACAGTTCTAGAGGCTGCAAGTCCAAGACCAGGGTGCTGGTTTCCTCTGAGGCCCCTCTCCTTGGCTTGCAGATGGCCATCTCCTTGTTGCCTCTTCACGTGGTCGTCTCTCTGTGCATACTCATTCCTGGCATCTCTCTCTGTATGTCCTAACCTCCTCTTCTCGTGAGGACACCAGTCAGATTAGATTAGGGCCCACCTTAACAGCCTCATTTCATCTTAATTGCCTCTTTAAAGGCCTTATGTCCAAATACAGTCACATTCTGAGGTACTGAGGATTAGGGCTTCAACACACAAATTTGAGGTGACACAATTCGGCACATAACACAGGTCATAGAAACAAAGAGAATTCTGGATTTCCTCCTAAACACATAAGGAAGGCAATGGAAGGTTTGAAGCAGGGTAATGTCACAAATGATAACTGCCTGCTGTGCTGTGTGGAAAATGGACTGTGGGGAGGGGCTGGAGGAAGTGAAAGCAAGAAGGTCACCTGGGAGGGTATTTGCAGCAGCCCAGACAAGAGATAATGGTGGTATGCACTAGGGCAGTAGCACTGAAGTGGAGAGAAAAGGCCAGATACAGGATGCACGTGGGAGGTCTTGCTGACGGACTGAGCAGGAGCAATAAGAAAAGACTGGCCTTAAGGATGACTCCTAAGTGTTTGACTTGAGAAAGGGGTGGACAGTGGTGTCATTTACTGATGGAAACAGATTTTATTATATTACACGTATAAAAGAGAAATATGACATCAACATATGATGCTAGGTTCATCATTTATAAGTCTAGAAAAAGGAAGTACAGAGGTAGAAAGCAAGGCTAAGTGGCCAGTTAGAAAGCAAATCAGAAAATCTCTGGATCAGACTAAGAAGAGTGAGGAGCATAGCATTTTTCTAATTAGTTCAAACAATTTCTTGTAAGAGGTTGGATTCTAGGAGGTATTCAAATGATGGGTGTGCCAGGGAATGTCTGATGTCTTCTAAAACCCATGATCTTGCATAGTAATAGAATTTTAGCTGAACTTATGGCTGCCCCTCCCAAGACTACATTTCCCAGCCTTCCTTGCAGCTAAGTATGGGCACAAGATGCATTTCTGGCCAATGGAGTGGAAGTGGAAGTGTCACATGACAACTTCCTGACACCTACATTTAAAGAAGCAGGTCTGTGCCCATTGTTCACCACCCTCCCCCTCTTCTTCAATATCCTGTCACCTGGAATTGAAATATGATGGCTAGAACTGTGACTGCCTCTTGGAATCTAAAAATTAGGACCCATGAAACGATAAGAAATATATATATTGGTCTCTGACCCCGGTTCCTGAGACAGGGCTCCTAAAACCCTTGGAATTTCCTGGAAAATGGTTTCCTCAAGAGTAGGACCTGACGGATGGCCGCAGAGTAGGACCTGGAGAGAGCATGAGGGAGAAAATTCTGGGATGGTGCCTGACTATCCTTCTAGACTTGAAAATAATGCCAACTTAGAAATTAAAAAAAATTTATGCTTGTACTTTAGACTAATATTTCTGAAGAATGATCTGTGAAGAAAAGTGCAACAGAATGTTAATATCTATTTCACATACCATACAGAGATCCACAATATGTTTAAACAGCTTTTTTTTTTTTTTTTGGTGAGGAAGATTAGCCCTGAGCTAACATCTGTTGCCAATCCTCCTCTGATTGCTGCGGAAGATTGGCCCTGGGCAAACATCTGTGCCCATCTTCCTCTACTTTATATGTGGGATGCCTCAGCATGGCTTGATAAGCAGTGCGTAGGTCTGCGCTCAGGATCCAAACCCGCGAACTCTGCACCGTCAAGGTGGAGCGCAGGAACTTAACCACTATGCCACTGGGCTGGCCCCGACAGCTTTTTCTTTTTAACTGCAGGACTTTCTCAGAACCTTTAACAGGCTAATCTGCCCTATGAGTTGTCAAGAGAGGACTATAACACGCAGCACTCCCAACTTTATTTGACCACAGAATTCCCTTTCTCACAGGATTTCAAAGATCTACTACTCTGTCAGACACCAGCTTGAGAAATATTGTTCATCTTGTGAAAGAGAAACCCATACTCAGCAAAATACAAGTGTGTTTGTTTCAAAACTCTTTCTCCTGTGCGTCTTTTTCGTATGTGTGCTGCCTTGTTTACTTTGATTTCTTAGAAAAGATACCTGAGAAGCAGGAAGGCGTACTGGAATGAGTGCAGGCTTTTAAGAAGGTGTGACCTCAGCTTCCTTGGATGATCACACTTCTCAGGGTTGTTATGAAGATAAAAATAAGATAAACTCTTTGAATTATCTAGCAAGGGGCTGGCCATAAGAGAAGGCAACAATAAATACGTAATTCCCTCTCTCTCCCGCCTTATCTTTAAGCCTTCAAGCTCTTACCCATCTGTTTGAGGGGCAAAGGAGGCATTTCACACTTCCTCCAGGGTTAATGAAGGCGTGCACTCCCGTTGGCCACACACAGTGGTGATGATGGTGGTGGTGGTGACCTGGTCAACTCTAGGACCCAGAGAACTTGGGACACTGGGGATGACAATGAGTGGGAACTCAAGAAGGATAGATTTGGAACTGGCTGTGAGGAGAGGCCTTTTCCAGCAGGACAGGCCTCATGGTTAGTGGCATGTGTAAGCATCATTCTGCTATTAAACAGCTTTTCCTTTACTCATATACCTCTCCTAGAAACCTCATTCTCCATCTGTAGTCATCTTGTTAATAATGGTAATAATAGCTACCACATCTTAGGTGCATCCGAGGTACTAGGCAATTTATAATAACAACCTCATTAATCCTCCCAGCAACTCAGAGTTAGTAAATAAAGAAAACGAACTCAGAGAGGTAGAGTACCTTTGAAGGTTACAAGATTGGAATCTACACGTGTCTGGCTCCAAACCCACGTTAACCACTGCCCTCAACTCACTATGAGCTCCATCCTCTCTCACAGTGGGCCCCCTCTGCTCTCCAGCCCTGCAGCCAACTCCTGGGGGTGGTCTGGGGAAGACAGGTCACTCACATCAAGAACCTGGTGTTTGATGGTAATTGAATATGTCTCCATCTTTCTATCATTGCGTCCTTACATGGCAGATTGCAGGGGGTCCTCTAAGACTCAAGTATGTCCTCTGGGGACGGGTAATGTCTTGGTTTGGAATTTGTACTTTGATGTATTGGGCAAAAAGATTAATAGAGAAAAATGTTTTGTCCTAGATTGGTAGATGATTGGCCATGCGATGTTCATTTCCCTATCATCCATCAGCTCTGGGTCATAGGGAAAAGTCTCCTACCTCCTTAGGGTTTTCCCCAGAATCCTTATCAGAAAACACTTACCCACCTTTCACCAGCAACAGAGTGGTTGGGGAAAGAGGTAAAAAGAATATGTGTAGGACCACTGGCAATTGATGGAAGAGAGGTGTTACAAACAAGCCCAGTGTGTTTATTGCCTTGGCCAGGAAGAGAAAATAGTCTTTATTGGATACAGGCATTTGCTAGCATCTGGATCCATTTAGTAAGCGTATTTATTTCATAACAACATGAGATCATGATGCCAGGATGATTAATGATCTTTTATATTCTACCACTTTTTGTACATAAATCCATAAGTCTGTTAGGAGATTAATTATCTGAGATGGGGTAAATATGCATTTTGGTTACTTCTTCTTAGCAAGGATCTCTTCTATGGAATACGTTTTACCACAGACAAGGTTGGAGAACATTGGAAACCCCTTTAGGCAGCTTCCAAGTTAGCAGCACCTGAGTTCAAGGTTCTTAGGTAATGCTCTTGCATTTTCCCAAAGGGAAATACTGATATAATCCTCAAATTGGGCGAGAAACAGAAAGGAGGAAAGGGAACTTGGGCCAAATTTTAGTGATAAAACTGAAAAATTTACCACCAAACATATTTTTAAATATGCAGGATAATACTGATATTATAACTACACTGAAATAGAAACACTATTCTCTATATGGCAAACTTCAGAATAAGTGATGTCTCCCTGAACTCCATCCAGGAAGGCTTAGGGTCTGAAGTAACAATGCCAAGGCACCATCCAACGTCTGAAAGAAGCACAAAGCTCCGTCGCTTCCCTTCACTGCTCGTCTGGTGAAGGGTGGCCTAGACAGTCCTGACCAAAGGCCTGGAGGTCACAGCCCAATGGAGCAGGCTTTTATCGCCTTTCACAAAGAGGGAGAGGTCCCGGCCTTTGAATGATACAGTCCTTTTGGTTTGCCTCCCAGAGCAAATTCCTCTCCTAGGTGGTTTCTGGGATGAGCTGCCAACTCGGGAGGCCTCCTACCCACAGATGGAATAAACGGAACAGGCAGCTTGGGCCAGCTCTGCTCTTCAGCCCCTGGCACTCTTCCCTGGGGACATGTCCTTCTCAATTTTTGCCATCTGACACTGAAGGTCACAACTAGGGCTGACCAGGAAAGGGAACAAAAGGGGCGTGCTCTGGGCCCAGGCAAAGGGGCTCTTGTGAACCAAAGTGGAGGAGCACGAGGTTTCTAGTGTGCGGAGCAACTCAGGGGGTCTGGAGGCACGACACCTAGCAAGTGTTAAAAGACCTACAATTGCTGGGTGGTGTTCTCTAGGTCAGCTAGCTGGCGTTCCGCATAGTAACCACAGGTCAGAGTCACAATGTCAGGCTAGGACTAACCTAGAACAAGAGGCAAATATCCTCCCTGAGGACCCCAGGCAGCAGCACGGCATCCAGTTATGAGGAAGTGTTACCCAGATGAATGGCACTAAATGCAAGACTCCAGGGAAGGAGCATCAATAGTAATACGCAAAAACCTGAAAGGGAAGATTCTGGAAGAGGTGACACAGTCAAGACCCACTACCAATTTCTATCAGGCCCGCAGACCTCGTTCTTCCTACAAAAACAAAACCAAACAAGCAGAAGCCTCACTTTAAATGTATTGCTTTGTCCACAGAACTGGCTTATATGAGTTCCACATTAATAAGCTAGCACATATCATTATTCATTACAGCTTTAGAGGCCATTTGTCATTTGCCTCCCCATTCCCTCTTCAGCCAAAGCAGACAACAGTGTCTGCCAGAGATCTGTAAAAACTTAGCCCATGCTGACCGCCCACTTCCTGCCCTACAGCTCCCTAATCTGTGCCTACACGGGCCTTGCTTGGAGGTTTAGCCACTATCCTGGCTGACACGGGAAGCACGGGAACCGGGAGCTAGTGATACCCAGACGTGCTGACTGCCAGAATCACTTGGGGAACTTTTATAAACACAGATTCTAGTGTGTCCCCAGAACTGGCCAATCAGAGTCTCCTCCCGGGTGAGGAGTTTAGGAATCAGAGCAGCAAAGAGTTGTGAAAGGTACACAACTCACAAATGCAGACCCTACATCAAGGCTCAGCAGACCTAGAGCTGCCTGTAGCATTCTCCAAACGCTCATTTCTAGGGATCAAACCACGGCCTTACAGGCAAGGTGAGCCCCTTGCACAACGCAGAGCGGTAAGGAAGCAGCCGTGAATGAGGAGCCAGAAGGCACAGCAGCTTGGGGGCCACGGTGTTGGAAGAAGGAGAAAATGGGTACAATCTCGACCAGATGAGGGGAAGTGACTGACAGATCATTACATGCCACTGTCCACCAGCCAAGCAGACTTCCTGCTGGCCCAAAGAAGGGATGTGCCCACCGGGCTAAGCGTCAGTAGGAGTGTGCTTGGAGACAGCAGCCCAAAATCTTCATTACCTGCTGCCTTACCTCACTCTCCCAGGACACCCCCAAATAATCCTACTTGGATCTTGGATGTGAGCAGGCCATTTTGCAGATGACGTGCACCAAGCCAGAGACGGGCCTGCTCTGAGCAGCAGCCCAGAGCCTCTGTGTCGGATGGGATCTGCTGGTCCTGTTCTTCTCATCTCCCTGACTATAGCCTTTCCAGCTGCATGTTCTGGCCTCGGTGCCCGTTTCTGAACCCTTTGGTTCTGGTGACCCACTGGCCTTCCCTCTCGGGGTCATCAGAGACTGGCTTCTCTATTTGGGTCTCAGCTCTGCTCTACCCCCACCCTCCTACACTGAAACAGAAACTTCTGGTGTTCTCTCCAACCTGGCGTGGGAAAATCTCTGTGTGGCCCCAGGCCCACGGAATCTCACCAAACAAGGACTAAAAACCCTGCCAGGGAAAGGAAACTCAGACAATGACACTTGGCAGCTCACCTCTTATATGAAGAAAGATTTTTCCGGGTTTGAACCTACTACTTTAAACCTCAGTCTTCAGAAATATGTCCCAGAATAAACTAATCCTAACCTTGCTCACATGGACAGAGCCTCTGGTTCTTGTCTGACCATAAAATCAGAACATCCTGGAGTTGCTGTGACAGAGCAGTGGGGCATCAGGCAGCGGAGGTCAGACCCCAACAAGCGCCCCCTGCAGGAGGGATCAAAAGGCACCTCATCTTTCTAATGTCATGTACTGCAAAGACTGAGCTGTTTCCTCCCCTCCCGACAAGTTCCACTGGCTGGAGGAGAGGGTAGATATCTTTCAGGTATGCGAGCAGAATACAAGTTCACCCACGCTGAAGCACACTCTCAGATTGGAAACTCTGAGTTGTAACTTGAATCTCAAATTACTGGAGGAGACCTAGAGGTAGCCCAGAGAAAATCATTATAGAAGAGAGATTAAATTACTTTTCAAAAGAAAGCACAAGAATCACTCTAATGTTCATCTGAAAAAGGACAGCCCAGAACAGCAAGGAGAATCTTGGAAAAGGAAGAGTAATAAAGGGGAATCAAGCCTTCCAGATATTAACACAGACGGTCATGCATTGCTTCACGACAGGGACACGTTCTGAGAAATGCACCATCAGGCAATTTTGTCATTGTGTGAACATCACAGAGTGTACTTACACAAACGTAGATGGAATAGCCTACTACACACCTAGGCTATATGGTACTAATCTTAGGGGACTACCGTCGCATATGCTGTCCATTGTTGACCAAAACATCATTATGCAGCACATGACTGTATTACAAAGGAGTTACAATGGAATCATATTAGTAGGATACAATAGACAGTTTAAAAATACATCTTATAAAATAGGAATATAAAAAATATATAAAGAACTCATACATCTCAACAACAAAAAAACTAACAACCCAATTAAAAAATGGGCAAAGGACCTGAACAGACATTTCTCCAAAGAAGATATGCAGATGGCCAACAGGCACATGAAAAGATGTTCAACATCATTAACTATCAGGGAACTGCAAATCAAAACTACAATGAGCTATCACCTCAGCCTGTCATAATGGCTATAATTAACAAGACAGGAAACAAGTGTTGGAGAGGATGTGGAGAGAAGGGAACTTTCATACACTGCTGGTGGGAGTGCAAATTGGGTGCAGCCACTATGGAAAACATAGTGGAGATTCCTCAAAAAATTAAGGATGGAACTACCATATGATCCAGCTATTCCACTGCTGCGTATTTATCCAAAGAACATGAAAACACCAATGCGTAAAGATGCATGCACCCCTGTGTTCATTGCAGCATTATTCACAACAGCCAAGACTTGGAAGCAACCTAAGTGCCCATCAAGGGACGAATGGATAAAGAAGATGTGGTATATATACACAAGGGAATACTACTCAGCCATAAGTTTTCATTTCACAAATGAAATCCAGCCATTTGTGACAGTATGGATGGACATGGAGGGTATTATGCTAAGCAAAATAAGTCAGAGGGAGAAGGTCAAATACCGTATGATCTTACTCATAAGTAGAAGATAAAAACAACAACAAACAAACACATAGAGACAAAGATTGGATTGGTGGTTACCAGAGAGGAAGGGGGGAGGGAGGAGGGGGAAAGGGATGATTAGGCACATGTGTGTGGTGATGGGTTGTAATTAGTATTTGGGTGGTGAACATGATGTAATCTCTGCAGAAATAGAAGCATAATGATGTACACCTGAAGTTTATACACTGTTATAAACCAATGTTACTGCAATAAAAAAAAAAGAACATATCAGCAATAAAAAAACACATTATTTCTAAAAAAAAAGAAAAAATTAAAGAATATATATATCATATCTTATAGGGTGCTGTAAGAGCTATTCTCAGAGATGTCTTATGACACTTATTTATTACTTACTAAACATTGTGTAAATGATTTATATATATTCACTCATTTAATCATCACAACAACCCTACGAGGTAAGTACTATTTTATCATCCCCATTTACAGATGGGGAAACTGAGGTCAAGAGAAGTTAAGCAACTTGCTCAAGGTCACGGAGTTAGTAAGTCAAATCCAGACAGTCTAAAATCAGAGTCAGTGTTTGCATCCATTACATTCAGCTGCTTCTCTAGCAAAATCAACTGAAATGCTCATTGTAGGACAAAGTTTAAATTAGTGTCAATAAACTCAAAATGGTATTGCGCAGGCCTAAAATGATGGTTATCAAAGAAGCAATTTGGAAAACTGCTTATGATGTAATATGAAATTTTTAAAAAGGCAGAATAAAAGATGTACAGACACTCTGAATAAAATCAAGGAAAAAGTATAAACGGGACAAACTGGAAGGAAATGTATATCTATGGAAGCATGCATGATGACTGATCGAGGCTAGAGCAGTGGTCCCACCCCATACCAACTAAATCAACGTCCGGGACTGGGAGCCAGGCTCCAGTCATTTTAAGATCCCCAGGAAATTGACTCCAATGTTCCATCACGTTTAGGAACCTCTGATCTAGAGTTCAGAGCCAGGTAAAGGAGTCCAAAGAGAACCAGGCTTTTCTTTTCCTCCCAATAAGTGAGGGTAAATAAAAGTTTTACAGAAATCAAAAGAGAAGTTGTAATCAGCAAAAAACATTAACAAATGATTCATAAAAGTAGAAATACAAATGCCCAGAAGATTTGGAAAAGTGCTCAAAGAGAAATTAAGAGATACCATTTGTTAGGACAGCAAAGATGGAAAAGAATGATTATCCTCAATACACAAAGGTATATGTTCAAAGATGTTTACTGAAGCAATGTTTTAAATGGCAATATCCTAGAACAACCAAGATAGCCATCAGTAGGTGATTAATAAAATATGTTACGGTCCATCCATTAAATGGAATACTTGGAGCCACTAAAATTCATGATCTAAGTCTCTCTCTTTTGGGCCTCAAAAGCTGCTTACAATATATTTTTTAAGCACAGAAAGATAGGCTAAGCAACATTATATATAGTATGATCTCAGTTTTGTTAAAAAATTAAATAACATATAGAACCAAATAATAATGGCAGTTATTTCTGAGCGATGGAATCAGAGCTGACTTCTTCTCTTTTGCCATCAGTCTCTATTTTTGTTTAAAAACATATAAACAGCAACAACGAAAACCCTCAACTTTTAATGAAAGAAAAGTTTTAGGTTATTAAGGGAAAATGACCTTAGGGGAGAGAGTTTCCCTCGTCTTGCAGCAAAGGCACAGATAATTTCAAATTAAACAAGCTCTGTCCAGATCTTACCTTTTCTTTTAGCAAATTCTTATGTCCTCAAAGGTATTTTTCCAATTAAACAGATACTGTTTGGGACAATGGTAAAATCTCAGAGCAAAGAGTTTCCCCTGGCTGTGATTTCAGAAGCTGGGAGTTGGTTCATTGGGAAGAAGAAGTTTATCAAGGCACTTCGATGCTCTCTTAGAACTTGCCAGCACAATCCATTCATTTTATTATCTGGCTTACAATTTCTTAATTTGGCACTTAATCGAGTTCTCATATACTGTTCTACTGCCAGACATTACACAAAGAGTTTAAAGAGGACAAAGCAATCAAAAAGAACATATTATACTCTCTAGATTTTTACTGGTGCTTCTTACTCTTATACGAGTATCTTCATGGATAATTTTTGGATATTGATAAGTGTGAGGGCTTTAAAAAGCCAAACTCAGGGGCCGACCTCATGGCATCGTGGTTAAGTTTGGCACACTCCGCTTCGGCGGCCTGGGTTCGCAGGTTTGGATCCTGGCCACAAGCCTACACCACTTGTCAGCCATGGTGTGGTGGCAACCTACATACAAAATAGAGGAAGACTGGCACAGATGTTAGCTCAGGACGAATCTTCCTCAGCAAAAAAAAAAAAAAAAAAAAAAGCTGAACTCTGCCTAGAATAGGCAATGAGTGATTTAGTGGAAAAGGTGATGAGAAACTTCTATGAATACAGCATCCGGTCCAGAAATAACAACTAGGCCAATCTCTAATAATCAGCATTAACCAACCATCCCAAGGCCCCACCTGGCCCTGTGTACCCCTGAAAGTCCCTTCTAGAAAAGGTCTTCGTCTTGGAGAGATACTCCTCTGATTACTAATAAAGGTGCTGTTTATGTTCCTCTGTTAGCTTAGGTAGTTTTGGGGGAAAAAAAATTACAAAACATATAGGAGTTGTGTATCCTTGAGGACAGAGAAGATAAAAATAGTATTTAAAAATAAAGCTTGTTTTGCTAGATATTTGGAGGGAACACATCTATAGATAGAAAACTTTTCTTTATATGAAAGCTTGGCCTTCATTATCGGGATGATAATTTACCAGTATGTTCCAGACTGATTCAATGTAAGAATACATTCTAAACAGATTTTTTTAACACTATCAAAAGGCACATATTTGAAAATTCCATTCCTTATCCCCTGGAGGTTTGAGAGTTAAGATTCATTAGTCTGGGCCTTTCTGGGTCTAGAGAGCATGTACCCTCAGCAAGTTTTTCTTACAGAATCCCCCACCCCCACTCCAGGCCCCCGGCTACAATCCTCTTCAGAACTTGCTTTCTAAGAGGTCGGGGTCTCTTCCAGTGCCAGATTAATGGGCAGGCCAGTCAGGAAGCCGTCAGGATGCCAAAACATAAGGAAAACTTAACTAGAGAGAGAAAATGGTATTTGCCAGAACTCCTTTCAAAGAGGGCTCCGTAAATGGTTGAGAGTCTTCTGATGAGGGGGCCTGTGGTAGTCATGACAACCGTAAGAAGTATGCTTGAGTGACAGTAGCTGGTCACCACAATGCTTTCTCAGGTGGGTGGTTCCTGTTAAGTGCATTGTTTTTATTTTGCTCAGTGTGGCATGCAAGTTTGGGGCCAGAGGTGAAATGCCCAGAACAAAAAATGAGCTGCTGCCCCCAATGGTCCTCTTTTCTCCTCTGTCACCCGGCACAGCTTCTCCTCTTAATAGTGTGGAACAAATATTTGAAGAACATCAAAGCATCCACATCCTTAGCTTGCCCCTATCTAGAAACCAAACCTTTGAAAATAAAAACTACGAGATGACCTAAGTACTAAAAACCTCAAAATATGGTAAAACATTTAAAGCAGTTCCATCAAAGTGACCCAACTCCATCCCTCCTCTTTTAATTATTGTTCTGCTCTGTGTTTCTCATCTCCACTGTCCAGCTTGGCAGGATGAAGCACAGTTCAGACCAGAGACTCACAAAAGGCCAAGGCAGAATCAGAGAGCACCAGGCTGGTGCAGAAGGAAGGGACGACGGAGATGTCTGGCACCAAACTGGGTGGTGTCCATGTTGAAGGTCATCTAAGAAGGAATGCAATACTCCGTGGGAATTTAAAAATTGCACAAAATGGGAGGCATCATCATAACGGAGACTGGAGGCTTTTAAAGATATCGGTACCTGTGTCAGGAACTGTGCTAGGTATTTTTCATTCCTTATTTCATTTGATCTGAGTATTAATCTTGCAAAGTCAGCACAGCTATTCCCATTTTATAGATGAAGAATCTGAGGCTCACAGCATTTAAGAAATGTGCTCAATGTCACACAGTCAGCAAGGGCCTGAGCTAGAATCATATCTACATTTGTCTGAATTCAACATTCATGCTCTTCTTGAGAGCCAGAAAACACAGCCATCTAGAAAGAAGGCAGCGCCACTGGACTTGATCTCAGGAGACAAGTGTTCTATCCCAGGTTTCAACTCCTACTAACTGGAGCAAGTCACCTAATTTCTCTGGGGGAGATGATATGCATGTTGATGAAATGGGAGGGTGCAAGAATAATGACAGTAAAAATAACAACCCTGATTATAATAAAACCCAGGAGACTCATTGAGATTTGATGCAGAGGTGCCCAGACGGTGGGAAGATGACAGGGCAATATCAGGGCAGGTGAGGAAGGCAGAAGCTGCTGAGCTGGATCTCAGACACTCTGAGAGGGCTTCTGAGCTGAGGGTCTCCAACCAGGCTGGATGGTCACAAGGAGAAAACTGAGGCCTAAAGCCAAGGGCATCCTAGGGACCCAACAACAAAGATTCTGCTTCTGCAACCATGGAGGAGATTAAAATAAAAGGCCAGCATTGGACCAGGGGCTTAAAAAGAAATTAGCCATAAAATTACAGAATGAAGAGAGAGGTGAAGTCAGTCATGTTGAAGGAGGGAATAGCTAGGGGAGTCTAGAAAAGAAGAAATGAAGCCTCATCAGGTGAAAAAAAAAATAGTGATATCAGACATGTGTAGCTGATTTTACAGTATACATAACTGATACCGTGGTCCAACAGCAAAATAATGGGTGTGTTTTTAAGTGGGTACTGCAGAAGAGTAGGATGGTCAGTTAACAATGAAAAAGGGTTTGAAAAATAACAAAATTAGAGGACTCAAACCTCCCAATTTTACAACTTGCTACAAAAGCTACAGTAATGACAACAATGCGGTATAAGGTTAGACATATAGATTAATGAAACAGAATAGAGAGTCCAGAAATAAACCCTTATATATCTACAGTCAATTGATTTTGGACAAGATTACCAAGACCATCTGAGGGGGAAAAAACAGTCTCAACAAGTGGTGCTGGGACAACTGAATAGCCACATGCAAAAGAATGAAGTTGGACCCCTACCGAACACCATATGCAAAAATCAAAGGATTTAGGATCCAAGACCTAATACGTAAGAGCTAAAACTATAAAACTCTTAAAAGAAAACATAGGGGTAAATCTTTATGTCCTTGGACTTGGGAATGGATTCTTAGACATGACACCAAAATCATGAGTGACAAAAGAAAAAAAATAGATAAATTAGACTTCATCAAAATTAAAAATTTTTCCACATCAAAGGACACTATCAAGACAGTGAAAAGACAACCTACAGAATGGGAAGAGAAAATATTTGCAGATCATATATCTGATAAAGGTCTAGTATCCAGATTACAGTCAGTGTTGCTTCAGGATGGAGATATGCATTTTAGGCAATTTTGTCATTGTGTGGACATCACAGAGTGAACTTACACAAACCTAGATGGTATAGCCTACTACACATCTAGGCTATATGGTACTAATCTTATGGGACCACCATCAGATATGCAGTCCGTCATTGATCAAAATGTCGTTATGCGGCACATGATTGTATATAAAGAACACTTACAACTCAACAACAAAAAAACAAAAAACCCAATTAAAAAACGGGCAAAGGACTTGAGTAAACATTTCTCAAAATAAAATATACAAATAGCCAACAAGAGGCTCAATATAATTAATCATTCAGGAAATGCAAATCAAAACCACAATGATATACCACTTCACATCCACGAGGATGGCTATAATTTTTTTAGAAAAAGGGGGAATAACAAGTGTGGTGAGGATGTGGAGAAAATCTGTTAATTTTTTGTTATGTGAATTTCACCTCAAAAAGAGGGAGGTGGAGAGAAGACAAATAAAATCAGAACGAAAGAGAGGAAACATTACAATTGATACCACAGAAATAAAAAGAATGATAAGAGACTACTATGAACAATTATATGCCAAAAAATTGGATAACCTAGAAGAAATGGATAAATTCCTAGAAACACATAAATCAAGATTGAATCATGAAGGAACAGAAAGTCTGAACAGACCTATAACTAGTAAGGAGATTGAATCAGAATCAAAATCTCCCAACAAAGAAAAGCCCAGGACCAGATGGCTTCACTGGGGAATTCTGCCAAACATTCAAGGAAGAATTAACGCCAACCCTTCTCAAATTCTTCCAAAAAGCTGAAGAGGAGAAAACATTTCCAAACTCATTTTATGAGGCCAGCGTTACCCTGATACCAAAGCTAGAAAAAGATACTACAAGAATAGAAAATTACAGGCCAATATCTCTAATGAATATAGAAGCAAAAATCCTCAACAAAATACTAGTATAATAAAAGGATCATTCACCACGACCAAGTGGGATTTATCCTTGGGATGTAAGGATGGTTCAACACACAAAAATCAATTAATGTGATACACCACATTAACAGAATGAATGATAAAAATCACATCATCATCTCAACAGATGCAGAAAAAGCATTTGACATAATTCAACACCCTTTCATGATAAAAACTCTTAACAAACTAGGAATACAAGGAAATTACCTCAACGTAACAAAGGCCTTATATGAAAAGCCCACAGTTAATATCATACTCAATGGAGAAAAACTGAAAGCTTTTCCTCTAAGATCAAGAACAAGGCCAAGATACTCACTCTTGCCAATTCTAGTCAACATAGTACTGGAAGTCCTAGCCAGAGTAATTAGTCAAGAAAAAAAAATAAAAGGCATCCTAATTGTAAAGGAAGAAGTAAAATTGTCTCTGTTTGCAAATAACATGATCTTATATATAGAAAACCCTAAAGACTCCACAAAATACTATTAGAACTAATAAACAAATTTGGTAAAGTTGCAGGATACAAAATCATTACCCAAAAATCAGTTACATTTCCATACACTAACAATGAAATATCTGAAAAGGAAATTGGAAAACAATCCCATTTACAGGAGCATCAAAAAAAAAAATACTTAGGAATAAACTTAACCAAGCAGGTGAAAGACTTGTACACCAAAAACTATCAAACATTGATGAAAGAAATGAAAGAAGACACAATCAAATGGAGAGTCATTCTGTGTTCATGAGTTGGAACACTTAATATTGTTAAAATGTCCATACTACCCTAAGAAATCTACAGATTCAATGCAATCCCTATCAAAATCCCAATGGCATTTTTTACATAAATATAAAAAATCGTACTAAAATTCTTATGGAACCACAAAAGATCCCAAATAGCCAGAACAATTTTGAGAAAGAACAAAGCTGGAGATATCACACTTCCTGATTGCAAAATATATTACAAAGCTACTGTAATTAAAATAGTAGAGCACTGGCATAAAGACAGACAAACAGACCAATGGAACAAAACAGAGAGCCCGGAAATCAAACCACACATATACAGTCAACTGATGTTTGACAAGGGTGCAAAGTTCAAAATGGGGAAAGGATAGTCTCTTCAATATATAGTGTTGGGACAACTGGATATCACTTGCAAAAGACTGAAATTGAACATTTATCTTATACCATACACAAAAATCAACTCAAAATGAATTAAAGACTTAAATGTAAGACCTGAAACTGTAAAACTCCTAGAAGAAAACATAGGGGGAAAGCTTTGTGACATTGGTCTTGGCAATGATTTCATGGATATAATATCAAAAGCATAGGCAACAAAAATAAAAGTAGACAGTGGGACTACATCAAATTAAAAAGCTTCTGCACAGCAAAGAAAACATTCAACAGAGTGAAAAGGCAACCTACAGAATGGGAGAAAATATTTGTGAACCATATATCAGATAAGAGGTTAATTTCCAAAATATATAAGGAATTCATACAACTCAATAGCAAAAAAACTAATAACCCAATTAAAAAATGGGCTAAAGACATGAATAGACATTTCTCCAAGGAAGAAATACAAATGGCCAACAGGTACTTGAAAAGGTGCTCAACAACACTCATCATCAGGAAAATGCAAATCAAAACGAAAATGAGATATCATCTCACATCTGTTAGAACGGCTATTTTCAAAAAACAAAAGACAATGAGTGTTGGCAACGATGTGGAGAAACTGGAACCCTTGCACACTGTGGAAATGCAAAATGGTGCAGCCATTATGGAAAACAGTATGGTGATTCCTCAAAAAGTTAAAAATAGAACTACCCTATGATCCAGCAATCCTACTTCTGGGTATGTAACCAAAAGAATTAAAATCAGGATCTCAAAGAGATATTAGCACTTCCATGTTCTTTCACACTGTTTACATTAGCCAAAATGTAGAAACAACCTAAATGTCCATTGATGGATGAATGGATAAAAAATGTGGTATATACTTACAATGGAATATTACTCAGTCTTCAAAAAAAGAAGGAAATCCTGCAATATGCAGTAACATGAATGAAGGCATTATGCTAAGTGAAAAAAACCAGTCATGGAAGGACAAAAACTGCATGTTTGTGCTTATATGAGGTATCTAAAGTAGTCAAACTCGTAGAATCAGAGAGTAAAATGGTGGTTTCCAGGGGCTGGGGGGAGGGAGAAATGAGGAGCTGCTAATCAATGGGCATAAAGTCTCAATTATGCAAGATGAATAAGTTCTAGAGATCTCCTATACTACATTGTCTCTGTAATTAATAATATTATAGTATATGCTTAAAAATTTGTTGAGGGTAGATCTCATGTTAAATGTTTTTACTACACTAAAATAAAATTTTAAAAAAATAATGGAAGATACACAAATGGCCAACAAGCACATGAAAATATGTATAATAATGGAAGAGGGCAAAGAGGAAGAAAGAGGGAGAAAAGAGCACTAAAGCTAGTTACATTTTGTATGTTATCTCATTTAATCCTCACAAGAGACTCCATGATGTCAATATTCTTAATCCCATTTTGTAGATAAGGAAATGAAGGCTCAGAGCCAACAAGAAATTAGTCACAGCTAATAAATGGCAAGGTTGGGATGTGGCTTCTCAATAAGTTACCAAAATGACAGCACCAAAAATTATGACTTAAAGGAATAGGATGCTTTCAGATGCACTGAAAACTGGACTCTTGATTTTATGGCACTTTTACAGCGTGATAACACATAAAAACCTATGATAAAATTTTATGTCTGTGAAGCCAGGGACACAAAGCCTTGGCCGGTGTGGAGGATAATGCAGGACAGGTGCTGTACAGATTTATGCATGCTACTTGGCCAACTCCCTCCGCCCCACTCTGCATAACTGCTTTTCTGATCCAAAGACAAACACCAAGAAAGACTTGGCAGGAATATGCATCTTGCCCTAGAGGCACAAACTAACAGAGACAACTGGCTTCAGGAAGGCTTCAGAGGTTACCTGGTTTTAGTGGGTCCAAACACACATCCACCGACCAGATGTATCTGAATCACCTAGGAAGCTTGTTAAATGCAAATCTCTGGGCCCCACTCCAGACCTCTGGGGAGTAAGCCCCAGAAATGAGAATTCTTACAAAGTTCCCCAGGAGAACCCTTATACATTGTTGGTGGGAATGTAAAATGGAACAACCACTTTGGAAAACAGTTTGGTAGTTTCCTAAAAAGTTAAACACAGAATTACCATATGACCCAGCAATTCCGCTTCTAGTATATACCTAATAAAAATGAAAAGCCCCACAAAAACTTGTACATGAACGTTCTTAGCAGCATCATTCATTGACTGCTAAGTCTGTCAACTAGACCAAATGTCCATGAACTGACGAATGGATAGACTAAATGTGGTATATCCGTACAATGGAATACTACTGAGCAATAAAAAGGAACACATTGCTGATACATACTGCAACATTAATGAATCTCAAAGACATTATATGAAGTAAAAGAAGCCAGATGCAAGAGACCACATATTGTATGATTCTATTTATAGGAAATGTCCAGAAAAGGTAAATCTATAGAGACGGAAAGTACATAGATTACTGGTTGCCTGGGGCAGGAGGTGAGAATGAGGACTAACATGGGCAGGAGGGACATCACTGAAGTGATGAAAATGTTCTAAAACTGATTTATGGTGATGGTTGCACAACTTGGTAAATTTACTAAAAATCATTGAATTGCACACTTGAAAAGGATAAATTTTATGATATGTAAAATAAACTTCAATAGAGTTGTTTCATTAAAAAAAGCTCCCCGGGTGATTTTGATGCTCAAGCAGATTTAAGAACCACTGAATTCCAATATACTTATCTTACAATGAGGAAACTGAAACCCAGAGAGGGAAATGATTCACCCAGGGTCACAAAGTGAGTTTGTACAGAGCCAGAACGCCTCTGATCTGGGTCTCCGCAAAAGGAAATGGAGGGCTGGGGGATGACCTCGTGAAATTAACCAAAGGGAACAACCAATCTCAATGAGTCAGTCCCCACTAAACCCTTTTTTCCCTCAAATAGCGGAAGCTGGCTTGTTTTGCTTGAACGATCCAGGAAAGGGGCTCAGGAAGCAGCTGGAGGGGAGTAGAAGGAACACAAACTTGGAGTCAGGAGGCCTGAGTTCAAATCTTGGCCCTGAGAGTTACGGTGACCCTGGGCAGGTCATTGCACCTCCCTGAGTCTCATCTTGCTCATCCATCTATAAACAGAGCTGATAACACCACGCTCCAGGATCACCGTGACACCAGTCAGGAAGACGTTGAATAATCCAGGCAAGACATGATTCCAGATGATTTCTTTCCTGCCTAAATGAAACCACAGATGTCTAGCCCAATCTGCTTATCTAAACTATCTAACGCCACAACTAGGGGATCGCTTCCAGCCTTTAGGGCATGCACAGACCCTTTCAAGCTTCCCTGACGCAGGCACCACTAATCCACCCCATCTTGGTCCCAGTCTCGGCTTCATCTAAGTTCACAGATGTCACAACAGAGGGGAGACAGAATTGTACATCTTTGCAGATAGGAGCCCCAGACTAAGAACAATATATATTTAAAAAAATAACAACCTTCTGAGTGGCCACCGACGCATCAAATACTGGATTGGGCGTGGTGTTATTACAAGACCAAGAGAATGTAAAACATCCTGTAATATATCTCAGTAGAAAATCTTTGCCAAGGGAAAGAAATCTGTCTTCTATCTAAGAGGAATGTTTGGTAATTGTTTGGGCCTTGGATAAACTCAGGCCATACGTTTTGGGCCAGGCGTTTACATTATGGACTAATCGGAGAGCCCCGATGTGAACACAGGCATTGTCGACCGAGAACAGTGAGTTACCGAGATGGTCACAGCAGCTTCAACACTTAAAGAGAGACGTGCAGCCTGTGTCAGGACGGGGGGGGGGGACATTCAGGCCAAGATGCTTTCTTAGGAGGAAAAATGTAAACACCGATATCTCCTGAACTGAACCCAGTTAAGTGATCCTGAGCTCTCAGCCCGTGTGATCAGACAAGAACATCCATGCGGCAGAAGGCAGGAGTGTGAAGGGCCCCGTCCAACTCCACTTGCTTAGGCCACGTTTTGTTTCCTTTATTAGTTCCAAGAGAAAGCTGACTTCTTGGAGGAACCTGTTTGTGTCACTGGCTAGTCAGCTCCTGGTAACTGAACTAGACAGTGACTAACAGGCATTCTTTGTAAAAGGTCACTTGGGACAGACAAGAAGACAAAAGAAACAGAAGCCTGTCACTAGTGACAGCAGAGCAGCTTAGGCTGGGAGAAAGAAAGCCGACTTGAGAGCATTCAGTTCAGGGAGGTGTTAAAGACTTGTTGAAAACATAATTTTAAGCAGTAGCAACAGAACATAAGTGAGAACAGAAGAAGCCAGAAGGAGGAAAGGACTAAGGTAGGAAAAATATGAAGAAAAGCAAAGTGAGGAGGACAAATATCTAAAATGAGAATGGCAAATACTTAGCACATGTGCTGCAAATGCCCCTAACCCCAGGATTCATGGTGGCCTCTGAGTCCCCCAGGCGACCCCCAGGCAGCCCCTGGGAAGAAGTGTGTTCCCCGTGCACCTCTCAGGCCTGAAGGGAAAGCCTAGATTTTCATTTCCAGTTAAATATGGAGGAGTGACTATCTGCCTTGACCTCCTCTCCCTCCCAAACCCTACTAAAACATCAGTAAAGCAATTTAAAAATGTTTTAATTCACAAGGACAAAGGCAAAAGCAAGGAGACATCAGCAAATAAAAGGTTTCTGCAAACTTGGAGAAAAGTGGATGAAAGGGCTGTGATAGAGTACAAGTTACAAACTCAGTATCCGCCATGAAGGATTCTGCTGAGACCAACACCAACTGGCCTGACAACCCCAGCGGCTCAGCCCTTGGAGGCACAAGTTCCATGAAAGATGGTGATTGGGTACATCTTTCAGAGAACAGAGAGAGAACAGGGTTCAGAGCCCAGAGAACAGAGCTACTGAGCCCACTTTATGTGGCCAGACCACTTTGCATCCCCCATCCCCCTCTCCAAGCAGGCAAGAGGTTCATTCTCTGGAGGAATTGAGGAAGAGCTGAAGACTGAGGAAGCAGACATGGTGGAGAACTGGGGTGAGGGGCAAGGTGTTTCCAGAACACCAGCCACAAGTCCACCCCTCCAGGCAGGAGATTAAAGGATTCTTCTCTGGAGAAAATGAACAGCCTCAGAGGAAAGACACGCATATAGTGACATTTGTGTGTGAGGTTCCAACAAAAAGGCCAGCTCAAAATCTGTCCTTCCCAAGGAAAGCTCATTAGCCAACTACCCACCCATGCACGTAGAACTTGCAGTCTGGCTTTAGCGCTTTACTGTCAACTAGGAATACTCACTAAAAGTTGACAGATATTCAGGGAAAGCCTCTGACATGAAAGGGAGGGTCAAAACAAATAGAAAAATAACTTGAATGTAGGGGGAGATGCAGGGAAAATAAAAAGAACTTTAAAAATCCTATTATATTCTTAAAGAGTGAATACATTAAGATATTGCATCCATGAAACAAGAACAGGACGCCATGTTAAAGAAATAATGAGAAAACTAGAAAGAGCTCTTAGAAATTACCTGATCATAAAAATTAAAGAGTTCAACAGAGAATCTATAAGATAGCCAAGCAAACTCCTCAGAAAGTAGAACCAAAAATCAAAACAATGGAAAATAGGAAAGATAAGAAAATTTGAGCTTCTATCCAAAAAGGAGTTCTGGAAATAAAGAACAGAGAAAATACAAAGAAGAAACTTATCAAAGAAATATTAAAAGAAACTACCCAGGAATGATCTTCTAGCTTGAAAGGGTCTATCGTAAGGAATACACAGGACACAAAGGCCCTCCCCAAGGCAACTCAGTGTGAAGTATGGAAACACCAGAAATTAAGAGAAGACCCTAAAAGCTTCAGGAGGCAAAATTCACATCACACACAAAGCAAAGAGAATCAGAGTGGCACTGGTCTTATCTCACACAGAATGCTGGAAGACAATGGTAAAATATCTTCAGAATTCTCAGAGACAAATGTTCCCAACACTGATTTCTAAAACTAGTTTAATTATAAGCCAAGTATGGGGTGCAATAAACATATTTTGTATATGTAAAAACTAAAAATAAAAAATTTCCCTTGCACCCTTCCTTACGCAGCTGCTGGAGGATGTGTTTCAGCCAAGCAAAAGAGTAAACCAAGAGAGCAAAAGATATGGGATATGGTAGACAGCAGTCATCACAGTAGAAGATGCTAGCTATGCCCCCAGCCTAGAACACAACCAGTCCAGATGGGAGCAGGAGGGTGGAGGACTAAGGGGTGAAGGTCTCCAAGAGAAAGCAAAATGTAAATGATAGGTTATTTTATGTATTTGAGCACTTAGAAAAATTGATAGATATCAGAAAGATATTGTGATGGTTAATTTTATGTGTCAACTTGACTGGGTCATGGGGTGCCCAGCTATTTGGTTAAACATTATTCTGGGTGTGTCTGTGAGGGTGTTTCTGGATGAGATTAACATTTGAATCAGTAGACTGAGTAAAGCAGATTGCTCTCTGTAAGGTGGGTCTCACCCAATCAGTTGAAAGCCTGAATAAAACAAAAAGGTTGACCCTCCTCCGGTAAGAAAGAACTCTTCCTGTCTGATTGCCTTGAGCTGGGACATCAGTTTTTTCCCACCTTTGGACTCAAATGGAAACATCAGCTCTTCTTGGGTATATATATGGTTCTGTTTCCCCAGAGAATCCTGACTAATACAAATATACTGAATTACTTAGAAAGATATGTGGTAACACATGAAAAAACTGTAGTGAACAGCATTTCCATAGTCATTATAACGTAAACAACGACTATTTAAAAGTTCTATTATAACTACATGGGGAAGGTTCGAGAGGGGAAGTGAGGCTGGGGGTGCTTGGTATAAGAGGGCTAAATCTAGCTATCTTACAAGAAGACAAGAAGGAATATTCAAAATGGATAATTCACATTATCTAGAAATATGGAGGTAAATGCCAAAAGAAACAGCTCAAGAAGTTGAAGATGGTTACCTCTGGGGAGTGGGTAGGATTTGGGGGGAATACTGTTTTTCATTATAAGCCTTATAGGACTATTTGATTTTTAAATTATATGCATGTGTTCACAAATAAAAGTTAATTTAAAAAAGAAAAAATAAAAGTAACCAGATTTTCAAATAAGATCAATTAGGGTATGATTATACATGTTAAAAATAACTTGATTAGAGTTGGCAATAGAGACAGAACTTCCTGCCATCTTTAACACGTGATGACAAGGTCCCTTATTTGTAACCAACAGTTTTTTTATGCCGTTAAGTGTTTTATGGGTTATAAACAAAATATAAAGAGAACTAATTTACATGTTATAACCAAAATAGATATTTATATAATCTAAATTTTTTTTAAATTAAGCACTAGCAAGTGACACATCTCTGCTCTTAGTGATCAAAGTCTGAAATAAACCTCATTGACATGCATTCAGCTTCCTTGGAATTCAGTTCCTGGAAGCAAAGAATGTTTGCAAGTGTTGGATGTCATTGTAAGCAAGATCACTTTTAAAAGCAACATAGTAAGTTGATAGTCGTGGAGATCCCAAAGAGATACTACCAACTAAAGGGGAAAAATCTAAAGGACATACAAATGAAAGCTTGGGACACAGAATAAAATTTCCAATGGCAGCATCATTCATTGATTTTAAAAGTACTCTGTTGCACTACTACAAACAGAGAACCCATCTTAGCTGGTTTAAGTGGAAAATATATTTAACGGACAGTAGGCAGCTCAAAGAATCTCCAGGAGAGCCAGCTTGGAAGCTATTCAGCCAGAAACAGAGGACATGCTGTACCAGCACCTGCCTCTGGGAAGCCCTAAGGCTACAGACCCTGGCACCGTCACCCACAGCTCACACCACCAGTACCACCAACAGGGCATGGTACAGGGACCCAGGCAGTTTGATCCAGATGCCCTTCTCCCTATTCCATCCATCACTGGAAAGAAAGAACTGCTCAACATTCTTTGGGGTCCAATGTACATCCACTCTGGGGAAAGGTGAGCAAGGAGGTATTCAGCAGGGGTGGGTACTCCCCCAGTGCTCTGGCACCATCACCTCATTCTAGATTATTCAGCAGGGAGGGATCATCCAACTAGAAAAATAGGAAAGTGAATCCCAGTCATTCCTCTTCTGTCAGGAGGAAGCTAGAGACACGTCTTGTGATAAAGGATGAGCTCAAACAAGGGCTGAGAAGGTGTCAGGCTAAGGCGATGCCAGGCAGTTTAGAACTCTATACTCTATGATTCCTTGTTCTTAAAACAGATCATCGTTTATCCGTTTTCTGAGTCAAACAGGTATCCAGTTACTTACAATAATTAGATTACTGCTTGGTCCACTTAACGTTCTCCATACTCATTTAACAGTTGCCTAATTAGTTCCTTTGAAAACTGGACCTCAAAAGGGAGCCCACAAAGGCATAGCCTTCATATCTATCTTAGCCTGGGTTCCCTGAAGCAGAACTGCTGCTTGATTCGAGAGAGAGGGCATGGGGAGTGAGGCAGGGAAGGAGAGACACAATGGGACAGGGTGTCTTCCCAAGCTTGACCTCTGCTTGGTGTCCAGTGCAACTAACCCTGGGATCATGCAGGACCGTATTCCTAGAGGCAGCATGAACTGCTGTGTCTCAGGATAGTCCATCCAGGGGGGAGGAAGGGAAAAGAATTTAAGTTCTTTCTCCCATTTAATTCCCATCTCCCATCAGTAAGAGGTTCGCCCCAGGTATGCTACCTCCCCACATTCCCTGGTGGTGCATGCATGAGTGCCCAAGGGCTCCTGGGAGTCCCGCCCCCAGAGTCAACAGGAGAGTCCCAGGGCAGCAGACGAGAGGCTAGGAGCTGCTGGGTTGCATCCACAGGAGGACAGGTGTGGTGATGACTAAGCCAAGACCCCTGAGTTAGGTGCAGCCAAGAGTATCTGAGCTGACACACAGGAGATATTTCACACAGTTGCATAGCTCATCGCTGAAATTCTAATTCAAACTTCTGGTAATATTTAGCTATTTTCCTAAAAGATAGAGTTGATTTTATTTTCAAAAAGCAGCAGTAATAAATAGAGACCTCTGCCAGTTGGGGATTTGCCCACTGAAAGTGTTTCCTTTGTTTCCTTATGCAGAAATCCTCCATGCGGAAGACCGCAGATCCCTGGAAGGTCCTGGTATTACTGTAAGGGCAGCCTGAATACATAAACTGCACGAAGTGTTGTCAGCAGACCATGTCAATAGCAAGTATCACACATGTGAACGGGCACTATTTCAAATGTATGCCGATGCTATTGTGATTAATAAGACACTGAATAAGAGGAATCATTGCATTCATAAAGGCTCTTTTCATCACGGATGTCATCAATGTGCTGGGTCATTCTACATCTGCCTTCCCAGACCCATTCCCTGCCTTTCTTTGCCTTGTTCTGTGTCTCAGGAGGGAGCCCTTGCCCTTTGGCTTCCAGCTGGACTTGACCAGCATGAGATGGGATGGTGACAGAAGTCAGGGTATTTAATTTGACTCTCCACCCTGACTCTCACTTGCCCTTAGACCCTTGCAGGTCATTAGATACCTCCAGACCTCAGTTTCCCCATCTGTACAGTGAGGAAGTTAATCAGATCATCTCTGAGGTGCTTTTCAGTTGCTGTCCCATGTTTTTACTTCTTAGATCCTCAGAAAGAACAGTTATTCACATCCGCCAAATTAAATAGGTATGAATTCCAAGCTGATACTTCCTCATTGCGGTCAGGATGCTTTCTTTCAAAAAGAGATCAAAACAATAGGGTAGGAAAGCTTCCAATTTGTCTTTCTCTCTTTTCACATTAAGTGTTTACTGTGGACTGACGCCTTTTTATCTTCTCAGTGCAGAACTGAGCTTAGTAAATACCAAGCAATTATGCGGGACTGTAAAATTCATTTTTTTCTAAACATTTTATATGTCTCATCAGGCATAAACTGGGGCATCTGCAGTGGGAAATATCACCTAGCACACCTTGTAGGTGGCTTCCCTTTATTTACAGGGCGTGCTGCACGCCCCAACGTGAAACTGCCCAAATGCGAATAGAGTCCATTTCCTCTCAAAACTTTTTCCCAAGTTGATTGTAGAGAGTGTATTAGCCCTCAGCCACAGAAGTCATTCATTTTTAAGCATAGAAGGGTTAAAAATTCCTTCTTGAACTCCATGTATCCTAACACAGTTTATCAATCCAAGAAGAACTGCACCCGAGTCCAGCGGCTCAGAACATCAGAAGCAAAATATGAAGCATCTCAAATATGCAAGTTCATCCTCTCGGCATCTGACCCCATAGTGGTCCTTGACTCCTGTGTGGCAGCAGGCTTGTCCCAGTTTCAAAAACGTGCAAGACGATTTTCCATAAGTTATGTTTGTCTCACTCAAAGCTGTTTTTAAAGTCCGTATCTATCTGTTTCCCAGGAACATATTCCTATTTCTCTTCATCACGTGAAGTTTGATTGTTTTTTCGGGTAGTGTCTGGAACTGCCTTGGATATAAAACATCTAAATTTAAAAATATTCTCATGCATATCAAAGAAGAACGTAAGGACGTTAATATTATCCCATAACGTTTATTACAGATAGAGCAATGGGTAAAAATCTAGATCTGTAGGTTTATATAAAAACACTAAAGGGATAATAAGCATATTATTTTGGTTTTTCTTGGATGCTCTGATGATTTTCTAAATATTAACACAGTATTCTGTAAGATGACGAACCTTCTTCCATTTCCTTCTGTAAACACAAGCATCTGACACTGCTGAATTCAACCACCCAAAAGGTTACTCCTGTACTTTTCCTTTGCTTCCTAAATAACTCATTTCCTCTGGTATATTTTCCAGACAGTCACAGTTTTTAGTATTAATTTATTTGTGACTATGACTTTAACTCCAATGTTATGCTTCTCAAGCAGGAGTCTGCATACTCCTAGGAATGGTGATCATTTGTCACAAACTGAAAATTTGAAGCATAAGTTTTAAACAATCAAAAATGTGGAAGACAGGCAAAATTCAAAATAATCTGAAATCAGTACAAGTTTTGAAATTTCCTCACTACAAAATTGATAACAAATAACAATAGAAAAACAACAATAATAATAATAGGATGACCCCAAACCCAACTTACAGCAAACTGGTCACAATCAATCTATAATGCATAGAATGCATTTACATGTATATTCTAAATTTTAAAAATGCATTCCATGTATATGTCAGATAAACAATTTACCATTGTAGAGATACAAATAGGCCTACTGAATTTTTTTTCTGGTGGAGAAAAATCTGAGTATTAGCTGCATGAAAAAAATTTCTTGCAATGGTCTTTATTGCAGAAATTGCAAATTTTTGAAAAAAATCACTATCACAATCTTAGTGATTTTCTTCAATTTAAGAGAAAAGTCAGGATTTGGAACAATCCATTGGAAAACACAATTAGTGAAGCATTAAGCTGCTTGAAGCTTTCTTCAGGGTCCGTTTCAGAAACACCTTAGAAGGTAAAGCTCAGTCAAGAGAACATTTGGTGAAGCTCTAATATGTGTGCATGGATTTTTCTGGTTTGGATCAAAAAGAGATAGCCAAACTAAAAATCAATAATATTACCAAACAACACATTTTAAACCATTCAACAGATACAAGTGAAGGAGCAGCTAAGGAACTTTCCAGCCAGTTGAGAGGCTGGTATTAACGATGCATCCATTTAATGGTCTTTGCTTGTTCTGTTTATAATGTTGTTGTAAAGGCTTGTTAATGTGCAAAATGCTTAGCCGTAAAATATCCGATGCAGTAATTTTTAATAAGGTATGATTACTCCATTCCATTTCATTCATAGTAAGAATGGTGTTCACATTTCTGAAAACAGAGAGACAATGGCTAAAACTGAGAATGGCAGTCTGGATGGAGGCTGGTGAACGCACCCAAAATTGCTGCAGCTTCAAGAGTGAACAACGCACTCCTAAAAGGAAAGAAGGAAATGCAGACAGTGGCTGATTACTGACTTTTTAGGCACATAATAATAAAATGTGCATCCAGAAGCTTGCTCTGTTACCTAGCTGAATACTGGCTATTGGGGGAAGGGAGGATAGATTATGGCTAGTGTTCTTAAACTTATTATTGAATCGTTATCTTTCTTAAAGGAGGAAAAAATGTTCTCAAAATAAAGGGTAAAGACCTGGATACACTGAATGATTTTGATATTCACAAGTTCACTTATTTAGGAAACATTTTCTTCATGGCTGAAATCTCTACACCACTACAAGGCAGAGCTGACTGTTGCAACAAAAAAGCTTGAGTTACATGAAGAGTACAGAACCCGGGGACTATGAGTCTTTGAGACAGTTTATTTACATTAACAGTCAAAACAAAGAACCCCAGCTTTTTTCGTTACTGAAATCAGAAACACTTTGGGTCCACCATATTGCAGAAGTAACTTGGTCTCTCAGCAAGAAGAAATACTTACTGAAATTTCCTTCACTTGGAGCCTGAAAATGTAGCATGGAACCACTTCTTTGGCAACATTTTGGGCATCTCCCCACATACAATACCCTGACATTTTTTTGTATAAGTTTATGTTCTCAAAATATTATAACACCAGGAAAGAGGGAGACGCTGTCTGGACCTAGAACCTATTATTATGCAGTATTAGCACTCTTATCAACCCAATTTTTTAAATATCCAAACAACAGTATCTCACTTTTCCCCTCAATGGTAAGTAACATAAAAGTATTTTTCTATTAAGATAAACATGTATATATTATTGTGTACAATGAAAAACCCATGTGCATTTATAAGAATGTATAGACACTTCCAGCCTTTCTCCATGTTACTTGGGGCCACGTACCCAGGGTTCTTATTTATCTGCTCTGGGATTAAGCACACTTGAGAAAAAAGGCATCAGAAGTACTGTATCTCTAGTTTAAGCAGAATACTATGGTACTGACATAATTCAATCCAGCTAAAGTGTGAAATTCTGGTAAGAGATCAATGGGCTGCTCCTTTCTAAGACAAAGGTTCCAAACAGGACAGGAAGCAAGGTCTTTTTCACCCAAATTCTCTATTTACCATTCCTGGGTACTGTGCTTTCAACAGAGCAGATCCCCACCCCTCTAAGGGAGCTAAATTTAGCCCACTGTCAATGCTGCCTCCAAAGATTTTAAGCTATATAAAAGTCTGAATTTAAAAAATAAAGCAACACATTAAAAAAAACCTCCCATGGTGATAGCAATCTTTGTGATGAATTAAACTTATTTACTAGCTATTTGATCTCTCTGATCTTCGCAAGTTGTTAAACCTCTCTGAAGCTAAACTGAACCCAAACCTAATAATGGCACCTATGTTACAGAGGCGTTCTGAGGATTAAGCCAGATACTTCCTATAAAGAGGCTCAGCACAATGCCTGCCACACAGTAAGCATTGGCTAAACGTTACTATTATTAGGCAACAAGTCTTTACTGAACTGGATACAAGGCCAGACAAGGCCATTGAGAGGTCCGGAGTAAAAGAGATTTCCCCTGACATCAAGAATTTTACTGACTAGTTAAGGAGATGATATTAACATACGAGAAAGAACAGGCTGTGTAAAACCATGTTTGGGAAATACGGCTGGTAGACTTGGCAAGTTCAAGTTCTTGGTCTCACTGGCTGTATGAACTTTACCAAGTAACCATGTACAGCAGGGTTAAAAATATCTAACCTGCCTACGTCACAGGGCTTTTAGGAAGGTCAAAGAAATAATGCAAGTGAAAATGCTTCTGGGGGCTAGAGAACTTTATGTGAGTGTTTGCAACTATTACTGTAATTTCCATTAATTCTAACAGGGTGCTCTGTTATGGGGCCCAGGCTGAAAAGGATACATCGGTTGAAACAGGAAGAAATCAGTGAGGAGTCAGGCAGTCAGGGAAGCCTTCACGGATGTGATAAATTTTAGGTGGGTCCTGAAGGTCAGATGGGATTTGGATAAATGAGAGAACTGGAGGAAATCCTAGACACAGTCAATACATGAGCAAGCTGGTGGTGATGCGCCTGGTAAGAGTGGAAAGTGTGTAAAGTGGAATGGTGGGAGCGCAACTGTGGTTTAGTTGTGGGTGTCAGACCATGTGGACCTTCAAAGTCAAGGAGCAGAGCAGAGTTATGTCGGAACCAAGGCACCACTGCACTAGCAAGGGGCTATTGCTAGAAATAGGACTGTGACAAGAACCAGGATCGACCTAACATTCACATAAAGGTAACACAGCTCCCTCTCTTCCTCTTTTTTTCCCCTTTTACAGTGGATAGGGACATCATAAATCAGTGAACCTTTAAAACACTTTAATCCAAGCACCAGATAAGGCAGGTCTCCTAGACACCAGTAGTTTAAGTTAGATGCCAAAAATTTCCTCATTTTGGGAAATGTACAACAGCTTAGATAGTGAACAAAAGCTGAATAAGAAACACTCATGTGGAAATAAAATACTGCTCAGCTTGAGTTAACCTATCTCATCCTTGGACTGGAAAAATAATAATAGTAATAATATAATAGCTAACATTTATTGAGCACGTACTAGGTACAAGGTGCATGAATTATTGCATTTAATCTTTTCCAGAGAACTTGGAGGAGGATACTACCATTATCCCCATTTTATTGATGGGAATCTGAGGCCCATGGTCCCAGAGCAGGTAAACATCAGAGTCAGGGTTTTAAAGGCTATTCTACATGGGCCTAAGCCAAAGGGCAGAGAATATGGTCATGACTGAGTATAATAAATAAGAACCTTTGTTAATCAGACAGCTTTGAAAATTAGACTCATATACAATGCAAAATTCCTTCTGGTAAAAAACTAAACCTATAATTACTAAACAAGAACCTTTCATAAATGCAAATTTATTTTTCAAAGGGAGAAATGGTTATCTTAAAATGTCCTAATGCTATGAAAAGGGGATTCCACTTATCATAATTCATGTATCCAGAAGCAGTTGTAGACAGAATTTCTGTAAACTAAATACCAACTATATTTACTAAAGGACTTCTCTAGGGTAAACATGCAGTAAATATTTAATAAAATGAAAAATTGTTTTGTGATCTGAATAGTCATTTAATAATTTATCTGTTTTGTGAATTTGGATTTACAGCAGACTCTTGACATTCTTGAGGCCTACATCCAGAACCTTCTTGAATTCCCAGATTCACAAATACAAAAACGTTTATAGAGGCTCCCAGCTTTCTCTCGAATCACATTTCCTTGGAGAGTCGTATGAGTTTCCTGTTCATAGCCTTATGCTCCAGGCTACAAGTTAACCATACTTTCAGATTTCACTATAGGTTTCTCTCTCACTTGATAGTCATTCTTCGAAGAAACAAAATTTCTAATTAATTAATGAGCATTGTTGCAAATGCACAAATAAGTAGAGAACAATAAAGCTAAATGACTCTTCTCCATACACATATCTTGCAAAGGAGACTTTTCAGATTCATATTGCAGTCAAATTTTGTGCCTCAGAATCTCGGGGGAACTCACAGAGAGTCACAAACCTTCAAGTTAAATCCATGAACAGCTAGGGTCTAAATACATTTATTAAGTTTGCTTGAGCAGGGACATGGGCCATATCTATGGAATCCACAGAAATTTCCATTGCTCTTGCTAACCCAAGAGTTACACAAGTCAATTAAGACTTCTGGTGATGAGTCCATAAAATTGGATGATAGAAACATTGGCCACACAAATTACAGGAATTTGCCTATTCATTCAAAATACCTATATTTTGTATGGTTGGGGTTGGTGAAAATCAAAGTTGGATGATTTCACTGCCTTCAGTAATGGAACCCGGGCACAGCCGGCACCACGGGCACAGAGTCCCAGCAGCTAGACCTTCCTGAAGCAGTATGCTGGGACTCGCAACTTCTGGCTGGGTTTGGATCCCCCAAAACACCACTAACCATGAAAGACAGACAGGAGAGAGAGAAGGAGTGAGTGAATGAGTGAGTGAGAAAGAGAAAGAAATAAAGGAAGAGAGAGAGGGAGGGAGCACAGAAAAGAAAGAAGAGAGAGAGAACCAAAAAGGAATTTGGCTGCTGTTAGGAAAAAAAAAGAAGAAAGACATTATCATTTCAAAATATATAGCTTATACATCTCAGAACATATTTGAAAACACTACTGCCAAATTTTCAAATTATTTATTTATTTATACCCCTTCTTGTTCCAAAGAGGTTTTGCAGCATTTTGCTGCCAGATTAATTTTCCTGAAGCTCAGCTCTGATCATGTTACTCCCCTGCTTAAAACCCCAATAGCTCCTCACTGCCTACAAAATGAAGTCCAATTTCCTTAGCCTCCTATTTGAGGCCCTCCATAATCTGGCCCCAAACTCCTTATCCTGCACTTCTTCCCTTTATACACCCTTTGTTCCAGCTGAAGGACACTCCCTGATGTTTCCCTAATACATTCCGGATTTTCCACCCTTGCACCTTTGCTTCCACCCTTGCTGCCTGGGATACCTTTCCCGACATCTGCATATGCCCCATCCTACTCACCCTTCCAGGCTCCGTCCGCCTGGAGGATGCCACGCATGTAGCAGGCACTCAGTCATCAATAGCGGAACTTACAACATTTATACACGTGCTTTATACACATCATCTCACTGGATCCTCATGACGGGAAGAAGTAATTTCTTACTGTGGTCCAAGGAGCTGGGGTTGGTGCCCCTGGGGTTGTGTCCTCTGTTCATTGTCCTTTCTGCTACCCCAAGGCTATCTCTCACAGAACGAAAGGTGGCTGCATGAATCAATGCCAACCTGCTGTAGCAATCTTTTTATTTAAGGGGAAAAAGTGTGCCTCTCCATTCTGTGCGAACTTGAATTCGCTTGTCTAGTCCAGAGGCACAGCTTCATTTGGCAGCCCCTGCACAGCCCGCGCGCCAGCCTCCATGAGGCAGGACACTACACTAGCTGATTCTGAAAAGCAGAGGCCAGGGAGGTCCAGGGAGCCAGGGTGGGAGTGGATACCCCAGAGGCCCCTCCCCACTCCCCGCCTGGAGATGCCATGAAGATATAAACGGAAGGAGGCTGATAACCATCGTAAACGTCCGTGGATCAAGTTCTACCCCTTCGCGTCCTAAGAACATGCCAAAAGATTTTTTGAAGGTGCCATTTATCGCCACGGGTGGGAGGGCAGGTTGCTAAAGCTATTTATACAACCTCCAAAGGCGGCTTAAACAAACATGGCAACCGGGAGTAGGACAAGGCACCATGACTGATCGATGGGGGTTTATTAAGCACGCAAATCTGCCAATATCTACATGCTCCCTGGACAAGAGCCAAAGCTATTACATGATGAGTAGTTACATAACCTTAAGTACAAATGGAATTTGGGCTGTGCGCATTTGATATGCTTCCCCTTTCTAATTTTTGGCATCAAGAGATTACATGAATTGACTGGAATATAAGAGCCCTCTCCTCCATTTTCTCCCTTTCCCAATGACAGGCCTAATGATCAGAGCAGAGACATCTCTTAATACTCACTGCAGGTTTTCACCCAAACCAAAAGCTCCACTGTCCTGTTTAAATCTGACCTATTTTTAATGGGCTGCTCACTTTTAAATCAACATCATTTGCTGGAGGATGACTTTAGATGAAAGCTGTTTCCAGAGATTACCCCAAATTTCAAATCACTCCCCTGGACAAAACTCAACTCAGCTCAACAAATTATGGCTCACTCGATAAAATTTTAAAGCAAAAATTCATTCAATAACTATGTGAAATCTACAGTTGCCCTGCCAGTCTCCTGCCCTATTCTGTTGTTGACTTCCCAGTAACTCACCACATTTCAGGATCTCCCAATCGCAGTCCCTCCCTAGTCAGTGACTGCTCACTGTTCCCTTCCTTCCCTCCACGAGAAATATCATCTGCAGCATGGTTTAAAGGAAAAAGATGAACTGAGTACCATGTCCAACTGTTTGCCTAAACTTTTCTTGTCATCAATTACCAAGCAGCAATCTTGAGTTGTAAATTCTGTGGACCAGCTCCAAAGCAGCTCATCAGTTATTAACCACTTACATTTACAAAACCTCTGTCTGCTTTTAGCAGTCTTTAATTCAAAACTAAAATTCATAGGGGGCATTTCCCTGTTTGACTTCTGAACCATTTAAACATATCCAAACAGACGTTTGTCAACAAAGTTATACAGTGGTTTCCTCACAGGAGGTATTAGTGGGTGGTGCTATTGTTGGTGATGGTGGTGTGCACTCCCAAGGAAGGGTGAGCTGAACCATAGGAATCTGATGCATGGAGTAGCAACGACCACTTCTGCTTTGCCCCAGGGGAGCTACAGAGTCTGTGCCATTTTAGTCCCAGCACAGAAAGAGCCAGAAAGGTGTGTCTTCCTCACTGGGCCGTCCAAAGATCACTGGATACCATCGGGGGTGAGAAGGCAGCAGTGACAGTCACAGAACAGAAAAGAGAGGGAAAGGCAAAAATCCAGAAATTTCTCCCATGTGAACAGAAATGGTTGTGAACGAACAAAAGTCTTATATTTCAGGGTAATATACATAGCAATTAGTAATCTTAAAGAAAAATATATCCCAATATACACTCAGTTGCTAAGTATTCTGGTTCAAAGGACCTCAAATAGTTGGCTGTTAGTACAGCCCAGGTGTGCAGCAAAGAGGTGTGACAATGACACATGTGAACTCAGGATCTGATGACAAGCGCTCTCTATAGTTCAGGCTGGGATTGGAAGCAGGATAATTCAGACACAAATTGCCACTACTTCCATTTTGTTTTGCTGCAGCAGATACGGCCTCAGATGCAGTCAGGAAATACAATTCCAAAAGCAGAATGAAACCTATTTAATACATAGATATCAGACGAAACAGTTTTTAGAAATTATCCTTGGTTTAGTTCCTCCACCTCTAGATACACTGCACCCCTGAAAGAATCCTTAATTTAAGGCATCTCTGTGGGAAATCAGGCCTGCCTCCAACTTTTTAGCCATCCTAAAGTCTTCTTTCGGAAAATTACAATCAGTTACATATTGTTTGGCTTTATTTACATTTAAAGGTGAACACATTTTAGACATAATGTACAATGATGTGCCTTCATCATATTTATTTGCATCATTTCCCTGATTACTGTATTTTAAAATCAGAAACTTTATACAGGCATTTGTAGCGAGACCTACGCAATGCTTGGCAAACTCTGTGAATCATTTATGAGTCTCATTGCTACTCAATCAATAGGGACTCATCCCAAATTTTCAAGCAACTAACAGGGTTAATTGGCACCTATGTAACCACAATTTGAAAGACTGAGAAACTGTAAAGCCAGGAAAGAGGCAGCATATGTGCTGCCATTTCCCTTCCAATATCTATGCAAGACATCACTAATCGATCCCAAGGACACTCCTTGTTCCTGAGCCCAGCACATCAGAGCCACACGCAGCCAGAGCTGGCACAGGTGAGGAAATCTGCTTGTTATGACTTACGTACTCAGTACTCAGTCATGTTGCTTAACAATGGGGATATGTTCTGAGAAATGCATCGTTAGGTGATTTTGTCATTGTGCAAACATCACAGAATGTACTTACACAAACCTAGATGGTATAGCCTGCTACACACCTAGGCTACATGGTACTAATCTTATGGGACCACTGTTGTATACGCAGTCCATTGTTGAGCGAAACCTCATTACGCGGCACATGACTGTATTCTAAAAACAGCCGGGATGATAAACAAATAGCATACTCCAATACAAAGGGATTCATCTGAAGAAAAGAGAAAATATTCAGCAGGCTGCTGAGACAAGATTCTGGGTGACAAGATGGCTGCTTTCAAATATCTGGACATTTCCTTCAATGTGGTTAATGGGTAGCCAGGCAATAAATAACCATTCCAGGGTGAACTACAGTGGCATTATAACAGTCTGTTGAGGCAGAGTTTAGGCAACATGAGGAGGTGGGTAAAGCAGACTGCCTGGGTAAAAGAAGGGCTGACGCAGGCTCTCTCTCCTTTTCCCACCCCGACCACAGATGTACAACAGATTTTTCCTCTAATCTTTTGTAAACAAGTCCCACTGATCCGCGGAATGTTCTCACTGAAATTTCTAACAAATGGAGACTGACAGGTATGGCTGCTGTTTAATAGCTTTGGGGAAGGGATTATGCAGACAAGGGAGAATTTCTCTGATAAATATATAAAGGATGGGCTGAATTTAAAATTTAAATATAAACTGCATAATCATTGAACTTTCTAGCTCTAAATCCTCTAACTCTAAAAACCTCTTGATATTGGTCCAATACTAATTTCTCAACGTCCAGGCAAGGTGCAGCAAAATGTCCCAACCACACCTTTGGGACACACGCCTACCAATTTACAATAAGAGACCTCTGCTCAGAGAGTGAAAGAACTGTGCTACAAGGGATTAAGACAGAGTCCCAGGATTTCCTGGAAAACTTTTAGTAGTCTTTTGTTTTGGTGAGGAAGATTAGCCCTGAGCTAACATCTGTTGCCAATCCTCCTCTATTTTTTATATGTGGGACGCCTGCCACAGCATGGCTTGATAAGCGGTGCGTAGGTCCGCGCCCGGGATCTGAACCTGCTAACGCCAGGCCGCTGAAGCTGAGCGCACAAACTTAACCAATACGCCACCGGGCTGGCCCCAAATTTTAGTAGTCGATGTAAAAACACACATTTGTTTGTTTTTAAAAGAAATTAATTGGTCAGGGCTTGGTTACAGGGAGTGAGAAATTCTTTTGTAGCCCCTGAGGCAAACCACTGCTCTCAGCGCAGCAGGCTGTGGTTATGTAAGTTCTCCTTTCATCTGATTCTTCTATTTTATTCTGTGACCTGGGGCAGACCATCCAACCATTCGTCCCCATCTCTTTTCCTGCATCTGTAACAGGAATACTGGAGTGACATCTGACCTCGCCCATCCTGACCAGCTACACTACGTACAAGGACTCAGGCAAACTTTGCAGAAAGCTGAACTTCTTGGAAGGGAGAAACAACAGGATTGGGTCTCATTATTTAATATTTTGCAATGGGTTTAAGCTCTATGCTTGGTTTCAAATCCTTAAAATTATTCATATTTAGACTAATCTGCTTACTAGATGTTCAAATATATCCTGAAGCTTTTCTTTATTAATTACCCAGAATGACACTGGTACCAGTGCCAGGAAAGAAATTGCTTTTACAGGAATCATTTACACCTTCCAGAATACCCTAGAGCAGGGGCAGTTTTCTCCCTCAAACAATCTTTCCTTTTCCAAATCCTAAATTTCCCTGTGAAAAGATTTACAGAGATGTGTGATAACCATTTGGTCCATCCTCCATTCTCCTTACTCTTCAGATATAGAGAAACACAGTGTGGACGCAAGAACTTGACATGTTTGGATGCACGTCACATATAACAATCCCACTGGGGAGCAGGAGAGCTAAACTAGGGGCCGGGATTATGGAAACCAGGGGGAGGCAACAGAATCAGTACTAACTGCCTTCATTTCTCCCTGAGGTCACTCCCTGACACAGGATGCAATGGGGTAAAGGGCCCCAAAACCCCAGCCTCTCTCCCATGCCCCTGTGTAAATGCACTCTGGTCAACCTGAATTATGCCCGCATAATGTTTGGGAGCAAAAGGGACCCACACAGTCACATGTCATACATGTATAAGGAGGCCTATCTGTAGAAATCTTCAGAAATGTAAACACAACGAGAGGAAAGAGTGATAATCACATGTTATATTCCAATTCCAATAATCCCTCAAAGGTGTTAACGGGCCCTGTAAACCTATCGACGAAACGACAGTTGACAAGCCAGGTGGGCACTCTGACTTATCATGAGTTTCTGTCATTGACACTGGTTGTTTTGGGTCATCCAGGATCCACTCTCCCTTCTTTTGGTTCAGCATCTGGATTTCCTTTTTGGGAATTAATTCTCCCCCTCTGTGTTTAGTCTTCATGAGACTGTCAATCAGGACCCCCTCACCTCCCTCCTGCCCACCCCTACTCCCTCCCCCGGCCAAGAGGCAGCCAATGTGGTCGACGCCAAGTCAATTAGGCTCTTATTTCCAGGGCTTTGAATCTTGGATGGAGAAACCTGCTGGAATTTATCCATTGTAGCAGCAGCATGTGAGTAAGACCGTCAATTCTGGCCACCTAGACTCCCAGAGCTTCCTCAGTTTCTGTCTTTCACCAAACCTGTTCTACACACTTCCTGTTGATTCTCTGAGCTTCTGGATATCCTTCCAATAAAATCCTTTTGTGTTTGACTTAGCCAAAATCAGTGTCTGTTGCTTGCAAAAAAAAAAAACAAAACAAATGCTAACTAATACAGATGTCCAGCTTGCGTCCTCAGATTCCGGACCTATCTGAGGATTTCTAGGCCCAACAAAACCCCATGATCTTATGGGGCCGGCCCCGTGGCTTAGCGGTTAAGTGCTCGCGCTCTGCTACTGGCGGCCCAGGTTCGGATCCTGGGCACGCACCGACGCACTGCTTGTCTGGCCATGCTGAGGCCGCGTCCTACATACAGCAACTAGAAGGATGTGCAGCTATGACATACAACTATCTACTGGGGCTTTGGGGGAAAAAAAAAAAAAAAACCCTATGGTCTTAAATGGTTCTAAAAATGCTACTATGCCTATTAGTCCATTCTCCATAAAATTCTCTTGCTCCTCCATGGTCCGTAAGAAAGAGTATTTACAATAAAATAAAATGAGAGAGAGAGAAAGACAAACTAGCAAGCCTTAGAATAGTTCTACAATGATGAAATTTATACTGGCTCTAAATGTCACTTTCAGGAATTGGAGAGACAGAGACAGAGAAGGGGAAAGAGAATAATGGGCTTTTTAAAGCATAGTTTATATACAATAAAATGCACAGATCACAAGCGTACAGCTCAATGGGTTTTGACAACTGAATACACCTGTGTAACATCATGCCAATCATGATACAGAGCATTACCATCACTCTAGAAAGTTCCATCATGCCCCTTTCCAAATAATCCTTCTCCACTCCCATAGGCAAACACTGTTCTGACTTCCAACGCCATAGCCTAATTTGTCGTGTTCTAGAACATCATATAAATGGAATCAGACAGCATGTACTCTTGGATTTGGCTTATTGTGCTCAACATAAGGTTTCTGAGATTCATCCAGGTTGTTATATGTATCAGCAGAGTGTTCTTTTTTTTATTGCTGAGTAATACTCCTTTGTATAAATGTACCCACAGTTTGTTTATTCAATCCCCTGTTGATGGATATTTGGGTTGTTTCCAGTTTGGGGCTATTATGAAAAAAGCTGCTGTGAATATTCTTAAATCTTTTTTAGGAATATATGATTGCTTTCATTTCTCTTGAATGAACGAATTTAATTGGTGAAGAAGCTTTCTATAATAGCTTCTTGCAATAATATACTTTCCAAGGAGGGGAAAAAAATGCCTATTTTCCATCTTTTCTTCTAGGATAGAGCAGCTTCATAGATACCATTCTATTAACCCCTTACTCCCTCTCTACAAGCTTCATTTTGTCAATCTACACACATTCTCATTTCTCTACCATTCTAAACAAACCTTTCTCTCCCCACTTAAACTAGCAAACGCTCTCAATACGCCTTCTGCACGGCAACATTTTTTTAAAAAAAGAGCTAGCTACACTCCCTGGCTACCCTCCTAATTTCTTTCCCATAGTTCTCCACAGCCCATTCTAGTCTTATTTTCTCAGTTCTCAATCTCTCCTTGACCTCTTGCAGTGTTCAGCTGTGTTGATCGCCTCTCCCTTTTTTTGTTTTTTTAGAAGAGCTCAACTTTAATGACTCAGATAGTTTTCACAATGAAAACAGGTACTTGAAGACTGGTCTTGAATGGTCACGACTGTACGACTCCTTCTCCTGGCTTCCATACACATTCAGAGTAGAGATTCTGTAGCCAGACCCTGGGGTTTGAATCAGGCTTTATCACTTCATAGCTGGGTGACCTTGGGCAAGTTATTTAACTATTCTATACCTCTGTTTCTTCTGTAAAATGAGGCTGACAATAGCACCCCCTGCTGTAATCCTCACAGCAACCCTGTGAGGATTAAATGAGTTAGCATTTAGAACTGTGCCTGGTATGCGTAAGTGCTCAATAAACACGAGCAATTTCTATTGTCTCCTTTGTTCCTGTTGTGGTGTATGTGATAAGAGAACTTTATAAGCCATAATAGAATGTATTAATGTAAGAGATGATATAAGGCATTACAATGCCTTGGTCCCACCTCTTCTCAGGCTCCTTCAATGGTTGAGCCTCGTTCCCTGGTTCTTTAAGGCAGACATCCTCCAGAGCTCCCTTGATTCTCTGTCCTCACCATTCTATACTCTCTTGAAGGTCTTATTCATCATGGTGGCTTTAATTATCACACCAAGGCCAATGACTTCAAATATAGGTCTACAACCCTAAGATATCTCCCTTAAACTTCAGAGTTTACCATGAATGCTGCGATTCATTCAAACTCAACATGTACAAAACCAAAATCACTGTTTTGTTTTCACAAAGAGGTTCCCTCGGGATCTTGCTTCAGTCTCAATGGTATGCTCATAGGCTAAACAAACATGGCCTAGTCTTATCAGGTATTCCTAGGCATGTATAAGAGAGTTCAAGAATGGGTCTTGTGGGGGGTATTACTGGACTATTCCTCTCACTTCCCTAAGGCCTGCCCTGTCCACTCTGAAAGGTTCCTAATGACTATGGACTGTCTGTGCAGGAGGGGTGGGCTGGGGAGTGAGAGTGCCAGGTTACTAGGAATGAAGCTGCTTCGTTAAAACATGAATCTCCTAATTCCAGGTCCACCAGCACTCACTCCTAAGCCTTCCTCCCTCATGTCTCACAGTTTCGATATTACTGTCCACGTTTTTATCTGACAGCCCTTGCCCCACGCCCCAGTGTGGTGTCTGTGCCAGGGCAGACTGTGGGACTGGTGAAGCAGCACACCTGGCCACCTGGGCACCAACATTCCATCTCTGCCCCTCAGAGCTTCAACCAAAGGTAGGAACTTGATCTAAGTGGCTCCGAGCCCCGTGGCTATTAGAGACTGTGTGGCACCTTTAATATTCCCCAGAGCAAAATCTACTCTTCTTGCAAACAGTCTAATAAAAGTCACCTGAACTTACAAGGAAGGCATTCAGGGAATTTTGTCAAAGATTTCTGCCTGTGCTAGTCATTAGGGCTGGTCACAGATACTCCATTCTCCTCCTTTGAGCACACTGTGGGATGCTACCTCCCTGCTGCCCTTGAAGCTGAGTGTGACATGTGACTTGCTTTGGCCAATGAGATGTGAGCAGAAACATTTCTGGCAGAAGCTTTAAGAACCTGGGCATGATTCTCTTGTTCCCCTTCCCTGCCTCCGTGGAAGCCTAAGTTGAAATGCAGCTTCTATCAGCGTTCTATCAACCCAAATGAGCAGAATACATACTACATTACACATGTAGCATGAACAACAGACAAACTCTTGTTCTAAGTCACTAGGATTTGGGTTCTTTGTTACGACTGCATAAGCTAGTCACTCCTGACAGATACAATGGCCCTGTTCCTGTGACCACTTGGCAACCTCCAATTTCTGACTCAACCTCACCTCCAGCTTTTAGATTTCCAGTCCATTTAGTTCAGCTCTCAGGGCCACATGGTGCACTTAAGTTATGCAAGCACAAAGCTGTCCCCTGGTCTATGGATTAAACTCTAGACTCCAGTGCTGCCCAGCCCCAATACCCTAGGCATGAAAACAGGTACAACTTTCCCCAATGTCAACATCTAAACAAGAGTTTTCCTATTAAAGTGTCCCATTCTAGCTAGGTTGACCACAAAATTTATTAACCAAAGTGGTTTTGAGAGTGAAAGGGGACTGGGGCGACAGGCATAAAGCATCACTGGTCTTGGGTAAACAGGGTCACATGGGCACCCGAATTCTACTTCCATCATCTTTACGATATTAGGTCCAAGGCTACGAGAAAAACTCCTAGAGGCATTATCTCAGGATAGATCACCATATCCAGGAAATGCGATTAAAGACCTAGGAAGAAGCATGTGGTAAAATTAATGTGTTTATCAGAGAATGTCCTCTGCTTTTACTATTCTATGCGGCATTGGACTGAATGAGTCCAGCTGTTTCCCTAAGCAGGCACATGCAAATAGCAGCAGACGTCCAAACAAAACTAAGAGCCCAATGCAAAATCCAGCCGTAAAGTATGAACATCCTGCAGAAACATTAACAGCATCTTCCTCCCACTGGTCAGCCTGGGGGTCATTTAAGAGGAAGAAGAACAAAATCAAGAAAACAATCTTAGCAACAAAAAGAATTCTTTAAACAAAGCCAAAGTAAATGCAACTGCAGTGACCATGGGCTCCTCCTCCCCTAGGCATGTGAGACAAATTAATATCAGTAAATATTTTAAAAGAATGCTGAATTCCCTAGGTAAAGTATCACACTGTAAGACAGCTAATTTCTCTAATCTGCTGCTATTCTGCATTTTTCTTTACTTTGTAAAACACCAGGATTCTAATTGGCTCATTGAAAATTTCAGCGGCTTATGGTCAAGAAGTATAGAATGATTTTTTGCAGAAGATTCTGTTTTTCTGTCTGTCCCAATTCCCACTTCCCCCCCTCCCCTTCATGTGATATGGGTCCCCTACTAGAGGGTTGGTCACACGACCTGAGCTAGCCGGAGTACCCCCATGCCCGGAACTCAGGTCCAGGGATGGGAATACAAGATCCACACAAGATCACAGCGTGGTCTTTCTGAGATTGAAACCGTCACTGGGCATGTTAGTTTCCTAGGCTGCCATAGCATATTAGCACAAACTGGGTGGTTTAAAACAACAAGAATTTATTCTCTCACAGTTCTGGAGGTCAGAAATTCAAAATCAAGGTGTTGGCAGGGCCATGCTCCCTCTGAAGTCTCTCGGGAAGAATCTTGCCCTGCCTCTTCCTGGTTTCTGGTGGTTGCCGGCAATCCTTGGTGGACCTTGACTCATAGCTGCATGGCTTTAATCTCTGCCTTGGTCATCACACGGCCGGGCACCTTCCCTCTGTGTCTGGGCCTGTGTCATCACCTAGTATTCTCTCCGTGTGCATCTCTGTGTCTCTTCTTTTTTTAAGGAGACCTGTCATATTGGATTAAGGGCTCACTCTACTCCAGTATGACCTCTTCTTAACTTACATCTTAATTATATCTGCAAAGACCCTATTTCCAAATAAGGTCATGTTCATAGGTACCAGGGATAGGACTTCAACATCATATCTTTTGGGGGGACACAGTTCAACCCACAACATTAGATGAGAGAGAGTCTCTCCCACTACGATTGCAAGCTCAAAGCCATGTGAGCATGCCCACCCACCTGAGAAGTAAGTAAACAGAACCAAGAGATGGAGAAAGACAGAGAAAGGCAGGGCCCTAATGTTAATGAATCCCTGGAATGCAGCCATACCTGAAGCCAAGTCCACCTCTTGGACTTCCCAGTAACAGGACCACAAAATATCCTTCTTGTTTAAATGTATTTAAGTTGGGTTTCTGTCACTCACAACTAAGAGTTCTAATTAATATATCCACCAATGAACAAGGCTATATAATGTGAAATCAAATAGTTCCCCATAATCTGGGTGGGGAAGAGTGAGTGAGATATGAAAATAATTGGCCATGAGTTGATAACTGTTGAAATTAAGCGATAGGAATATAGGAGTTTATTATTACACGATTATACTATGCTCTCTACTTTTACATATGTTTGAAATTTTCCAAAAGAAAAAGTTAAATCAAATGTTAAAAAAAAACTCCCCCAGGACTCACACTTAAAGTCCAGCACAACTCAGGGCAAACAAAAGAAGAGAAAAAGTAGAATCATACATAAACCAGACAACAGCAGGCCTTCACAGGGAATATTTGCAATACATGAAAACAGTAGCTCGAGCGTTCTTTGCGGCACGCATAGCGCTTTTGACACCAGACCTGAGTCTACCAGGGCTTGACACAATCAGGAGGTCTCAGATAACAGTGATTGGCAGATGACCACCCCAAACTATGCGGAGAAGGACCAGCAAACGGCTTCAGCTCCAGGGGAAACAATAGATACACAGTGCACCACTGGAGGAATTCACCTTTCCTCCTAGTTAATCACAATAAAGCAGCTATTATCCATGGCTAGCAATAAAGCAAGGGTGTGGCTCAGACAAAAGACAGGGTTACTTCTCTAAATGTGTACTGACAAGACTATTGTTCCAACACAAGAATACATTTCACGGTTTATGAAACACTCATGACTCTGTGCCTTAATTTAAGCTAGAGTCACCACCTCTTCTGGGATCCTGCCTTCTTCTTGGATTAGAGGTTCTTAACCCTAGCTGCCCATTAGAATCACTTAGGATCTTTAAAAAAATCCTGATGCCCAGGCTATACCCCAGACCAACTAAATCACAATCTCTGGGAGTGGGGCCCAAGCATCAGTATTTCTAGAAGGCTTCTTGGTGATTCTATTGAGCAGCTAAGGCTGAGAACCACTGCCTCAAATAGACCTAGCTCTGTGAGGTGGTCACTCACTTTGGATATGCGCCTCACTTCTCTGGGCATCTCCTGGTATCGGTCACACCAACCCCACTTCCTGATCTGCTCGTGTGGGTAGATCTCAATCAGTCCAGTACCTAGTTTCTTCCTCTTCGTAGTCATTTCCTAGGGCTGCCATGACAAAATGCCACAAACTTGGTGGCTTAAAACAACAGAAATTTATTCTCACAGTTCTGGACGTCCAAAAGCAAGGTGTTGGCAGGCCATGATCTCTCTGAAGGCTCTAGGCAAGGATACTTTCTTGCCTCTTCCAAACTCTGGTGCTTGCTGGCAATCCTTGGTGTTACTCGGCTTGTGGATACATTACTCCAATCTCTGTGACTTCATCGTCACTTGGCATTCTCCCTGTATGTCTGTGTCTTTTCTCCTCTTCTTATAAGACCACCACTCATACTCAATTAATTGCCGACCCTACTCCAGTAGGATCTCAACTATTTACATTCGCAACAACCCTATTTCCAAATAATGTCACATTCTGAGGTTCCGGGAAGGAAACTATTCAACCCAGTGCGCTCTTCTTCACCCACACAAAGCCTAGACGTTGTCTTCATCAGAATGCATATAAGACCTAGCTAACTGGGAGCACAATGCCTTTTAAACAAATTTTTATTTTGAAGTCATTTCAGATTTATAGAATAGTTGCAAAGATAGTACAGAGAGCTGTATGCGCCTCACCCAGCTTCCTCTAATGTTAACATCTCATAAACCATGGTACATTTATGAAAAGTAAGAAATTAACACCAGTACAATACTAGTAACTAAACTCTACACTTTATGTATATTTCACCAGTGCCCGTTTTCTGTCCCAGGATCCACATCAGGATACCACCTTGCATTTAACATAATGCTTTTAAGAACGAAAAGAGTCTGAACCAAGTTCTGATCCACAGCATCAAAAATTCACTTCAGGCTTCTTTCTCTAGCTCACCCTCCAGCTTCGTAGCCACTCTCGCTTTTGCATCCAACTGGTTCTATGTTTCATGTGCTCACCTTTCCTGTTTGGATCTGATAGTTTCAATTTTTTAGTCAAGTTAGTCCTTAACAATTTTGAGGTCATCGGACCACTTTGAGAATCCAATAGAAGCTACAGACTCGCCTCTGAGAAAAATGCACAGACAAAAACAATTTTGCATCCAATTTCAGAGCAGATATCAATTCCCCCTCCTCCTCCCCAAGGGCTTCCGCCTAGGCACAACCTTTCACAGCTTGGCTTTTCCAGGCATAGATTCTGTAATGAAATCAGCATAACTCACTATCAAGCTCTCTCCCAAGGCAATGTCTCCAGATCCTGGACATAGCAGCAGTGTTCCACACTCTGGGTTTTTACCAACAACAGCTGCCCCAGCCACTGTCTTGGGCTGAGGCTGGGCAGAGCTCTCCAGCTGGACACTGAGGACAACTGGACTCTCTCTTTCTGGCCAACTTGGCTGTCTGTATTGAACCCCACAAGTTTTGCTTGACCCATCACCACTTTGGAGCCCATTTTCCCTGTGATGGGAAGAAACATCTCAGAATTTAACACTTCTTAGTCCAAAAGCCGTGTTATCACCTGGGTTTCAACAAAGAAAGGTGACTCCAGGATCCAGAGCAGCACTGACAAGTTCTACCAAAATTGGATCTTCTGTCATTTTGAAATGGCAGGAACTTTGTCCCGAGGTCAACGCCTGCCTACCACACTTCATCTTTGGAAACAGCATGTGAGGCCCCTCACAATGAAAGCCAAACAGCTGTCAACCCTACAACCCTACATGTTCTCTTAAGCCACCACACCAGCCCCTATAGCAGGAACCAAAGAAAAGGGAAACCATCCCTGCTCACTCCTCATAACCTTAATTTGAACCTCTTGCTCCAACCCGTTCTTTAAACCCTGTTCTGTCCCACTTGCTCTGCCATCCTCAGAAGCTGCTTGTTTCTATCAATGCCTAATCCATCTGACTGATGGTCCAGGTGTCACCTGAGCTACATACCTTTGGTAAAGACCCCTGCAGGCTCCCCGGTGCCCTGGGGTCACACATTCTCCCCTATTGCCACTCTAGCCAGGAGCACACCAATTCCTCCAGCATCAACCACAGGGCAACAGGGTTGGAGAAAAGATAAAAATAATTCCTACGGACAGGGCTGGGTCTATTCTTACCTTCTGCAAATGGTTCCCATTCATAAAATCGGCCCATGAATGGCTTGTTGTTGTAGGATGCACATTGTACCTCTCGGATGCTTCTACTGCTTTCTGGGCATACCTAATAAAGCAGAGAGCAAATATGCAATTAGTGTCCATATTTCCCCATAGCCGCAGCCAAATCCCAGGAGACCTCTCCAACTTTAAATGCCAGTCCTTCTCTACGGAAACCAGGGTTTCTGAAAATTTGCTGATCACCTACATCGAAAATTTAAAATGCAGATCCCAAGGCTTCATTCCACAAGCTCTAAGTCAGATCTTTGGAAGGACACTAAATTTTTAACAAGCTCCCCAGGTTAAGTTTTTGCACACCATAATTTGAAAACCAGTCACCTAAACCTTCTGCTCCTGACAAATTGGTCTGCTCACCTCCCACAAAGAGGTCATCCACTTCCATCTGTTTGACTTTGTGCGTGCCATTCCTGTGCATGGGATAATATTCACAGCAAACATGTGCAGAGCCCTTACCATGTGTGGGCACTGCTGTAAACATATTACACATATTAACTCATTTAATCCTCACAACAACCACTGAGGTAAATATGCTAGATTTGCAGATTTTTCACAGATGAGCAAACTGAGGCATGGAGGAGCCACACTGCCAGCAAGGACAGAGGCTGGATTCAACTCCAAGCAGTCTGGTGCCCACCAGGCTGCATCTCAGCGTCCTCCCCATCTTATGCAAATTCTCTCCACCATCTAACACAGGCGCTCCCAGCCTCTGCACACAAAGGAATCACCCAGAGATCTCATGGGAAATGCAAACTCCTGGATCCCTCCCCCAAAGATTATTATTCAGTAAATCTGGGATGGGGTCCCGGAATCCGTATTTTATCAAATTATCCAGGTGCTTCTGATACACTAGACTACTCAACGAAAATATCCAGCTCCTTGTGGCTTATTTCCTTCTAATTTTTAATAGTAAATATGAGCAAAGTGTGACATATAAATAAATGTGAAATAAAAGAAGATCAGAATCTGTAATTCAAATTGCAGGTAAAGTATGAGCTAGCTTTTTTAAACCTAGCTGCACTCAGTTTAAGTGTGGGGTGTGTGTGTATGAGTGTGTGTTTTAATAATCAGAAGGGAAAGGAATCTGGCCCCTTAAATATTAAAAGCCGTATGTATAGTCTCTGGAATGAATGGCTAGGAAGATAGCTCAAAGTCCTGAAAGATTTATAAAGAAACCTACTGTATGTTTCAGAAAGCCCAGGTCTTCTGGAAGATGAGGTAACAGAGGGAGGAAGGAAACGAGGTGGAAGGAAAAATGTCTTGTCTTGATAAAGGGCAGTCGGGGGAGGCTGCTGGTACAAACACCCAGGGTGGTCATCACCCTGCTGCAGCCTGAGCCAAACCATATGGAGCGAGAAGCCATGTGAAACAGAACGTGATAGAAACTGGCGGGAATAAAAGGGCTGGGTGGATGGGCAGGGTGGGCTGAGCTCTGACAATCAGTGAGGAGCTGACAGGCTGGGGAAGGCTGTCTCCAAGGGCTCTGGAAGCCATGCTGCTGGCAGCCCTAAAGCCGGAACCATGTAGACTTCCAGCAATACCAGCTGTCTCCTTGAAGGATTTGGGGCTAAGATGCTTTTTACAACCCTTTGACCCGAACCAGAGTTCAACTAGAATGTGATCAGTTGGGTGACTTGGGAGAAAGCACCATCCTTGCAACGAGAAAGACTCTCTAAGGAGTTTGTTAAAAATACAGATTCTTGGGGCTGGCCCAGTGACAAAGTGGTTAAGTTCACGTGCTCCACTTTGGGGGACCAGGGTTCGCAGGTTCGAATCCCGGGCACAGACTGACACACTGCTCATCAAACCATGCTGTGGCAGCATCCCAGATACAAAATAGAGGAAGATGGGCACAGATGTTAGCTCAGGGCCAACCTTCCTCAGCAAAAAGAGGAAGATTGACAACAGATGTTAGCTCAGGGCCAGTCTACTTCACCGAGAAAAAAAAAATATGGATTCTTGGGCCTCACCCCAGTGGGAGGGTGGGGAAGAGGACCTAGGAAAATATGCTTGAATTGCTCCCTCAGGTGATTCTGGTGCCGCCTGCCTGGCACCAGACTGTGCAGCAATTAAGAGCCACACCCAAGCCTCAATCTCACTCCAAATTACTTAACATGCAGTGTTGGGGCAGAAAAGAATCAAATCCAACTCCTTTAATTTACAGATGAGGAAACTGAGGCCTGGAGAAGCGGTGTATCTTGCCAAAGGTCCCACAAGGACATAGGAAGAGAGCCCAGAGCGCTGACCACCCACCCTGGCTATAATCAGAAACTACAGATGAGCTGCTGGTTGCAGGTATTCATAATGGAAGCAGACCAGAACAAGGGGGCTAAATGTCCTGTTTCTCGAATAACCACACCCACGTACAGCCAGAAGCCATCCTAATTAGCCTGGTGGCAGTTACCAGAATTGGAAGCTGCAGACCACACAAACTTGGCCAGTCTGCTTAATCCTTTTCTCTCCATCAGCAAAGTATCGCAATAGACCAAACCACGAACCAATGCACCTTCAGAATCATTTTGAATTGCTCAACATTTGATGATACAAATGCACATTTCATGACATGGAAAGCAGTCCACAATCCATCAAGCGAAAAAAGTGTTAAAATCATTGTGTGTGTGTGTTGTGTGGAGAGAGAGAGAGAGGTTAAAAGTTATCTCTGGAAGGTGGATTATAGAGGTTTTCTCTTTACAATTAACTTTTGGTTTATTCGTATTGTTTAATTTTTCTGCAATACATATATAATATTTATGTAATAAAAATTTACCAGTATTGAACCCTTCCAAACACATTTGGCCCTCAGCCAGCTTTGCATGCGCTTGTAGTTTACAAACCTACAGTGTGTTTTAATACTCCACTAACACCTGGCGGTCTTATTACATCCATATGCATCTGCCAAGCCAACCAGTCACCTGTGATGAGTCACTCAGGATATCCGGTCCCTGGTCATCAACAAGTTCCTTATATCCGAGCATGGCCCAGTTACCTCCTAAGGCAGGAGGGCTTAACGTAGCATCAGACCCACAGTGGGGAGTCAGGTGCTAAGGCAGCAAATCTACCTACAGTTGCCAGGAGGCAGCTGAGCCCAAGGTTCACTATGGTATCTAGCAAGCACCTAGCATGGGAAGGTGCAGCAGAAGGTAACAAGGTGCCCTGGCAGATGGGCATGGCCCTGTGCGTGACCCTGAGCAGGGACTCACATGATGCCAGGCAAGCTGCCAGTTAGAGGTAGGGCACTACTTCCTGGGGAGGAGAGAGACCTGGCCAGAGAAGTGCAAGGCTCACAGGGCCCACACATGGACGTGGGTTATTGAGGCAGAATTATGGTACAGGCGAGGAAGGTAGAAGCCCGGAGTCATGAAGATGATGTTGAGAATAGCTAACTTTTACTGACACTTACTAAATGCCAGATATTCCACCATAAGATTTATGTATATTAGCTCATTTAATCTGCACAATTATTATACCCATTTTCCACATGAAGAAGCCAAGGCAATGAAAAGTCAAATGAGCTGCCCAAGGTCACAGAGCAAGTGGTGAGTCAGGATTTGAACCCAGACACCAGAACCTAGGCCAGCAACCACCATGCCATGTACCCCTCAAGACTGTGTGGACAGCAAAGTCAATTTGCAATGGGTCCTCAGGCAAGAGGGCCTTAACTCCTTCCTGTTTCCTGTCAGGAAAGGTCCTAGAAACCAAGGTCAGATTCAGCCTCTGAGGCCTGGTAAAGTAACCCCAGCTGTAACGAGCAGGGAGCTGTGGATTGAGGATGAAAACCAAGCAGGGCTGGGACATCCTGTTTCATGTCTCTTTTGTAGATTACATCTGTTTGTACTTGTCATACTATTATCAGTATACGATCTCCTCTCATTGTAACAGACTCTCTGAAGTTAAAACTTTCAGGTTTCAGATCATTTTACACTTGTTATATTTCAAGTGGGTTGTTTCCTGATGCCATAGACTGAGTCACCCTCACCTTATCAGTAATTGTCTCTATAACACACTGTGAATTGGCTTTGGGCAGATTTCCTGCAGACAGCTAATCCTTTCCATGGGCACAGATTCTTGCAATCTTCAGGCCAGAAAACTGAGACAGGGAAAAAGCCATGTAGATGGAGATCAGGCTCACTCAGGATGGGGCCAGCAAAGACTGGAGCTTTACAGCCAAGAAATGCCCCTGGAAGACAACCTCCTTCAAATGACTCCCTTCCACCCAAAAGAGGGAGGGATGTTTCCACTGGTCTCTTATGGGAAGAGGAATAAAGATGTACTTTAATAGAATGAGTCGAATCCTTGTAAAGCACTTCAGGCTCTATCCAAAGTCCCATCGAGACAATTGCCTGGGGTTGCTATGAGTCACAAAGAGTATTATGGAAACTCAGGCTGTTTCTAGCGACCCTGGTTAATCCTGAGATGACAACTGCCAGTACCTAACTTCACTGCTCAAGAGGCCACTGTCGGTGATCACACACTTACCTTCTGGTAATTAATTACTTTCAGTTCCCCAGGAGACTGAAGAGCATCATCCCCAATGAAGGTGGCACCAAAGAACACGACCTTGAAGTCTGCCTGGACCAGATATGCACTTTTTTATCCTTTGCATTGCTTTGGAGTCAATCAAAAGGCCAGCTGCCATAGCAACATATGATGTATTTAACATTACCACATGAAGAAATCTGAAAAAAGACATCTAGAAAATGTCCCTGCACTGCCATGAGAAAGCGGCTATGTGACCTGGGCAAAGCACTTTGCTTCTCTAAACCTAAGTGACCCCATTTCAGTAACAAACCCAGCACCACTCCCGCCACCCAAGGATTCTTGTGAAGATTAAATTAGTAATACATTAAGGTTTCTAGCTCGTAGTAATGCTCAATAAATATTAGCTGAGTTAGAATCTAAGTAGACATCAAAAATGAATCCAGCAGTTCCAGAAGTTGTAAGCGCCTGAAAGGTAGGTGTTCTGAGCAAACATTCCCCTCCTTTCTCTTCTGCAGCTGGAAAATGAAGCCTGTTTTCCAGCTGTAGGATAATATAACCATGGACCAAAATTTCTTACAAGTTATTCAGCACATTTTTCAAATATATTTAATATCTGCTTTCTCAAGTCACTTGGAACAAACTCAACCTTGCAACAACTCTTTTGCCACCTCCCACCACTTTCAGGGCTCCTCTAGACAGCGAATTGGTTCATCCAAAAGAGCTGGGTCAAGGCTTTGGGTTTAAAAAAAAAAAAGAAAAAAAACCTGAGGGTTTCTTAGTTCTCAAACACTTTTTTTCCCCATCCAAGTTCATAATATTCTTCTAGAGAAAAGCATTTCCCTCTCATTCAGTATGCACATCAATACAGACGATACATTCAATACAATACATATACACATCAAGACTCAAAAGATATTAATATGGCTAAGCCCATCCATTCATCCAGGAGTACCCTATATATTTAAGTACTCTGAACACACGTCCATACAAATCTAAGCCTATCCCAGGAGTGCTTATTTATTTCTCCCTCCTTAGATTATTTATATATCTCTACGCCTCTAAGAAGGTCTAAAAGAGAATATCTTTTTTCTAACTAATTAGGAAGTATATGGCAAAATGTAAACTTTCTAAAACATTCAAAACTCCCACTCCTCCAAGGAGCACAAAATTTCCTAGTGGCTACCTTAGGGATCACATGAATATGACTGGCTTCCTTCCCCTGTGCTATCTATCTGCCAGGGCAGAAAGTGCAATTCTTTCAAAGGCAAACATTCATTGGGCCCCTCCTATGTGGCAGGTGTTGTGACTATGGAGGATACAGAGAAGAATCCCTCACAACAGTCTCTTGTGGGGATTTCACGGGCCAAGGTGAGAAAAATACATAAACAAAACATGTCATCCAATGAGAAGACCATAGTGAACCATTTGGGCACTAAATTTCTAATCTTACAATGCAAGAAGTCAACTGATCCTTCCTAATGTTGATAAATCAAGAAAATATAAGTTACTATATTATGTATAATCAAAAATATAACTGAAAATAAAAATGTGACTAGCAGAGATCAGCCGAGTGGGAAGAAAGGGGGTCATTTCTTCATCTTCCAGAGTGAGGAGTTGACGGGAAAGATGTGAAGTTGATATATCAAGAAGCAGAAGTATTAGTATGCTATTTAGAGTTAGGGAAAGAATGACCGTAAGAACTAAAAATTAAAAATGATTGCCTGTGATTACACCTTGGGAGAGGGACTAGTAAATATACCTCTCTCTACCACTGATATTTCTTACAATTTGTATTACTTTTTACAATCAAGAAAAGTGACAATTGTGAACAATTCATATATATGTGTGTGTATGATTCATACACATATATTTTATCCATATAAAATATATGCAAGTATTTCTATTTAATAAATATATTTAATGTTTAATATTTATATATTCGCATATATATTTCATATATAAATGAAAGGTCATTGATAGAATATCAAAAAATCAATCAGAGAATTTTCTATGGAGAATTCCTAGTGGTCTGAGAGGAAAGCAGAATGATGCAAAAAGCACTGACCCTAGCATGTATTTCCCAGATAAGGAGGTTGGTGATAAGCTCTGATTAGAGAAACTTACGTTAAGCCCCCCAGTTAGATGGCCTATCCATCCAGTAACTGGCCCCACAGTTCCTCGCAAGTTTTACATCTTACAGAATTACACTGAATTGTTACCTGGCCCATCTGCTAATTTCTCCTTAAAACTACAGTCAGGAAGTTGTTTGTCAGCTCCTCTTTCATTCAACGTGAGACTAGAAATGGGGTGGAATTAGAACTGCCTAAAGGGAACTTAGCTACATTTGAGATTTGTCAAACATTTTCCCTTCATTTTCACTTACTTTGAGGCAGAAACAACTCCACAGGGACAAATCCATTGTCAGAAGCCAGTCTCACTCCAGGGAAATTTACTGGAGAGTCACAGATACCAGAACTCATCGGGCTGTGTTTGCTAAAAGCTGCTTTTAGCTCCAGCAGTTTTTCCCCTCATAAGGTTAAGTGCACCTTGTCTAAACTCAGCATCACGCCTCCTTTGGCAGCAAAGCCCTTTAAAAATTCATAACCTGGTCCCCACCTTGCACAGCGGACTCCCTACAGCCCCCCTTCATCAGAAGGTGCAGGAGCGGAATGTCAGTCTCCTCCCCAGGGAGAAAGCGTCCAGTTCAGAGTGCTTTAAGAAAGGAAGGTGGCAAGAGAGACACCTAGGCCTCCAAGACAAAGGGCTTAAAGTGTTGGGGTGATCAACGTATTTAGCAAATAATAAAACAATACCCCAGAAACAGCGAGTAGAAACGAATTTTATTTTAATTACATCCTTCAGTCACCAGAGGGATTGCAGCGTGGTTCTCTCTTCCCCTGTTTCACCTCTATAGAGACCCTAGTTCTTCTGCTCCCAAATCTTGGCCTTCAATAAGCTTCCACAAAGAAGAAACTTAACCATTTACTCGATTCCTTGAGTGTTTATTATTTTTAGCTACAGCTGAGAAAGTGCAGGGCTGAGGATAAACCTTGGATACCTCCCTGTGTTTCCCCTTCACTGCTGACATAGTTGCAGGTGAAGACATCACTCATTGGAAAAACATCTCATTCCACCAAGAGGCCCCTCAAGCACCCCCTTCTTGCTCCTCAGCCCTTATGGGAGCACAAAGGGCCTCTAGGATCCCTGTCACCCCTCTTCCTAGAAAATCCTCCCCTCACCTGGGTAGCCTGCACTTCTCTAGGAGGCCTTCACTGACTCCACCCAGGCCAGGTTAATTTCCACTGTCCGGAGATCTCACAGTGCCTAGGCAGCAGGTGCAGTGGTGCCTACGCCACGCACTTGTTATTACCTATTTACGAGTCTCTCTTTCCCACTGGACCCACAGCCTAACACCTGACCCCACTTAGTCAATGCCCATGCTGTGCTTATGAACTCCAAGCAAGAACCTGCAATAGTGAGTGACTTGGAGCATTGCACTAGTAGATATCTAAGATTGATGCCTGCTCTAAGACCATAGATTCTCTATCCATCCTGGGGTTTGCCACCTTAACTTCCTCAAACACATTATAAGCAAGAAAAAAACCCTTCTTTATCTTTAAAGTCTACCTTCAGAGATCATTAGTGCTGCGTTTATTATTGATTTTGCAGTATTTCATAGAGGACATCTTCTATGAATCAAACAATCCTAAAGACACATTAGAATGCTTCACATTCCCAGATGACCTCGTAAGATAGGGCTTCATGTTAAACATGCACATTTGAGGGTGTAAAGAATTCCTTGGCATGAAGTTATCTATAGTTTCACTTTCATCACTTTAAATATGACCCAAGGGTGATTACAGCGAAACTACATCACAACCAAAATGCTGGGTCACTCGGCAATCTTGTTTTATTGTTGGACAAAGCGAAAGGCCTGTCAACCACAGCTAACCCAGAGGACAAAGGGGACTCTGAGTAAGGCTGACCATCTCATCCACAATTTCATGACTCAGCACTTAGAAACTGGAAGCTGTTCAGATATGGGGAGACCTTACTCCACTCCTATCTGCAGAGAGGCACATAAGCCATGTTTACTTATCTGGGTCAAAATGGTTTATTTACTAACAATGTGTCAGCACCCTACCCAGTGCCTTATATACATGATCTTATCTGAACATCGCATCAACCCTATGGAGTGGGTACTACTGTTATCCCCACTTGATAGATGGTCCTCAGAGAGTTAAATAACTTGCCCAAAGAAACTGAGGTTTGCATCCAGCTCAGCTTTGCTCCCAAGCCCACTCTCCCACACTGCCTTACAGGCCTAACACCCAATTAAACCAGTGGATTAGAATTGCTTTCTGACTTTGCACTGTGTTTTAAAAAGTTTCTCACCCATGTAGCTCATGTATGAAAGTCAAGCAAGGCCCATGTGACATTTCTGTATTTTGAGATGTTAAAGAATAAATTCCCCACTAAGACTGCGATTCTTTAAAGTGGATGGGAGGAGGTGGGAGGGACAGGAAGGAGGGTCCCTACCACCTGGCAAGCATTGCAGCCCCTGAGATTCTGACACAATCCTGCCTTCCTGTCCTTGACTAAGCTGATTCTTTTGCCCTCAACGCTCTTTTCTCTTTTTTGGCCATCCTTGAAAGTCCATCTCAAGTACGCCCTCCTCAGTGGAGTTTTCCTCAACCCTGTGGCCTCCTGCTCTGTCCTCCCAGAGGTCTTTCCCCTCACTAAATGCTCCAGCACCAAGCTCAATGACTTACAAGTGGCTGCATTTGGCACCTTCTCTGCCATTGGACCATAAGGGTGTTGAGGGACGGATCACGACCAATGATGAGACACTGTTCCAAGATATGGAAGCCTGCAAAATCATTTCTCCTAATTTAGACCACCCTCGTATGTGTTACCACACATCTCAGGAGTGAGCCTTCTACTGTGAGGGTGGTCTTAGAAAGGGGATGTTCCACCAAAAACTGGGGCTGGATATACTGGGTATTTAGTTTAAGGGATGGAGTTCTAAAGTCAGTGGATATTTCCAACTTGCCCAGGCCTACTTTCCATTCTTTTTCTTCGCCCAGATAATAATTGGCAGAGATCTCTAAATGTATGCATTATTTATTAATCTTTGGAGAGGACATAAGTAATAATCTGTATTCTCTGTCAGATTAGTCTAATTTTTGACCATATTGTCCTTCACCTTTTTCCTCTTTGAATAGGAAAATTTACATAATTTGAGGATTCATGTCATCTCTTCATGTGGACACTGAGGAGGATATGTAAATTTCTACATCAGGTCATTGATGCTAAGATGCTGGAGCACATAGGTTCACAAACGGGATGTGCAAATAAGACAACAGGACTGATACTGCTCTCCTCAGAAAGGCCTGCTTGCAAAGTTGGTCTTTGGCTGGTGTCTGGGAACCTGGATTTCAGAAGGGTTTCCATTACTCCCTAAGTGATAGGAGTGACTCACTATGCCCAAACTATTTGTACGAGCAAGATAGTTTATGCTGAACCCATGCTTTCCTCCTGGGAGTCTAAAATTTGGGTATGTGGCAGGCAGAGGATGCCTGTGTGACCATCCCCTAATAAAAACCTTAGGCTCAGTCTCTAAAGAGCTTCTCTGGTAGACACACTTCACATGTGTTGTCACAACTCATTGCTAGATGAATTAAGTGTGTCCTATGTGACTCTACTGGGAGAGGACTTGGAACTTTGTGCCTGCTGTCCTCTGGCCTTTGCCCCACGTGCCTTTCTTTGCTGATTTTGCTCTGCATCCTTTCACTGTAATCAGTCATAGCTGTGAGTACGACTATGTGCTGAGTCCTGTGAGTCCTCCTAGCAAATCATCAAACTTAGGAGAAGTCTTAGGGACCCCTAACACAGGGAGTTTTAAAGTGCACATGGGTTATGGCCCAAGTCACAAGAAGCCATGGGCTTATGAAAAGAAGATATGCAGTAATAGGACCTCTAAGGAATGACATCTCTCAATAAGGGTAAGTAGGATGTGACTTGGGATGATGGAGTGCACTGGGGAAGACACTGTGCAAGAGTGGGAATTAAACCTGCACAATCCTTTGTCTACATTTACTTCTTTGTCCTCAGCTTGAGACATTATTTTGTCAACTTCCAGAATGACAACAGACATCATGAATTCACAAGAATTGTCTAAGATTCCTTGCAATTCAATCTCCTTAGTTTGGAGTTACCCCAGCACCCAGAGAAGCCACAACTTCTACATGGGGAGAGACAGCCCTGCTGTTGGCAGCATACGTCTAGCAAAAAACGCATGTTTAAAAAATGTAGATTAGGGGCCGGCCCCATGGTGTAGTGGTTAAGTTTGGTGTGCTCGGCTTCGGCAGCCCAGGTTTGCGGGTTCTGATCCCGGGCACAGACCTACACCACTCCTCGGCCATGCTGTGGCAGCGACCTATATACAAAATAGAGGAAGACTGGCACAGATGTTAGCTCAGGGATAATGTTCCTCAAGCAAAAAAAGAGTAGGATTGGCAACAGATGGTAGCTCAGGGCGAATCTTCCTCAGCAAAAAAAAAAGTAGATTAAATGAAAGAAATGCTAAATAGACATCAGGTCCACATATATGCCAAATGCCTTCTCTTTTCTCTTCTCTTTATGATTTACTTGGTCTTCAAAATTAAGAAACACACTAGTCAATGGGAAAATATGTTCTATATTAGAAATGAATTCATTTCATTTTAAAAGGATAGCAATGGATATTCAGGAACAGGGACCATGTCTGATCATGGACACAAGTATTTCTTTTCGATTTATAAAGCACTTTCTTAACATCACCTCATTTGACCCTCATAACAACTCTATGAGGTAGATAATATGACTTTTCTCTTCCATGGCGTCTGGTCTGTTACAAGACAAGCAACGATGCTCAAAACTTACTGGTTGACTGATTAGTAATGGCCTTAGAAAAATTACTGCTTTACAAAAATTAAGAATTCCTGAAGTCTGCCAGTGGAAGAACAAGCTAAAAAGCAATCCAGGCATTCAGAGTAATTATTAAAATCACAAATTAAGTCATTTCTATGGACTCTATAGCAGGAAATATATGTTTAATGAGGAAATTGAAGCTAATATATAACAGCTGTCCTGTTACTGGTAACGGAGTATTAAGGCAGATTAAATTATTAATGAAAAATATAGTAACTTGGAAATTTAACCTTTAAACATTCTCTCATTCCTTTCTCTTTTATCTATAGTCTTTAAACCGATATTTAAAAAAAAAACATTTGGTCATCTGATCTAGTTTCCATTTATAATTTGTTTTGCTCCTCATCAGCTCTTGGATCTTCATCAAGTTATTTCCTATCAGACTTTTTCACGATGCCTGGAATAGCAGGGGGCCTCCAGGAAACTTACTGGACGATACCTATGCTAGTCAAACCTCCTAAAGCTCCCACTTCTTTGGCTCCACCACTGGTTGCCTTAAATTAGCCAACTGCACTTGACTCACAGACCCACGGGCAAAGAATAAATATTGTTGACATAAAGTCACTGCGCATTTGGGGGTTGTTGGATAGGCAGCAATCGTGATTATCAGTAATGATTCAAGAAGTTATTCATCAGTTACTAAAATAATAACCTTATAAAAAAGAGAAGTATATGAGGAGACTACATGGAGAGAAAAGAGTGGGAGGGAATATAAAAAGGTGCACTAACACGGCCTAAAAAGCCATGCCCTCAGTGTCTTCCACATGTTCACTGCCAATCAACAGAAAGGTAAGCGTAGCAGCTGATCCCAGGCCCAGTAAGAGGCAGTGAGTACTCACGTTGGTGTTGCACAGCTTGTACTGCCGATAGGCCCCAATGCAGGAGATTGCTGTAGACCGGGCAGGCTGGGAGAAGCTCTGAGCTGCCCTGTGTGCCCCCACGCCATGGCTGCTGCCTGTTTCCGGGCTATGGAAGAGACTTGAAGCTGCAGGGAAGCCTTGGTCATGGGTCAAAGGCACTTGGTAGACAGAGGCCTCTGAGGCCTGCAGTCCAGAACGAGGGCCACTGTCACTCTGGTACAGAGACCCATGCTGGGGCGCCCGGTGGGCCGGCGGGCTGTAGCCATGGCTAGGACCAGATGCTCCCTGGGACCTGGAATGCTGAGATGAGGGCCTTTGCCTCCGAAGCCTCTGCGGTGAGTGTGCAGAGTCCGTCTGCAGTGGTAAGATGTACGGCGCCTTACCATAGCCATACTTGCCAGGGCCGATGGGACCTTGGGTCCTGCTCCTAAAGAGAGACACACAAGAGAGGAGATGAACAGTCATAGGATTTTTCATGTTAGCCCAGAAACTCTGATCCATGGTAGAGGGGACTGGGTAGGAACAGAAGCTTGGGAGAAAGCCTGTGGTGGAACAGGGAGGTGGAGGAGGGCATTCCAGGAGAGGGGAAGATCATGGAGGCTGGAACAGAGGCTGGAAAGCAGAATGTGGGTAGGAGTCAACACTGGGTGATGAGAGTAGTTGAAAATGAGGTTAGAATGATAAGCTGTGCTCCGTATGTGACTTATGTCAGAGGGTTGGGGCATTTTTGTAGGTTGTAGGGAGCCACTGAAGGTTTTTCGAGAAGTATAAAGATATAATTGTAATTTCAGCCACAGTAACTTCCCGTTCACTTTTTTTCTGATAATAATTTGTGGATTTTTTCTTACTCAACTGTGCCTGATATTTCAGACCGTTTCCATTACCACTCATGCCCAAATAGCTTTTCCAGGGAAGTGGAACTTAGCTAAACAACCACACTCTAATGCAGTCCTGAGGCCTGACTTGCACTGGGTCAAACTTAATCTCTGAAGAAATGAGAAAGAGATTGAGCAACTGGCTACTCCATCACTCTCGAGGCAACCCATGCTGAGCAATGGGTGAACGGTCATCTTCACATTGGTAAGGATCTTTAGATTTTGTCAAGACCTGTTGCCTTGTAAGACCTTAGGAAAATCATGTAAACAGTGGTATGGTGGTAAATGTTTAATAACTGGCTTCCAAGGGGAAAGAAAGCCCTGATTTGTAGCATTTGCCCGTGGTGTAAATACTCCCACCATGGCCAATGTCAAGCTACCAATGTGAAGACACAATCAGCTCTAGGGAGCAGGGAAAACAGCTCCAGAAGACCACTGCATGTAAATTTATTATGCAACTACTGTTTGCAAAATACAGAGCTAGGAATGGTGAAGAAACATAAAAGTGAATCAGATAGAGGTCCCAAGACCCCAACCTTACAACTGCAAGCAACTAGAACATTACACAGGTTGCAGAAAGGCCCTGGAAGCAATACAACAAATGGTGTTTTGGGAACTCGGAGGCAGGAGGAAGCACTTCTGTCTGGAGGGACCTAAGAAGGCTTCACCATCCCTAGTCTGAGAGTTGGGACACAAGGTTCCAATACTCTGTGGAAGGATTTAAGTAAGTCACCTAACTCTTACTTTTTTGTAAAATGACCAAACTAGATTAAATGACTGCGAAGGTAGTTCCAGCTCTAAAATTATATGCTTTCATAATAATTAATTCTATGTTTACGTAAAACTGGAAATGTGCCCAAGGGTTTCTACAGGATGGCTCCATTAAAATAAGCACATTAAAATAGCAATCAAGGTGAAACATTAATTTCTGCCCTCATGAGGAAATTCTCTCTTCACTCTACATAACGACTGAATATAAAATTTAACAGACCACAACTAATTATTAACATCTTTATCACTAATTGCACCTTCATTCTTAGCTGATATGGTTTTGAATTCAACTGTGCTACAGTGTTTATTTTGCCTTTAGCCATTTCTCAACTAATCTTGGCAACACTTGGGACCCTGTTAATGATGGGGGATCTAGCACGCTGCTTTAAGAGATGCAATTAAGAAGCTGGTCTTAAAAATATATATAACTTGGATGTAATTTGCCTTTTTCTTTCTTGTGGTAGGCCAGGTAAAATGAATGACATCATGCAAAGACGAAGGAAAGAATTTCTGTGGTGTGTGTCTTTTTGGTTAAGACCTGAAAGGCTACCAAAAATTTTAGCCTCAAAATAAGTACGGGGTGGAGACCCCAGCTGAGGGTATTACAGAAATGAAGACACATGGAGCAGTGCTTCTCAAACTTGAATGTGCACAAGAATCATGGATCTTGTTAAGAGGCAGATCTGATTCAGGAGGTCCAGGCTGGGGCCTGACATTCTGCATTTCCAACAAGCTTCCAGGTGATGCTCTTGCTGCTGGTCCACAGACCCATCGCTTTGAAACAAAGTCATAGAACAGAATTGAAATTCCAAACAAAAGGGTGAGAATTCAACAACAAAATTTACCACTTTCAGTGGAGACAGATAGCTATAACATTTTTTTTAAAAACCTCTGAGTTTGTGACATATACAAAAATCTGCTGGCCTGGGCCCGGCTGCACTGCCGCAGCTCATCCAGTGAGAGCCGCTGGACCAGGACTGACTTGCTCTCACTCCTGCAGAGCAGAGGAAGCTGAGGGAGAACTCACTGTTGGCTGATGACTTGTGTAAGCGTCTTTCCACAGGCTGCCCATCATCGCTGAGGGCGTAACATATACACCTGCAAATGTATATTTTTGTATTCACATTGCCTTATGGGAGGCTCTGCCTAAACTGGAGAACCATTCATAATTTTATTTATTTATTTATTTTTCCCCCAAAGCCCCAGTAGATAGTTGCATGTCATATCTACACATCCTTCTAGTTGCTGTATGTGGGACGCGGCCTCAGCATGGCCGGAGAAGCGGTGCGTCGGTGCGTGCCCAGGATCCGAACCCGGGCCGCCAGCAGCGGAGCGCGCACACTTAACCACTAAGCCACGGGGCTGGCCCTGGAGAACCATTCGAAACCCACACAAACAGCAACACCATTGGAAAGATAATGATTTGAAAACAAATGACTAGCTAATTCTGATAAGCAGACTCAAGAGAATGAGAGGCCAATTAGGGTGTGATTATGAGAGAGATGATTTCTGTATACTTGACTCAGAACACTTGGACAAGCAAAAGATGCATCCCCACTTGGCCAAGAGAACGTGTGTTTTCCTTACGGCAGTCAGAGCTAATCATTCTGACGGTTCAGAAGGGCCTCTTCCCACCAGGACAGAGTCCATCTGGCCACTTGCAGGGGGGCCTCCATGAACTGGGCAGATTTACGCAGAGTTGAGATAATAAGCACAGACGTGGCCGAGGGAATCTGTGGGGCCAGTTAACCCTTCCAGGGGAGCATGCGGTAGGTGCCTGGGGGGCTGTGAGGTCAATTAGTTCTGCTTGGTCTCCCCATAACCTATCTTTGGGATTTTACTCCAATTCCACACTTGTCAAAGCTCTGGCTAATTTTGGAAGGTTGGACCTCGAGAAAGAAATGAAAAAAGCCCAGTTTGGGATCAAGGACATGGGTGTTAGCATAGCATGGTGGTTAATGACTTGGACTCTGAAGCCAGGTTTCCTGGGTTTGAATCCCAGCTCTGCCACTTACTAATCATGAAACTTTGGATAAGTTACCCAATCTTTTGATGCCTCAGTTTCTTCAAACAGGGCCAGGACAGGAATGAGGCCAGTGACGCACATAGGGAGCAACATTTAAGCAGACACTCTCAGGGTCGTGCGAGTGCTGATCAAACCTGACAGTGATGTCTCCTTAAATGCTGTACCCTAGGCCCAGTCATGACCCGGTATGCATTTATAATAAATATGATAACAGTACCTTACTTATTGGTTGTCGTAAAGAGTAAATGACTTAGTAAGAGCAAAGGACTTACACAATGCCTAGGATAGAGCATGCATCATACAAGTATTTGCTTAAAAAAAAAAAAAGGTCTAGCTTGGCCACTGACTAGCTCTACAAACTTTGGCAAATAAGACACCCTACAAAATGAGAGTACACCCACTAGGATGGCTATAATAAAAAGGACTGATAATAACAAGTGTTGGAGAGGAGGTAGAGAAACTGAAACCCTCAGACATTCCTGGTGGAAATGTAAAATGGTGCAATCACTTTGGAAAACTATCTGGAAGTTCCTCAAAAAGTTAAATGTGGGGGCCGGCCCGGTGGCGCAAGCGGTTAAGTGCGCGTGCTCCGCTGCGGCGGCCCGGGGTTCGCTGGTTCGGATCCCGGGCGCGCACCGACGCACTGCTTGGTAAGCCATGCTGTGGCGGCGTCCCATGTAGAGTGGAGGAGGATGGGCACGGATGTTAGCCCAGGGCCGTCTTCCTCAGCAAAAAAAAAAAAAAAAAAAGGAGGAGGATTGGCGGATGTTAGCTCAGGGCTGATCTCCTCACAAAAAAAAAAAAAAAAAAAAAAAAGTTAAATGTGGTGTTATTATATGACCCAGCAATTCCAATCTTAAGTATATACCCAACAGAAATGAAAACATATATTTACACAAAAACTTGTACATGAATGTTCATAACAGCTTTATTCATAATGGGTAAGAGATGGAAACAATCTACATGCCTGTCAACAGGTGAATGGATAAACAAAACATAGTATAGCCACAGAACGGATTATTATTCAGCCATAAAAAGGATAAAGTACTGATACACACTACAACATTGATGAACCTCAAAAACATTTTAAGTGAAAGAAACCGGACACAAAAGTCCACACATTGGATGATTCCATCATTAGGAAATGTCCAGAACAGGTAAATTCATACAGACAAAAAGTAGATTAGTGGTTATCAGGGGCTTAGGGGAGGGCAAAATAGGGAGTGACTGCTAAAGGGGACAGCGTTTCTTTTTTGGGGTGATGGAAATATTCTGTAATTAGATGGGGTGATGGTTACGCAACCTTCTGAATATACTAAAAACCACTGAATTATACACTTTAAATGCTGAATTTTTATTTTAATATTTATTTAATAATTTTAATTATGTCTCAATAAAGCTGTTATTTTTTTAAAACGCGAGCATAAATAATTCCCGTTTTATCTGCTTACAATGATGTTGTAAAGATCAAATTGAGGTTACCGATAGAAATACATTTTTTTCGTCTGAAAGCAGTCTTTATCATTTGTTTTCCGTCACTTGTTTAAACAACCTTTATTGAGCAACTTCTGTGAATGTCTATTGAGCATCACGTGAAATGTTTTTCCTGCTTGTTCACATTTCCAGCCCTGACAACATAAGTAAATGCAGAGCCTCCCTCCCCCACAGTATGGCCCAATGACAAGAACTTGACAGTAAGGGTTCTGACACCAGGTTCAAGTCCCAGTTCTTCCAATGACTTACTACGGGTGTCTGGGGAAATTGTTGTTTCTTGAGATAATGGCTGCAAATAGCATTTTGGAAAGGGTAAGAAGCACATAAAATATTTTCCTTACAACACGTTGGCTGTCATCCAGGGGCTCATTATGTGTGATGTTGTGCAGCTTTGCGAGGTTAATCCTGACCAGTCAGCGTGAAGATTCAAACAAAGACACCACATCCAGTCTCCCTCTCCCCAACTCATACAGGTACCCTAGAAATATGTCATGTACAACCATCATCTGTAACTGACAACGCCCACATTTCTATTGCATGCCCAGACCCCTCTCCTGGGTATCAACCACATATATCCAACTAACCTCTAGACTAGAGTCTGCTTCTCCCCTGTGATGTGCACCCAAATCACCTGGGGGCCTTGTCAAAAAATAGCTTCTGATTCAGGAGGTCTGGGCGGGCCTCTAATTCTGCATTTGTAACAAGCTCCCAGGTGATGCCGATGCTCTGGGTCCAGGGACCACGCTTCGATAGCTCTACCTACACATTCCCACAGACATCCCAAACTCAACGCACTCAAGCCCAAATTCATCATCTTTCCCCCTACAAAATTGTTCTCCTTCTAGTTCTTCTTGTAGTCTCCATCGCAGTAGTTCTCAAACTTGAGCAAGCATCAGAATCACCTGGAAGTCTTGTTAAACCAGACTATTGAACCCCACCTGCGAAGGGTCTGATTCAGGAGATCTGAGGTGGGATCTGAGAATCTCCATTTCTAACAAGTTCTCAGGCGATGCTGATGCTGTTGGTCTGTGGACCACACTGTGAAAATCACTGCTCTTTTCACTCCCAAGTCCCACGCCACCCCCTGAAGTCAGCTGGCTCTTCCACTCTCCCCGCCTCCCTGTATGAAGTTCAAACTCCACGTCTTAGCCCCCCGGCCTGCACAACGTGGCTCCTGCCATATTTCTTGTCACAGCCCTGGCACTGCATGGACCACCCACACCACACTCCTTGGAGTTTCCCAACAGAACAACTCAGTTCATTTCTTCATGCGCTGCTCATGCTGTTTCCTCCTCTGGGCTGCCTTCCCCACCACCACGCCCTAGAACAACTACCTATTCACCTTTCAGGACCTGGCTGAAGCATTACTTCCTTGATGAAGCTTTTCTTGGTCTAAATCTCAATCCGACCCTGCACTCCATCGAATTGATGTGTTTCTCTTTTGTCCTTCCACGGGACCCCATGTAACTGTCACAGCACAATAAACTTTTACAATGCTTATCTGTTTGGTCTGCCTAGTTTACCAGACCATAGGCTCCTTGTGGGCATACATCTTATTTGTCTTACATCCCTCGAACTAAGTACAATGACTGGCACATAATAGGTGTTCAATAACTGACTGTTGAAAAACTGAAATAAAAAATGAACAGCTCAAACCACTGTTGCCAAAGGAAAATGTCCCCGTCTCATTATTGCATTTCTGTTATATGACATATTATATTTTATTAAAAGACTATTAAACTATTGTGGCACTGAGGACAAGGCCCCTTCCTCTATGTAGGAATAAAAGTCTCATCTATTGGGTGAGATCATTCCTGGTATCAAACACCCGGAGAAGAAACAGGTCCTTGGCATGGAAAGGAGGACCCAGAAGGGGCTGGGACTCAGCTTTATTCTCAAAAGGAGGGAAGAATTACGAGGTCAAGGGCGCTCCATGCATGCCTGTCAGAGCTGGAGAGCCACCCAGGCAAGGCTGTCTGTCAGCTGCTGGAGGCTAGAGGATGGCTTCTCACCTCTTTTCTTAGTTTCCAGTACAGAGTGGAACGGGCACACTGAAAACTCTGCCCTCCGGAAGCCACACTGTTTGTATTTCTTATACTCTCCATGTTTATTTCCCTTTTGTTTTTCCTTCGAGCTTAGTCAAGTCTCTGTGAGAGGTCCAGCCTCTCTCAGCTGTGCTAACATGAACCACACAGGGGCTATAGCATCCAACAGAGCAGCAGCCCCCAGGACCAGCCTGCGAGGAACCCCAGGAACCTGAGCCTGACAGCCCAGGGGCTGGGCAATCAGGCCAGTTGCCCCTGCTCAAGTGGCGAGTCTCCTTGTACTGCTTCATCTTGGAGGCTCTGGGCTTTATGGCATTTGGCGAGGTGGCATTCCTCACAGCTAGGTACCTGAGTTGAGTTGCTAGGTAAACAGAAATCAATTCTCCCACAGGGAAAAATGGAAAGAAGGCTTGTGAGATGGAAGATTATTTATTACTGGAGATAGCTCACAGAATCAGGGGTGGATAAATGCCCCTGTACTACATGTTATTGAGAAACTCTAAGATCCTATTGAATCTTACTACGTCTAGTGAATAATCTCCTTATGATTTAAAGGGATCCTCTTTGCCACATTGGCACTTTGCACTGTCATTATATATCAAAACTAAACTTTTTCCAAGCCAATGTTTTGGTGCTAATTTACCTGGCCAGTCTTAGTATCAAAGACAGGCCTGAGGAAGTAAGAAGCTAAACGTTACAGACTCCTAGTTACAAATGGGGATGCTGCATCTGAGAGCTGCCTCTACACCAGCCTCCACGATGAGCACATCCTCCTCCCTTTCTCCTCTCACTGAGGAAACAAAGCATTTCCACTTGGCACTGTCAGCTCAGGGTGGGGGGAGGGAGATGTGATTGCAATTACTATCAAGTGAAATGCTTTTTCCAAAATCCATTAGCATGACTAAATGCATTTTTTAAAGGTTTTATAGATATTTTAAAAGATACTGGGCAGCAGGAATCATAACTAGGAATTATCTTCTCAAGTGCTTATAGAAGTACACAGAGACATGGGCTCAAGGGTCCTCAGTGTGCCCTGTTGAACTGGCAGGACACCTGAAACAACCCTATAGGACAATGTTTTGAGATACTAGCCAGTGCATTTCTCCCTCTCAGTAATCCCTCCCCCCGCCCCGCCTCGAGCACAACTAGAATGACCTAGATGATTTCAGTGCCACAGAAGAGAAGACACAAAGATCACACAAGGAGAGAAAGGTTTCTTTAGAATTTGAAAAACTGGGCTTTGTTTGTCAAGAGCCAAAGCCTGGGGCATAGAGAACAGAGGTATAGTTTACACTACAGAATATGAAGAAGGTGCTATGACCTCAGAATTATATCCTCAAACCAAAGGAAATTAAGAGTTTGCCGAGCAGGCAGATGAGAGAAGAACTGAGAGGCAGTGACCAGAGATGAGGCCAGTATGCTCTGGCCTGGGCTGGGGAGCAACAGACACTCCAGATTTGTTTAGGAGCCTGAAAACAGAAGGGACCTGCAAACTTGTGGGGAAGCCTGAGTCCAACATGGCACCTGACCAGGACATGGGAGGGAGGGGCCCAGCTGAGTGCAGTTGGGTCATCCCGAAGGGGTCTCTGTGGTTCTAGCAAGAACATGGAACACATGGCCCTCAGCGACTAGATGACAGGAGAGTACACGTGGAGATTTCAGCAGGAGTTGAAAGGGTGGAAGGCAGCCAGTGAAGCAGAGCAGACACCTTGCTCCCTTTACCAAAACTGCACAGAAACCCCTCATCTGGAGACCCAGGTCACCCCCAGGGAGAGGGTAGAATGAGAGGAAGAGGAAGAATCTTGACTCAACTGAGCATAAACCCTGAATTGATAATGTTTACCATGAAGTGTCTGAGCATCTGAGTTTCCTGGAATTGGCAGTTTTCCTGCAGCAGAAGAAATAGAGGCTCATGAACCAAGTCCAGCTATAGACAAATAACTTGCATTTTGTATATCTGAGTTGTGATTATAAAATATAAATCCAAAACACAACCCATGCATCCTTAAGTAGGGGAATAAGGAGCTAGTTAAATTATGGTACGTTTAGATATTGGAGTACTATGAAGCTGTTTAAAAGAATGAGGCAGATGTGTATATATTGATAGAGAATCGTCTCCAAAATACACTTAAGTAAAAAAGAACAAGACACTAAAGACAATAAACTGAGAATATCCATGCTCCTGTTTGTGTTAAAAAAGAAAAAGAAAAGAGAAAAAATGAATACAGTATATGAAAATGCACATATATGCAGGATATAAATGAAACTTTGGGCAATGGTTTCCTTTGGGAAGCAGACATAGTGGGGTGTTGAGGCAGACTCATTTGTCATTTCTTATCATTTTGTACCACCATAGAAAAAATTTCTTTTGCCTTCTGCACAGATTTTCAATATATGAAAGTGATATTAAAAAGAAAAACACTAAACTGCTTTCCATTGAATTTTTTTAAATGTTAACTATTTATGGATGTGGGGAGGATCATAAGAAGCAAACACAGAAATCTCCCGTCAGAATGCCCATTAAGGCTGTGTCTACTGTATAAGAAACATCACAAAGAGAAACCAAGTCAATAACTTTAATACTTAAATATGCAGACATCTCAACTGGCCATAAAATACCATTTATAAATAAGTCATAAGCCCCAAAGACTGAGGAGACAGAAATAGTTAGGGGAGAAAATATTCTTCTGAGATGTCACTGTCAATAACTGAAAAGTCATATACTACCAGAAAGATTTTAGATCAGCAAAGGCCATCACCACCCTCACGCCCAGATGTAAACTGCTTTTTTGTGTGTGTGTGTGAGGAATATCAGCCCTGAGCTAACATCCATGCAAATTCTCCTCTTTTTGCTGAGGAAGACCAGCCCTGAGTTAACATCTATTGCCAATCCTCCTCCTTTTTTTTTTTCCCCTTTTCCTCCCCAAAGCCCCAATAGATAGTTGTATGTCATAGTTGCACATCCTTCTAGTTGCTGTACGTGGGATGCCGCCTCAGCATGGCCGGACAAGCGACGTGTCGGTGTGCACCCGGATCTGAACCTGGGCCGCCAGTGGCGGGGCACGGGCACTTAACCACTAAGCCATGGGGCAGGCCTGCAAGCTTCTTTAGAGTCTGAACATGCTTGGGCAACATGACTATGAAAAGAAGAGCAATGATTCTGTGACACCTAATCCAGTGTTTTTAGTGATGACAAACACCCCAGTGCACATTCCCAGGCTAATAGCATCCCCATCCATCAGGTACCCAAGTCAGAGTCAGGAACTTCCTGTACGTTTGACTTCTCTCTCCACTGGACTTGTCTTTCTAAACACAGCCCTAGGCATTACCCTCTATTTCAAAAAACCCTTGTGGCTCATTTTTGCCCAGAAAATAAAGATTAAATCTAGATGGTTTTAAAGCACATTTGGTTTGATGCCACGTTACATCCTTCATCATCTGGTCACAGTCTATCTTCCCAGATTCAACTCCACTCTTCATCTCCCTCCACCTGTCTCCTGCCCCCAACCCTAAACTTTCCAGGCGTAATGGATCACTCACCATTTCCCAAAGACACTGAGCTCTTGTGCCTCCCAGGCTCTGCCTGGCATTCTACCCTACCTACCTCTGAACTGGTGCAGCCTTCCAGGCCTAAAGTAAACATCAGCCCCCCGTATGATTCCCCCAAGCCGCTCCTAAGCAGTTAGTGCTCAAGAGGGGTAGTCTGCATGCCCCTCTGCCACAGCATTAACATGGTATCTTAGTAACCCTTAAGTAAAAGGCCTGGCTCCCTCACTAGTCTTCTATTTCTTCAGGGCAAGGCTTGTCAGTTTCTTCCTCCTGTGTGCATAATCCCTGAGACTAGCAGTGGGTCTGATCCAGAGGCACTGCAGGTTTGCTGAAATAACACATGTGACAGACCATAGCTTAATTGCTCAGTATTTTAACCAATGGGTCAATAAAGGCTACCTCTTTGGATCAATTAGTAGAGACGAAAAGGCTCTGAGTTCCAATAAGCAAGAAATCGAGGCAGCCCCACACATGTGGATGGGAAGCAAAGGGAGCTGGTGAAATCAAAAGTCCGTAGCCACTGGCCATCTAGAGAGACCTAAGAGCCAAATTTTAGGGGAGGAAGAATGAGAATGATCAGCAGCTGAAGAGCAGAAACGTGCATTCACCAAGGAGCCACATGATCCAAAGAAAGCTGGACAGAAAGGAGTCTGCAGCCTAAAACTGGAAAGAGAGCCCAGTGTTCCTAAAACTCGCCCTGATCACCTGCCAAAGGGAGAAAGGGGAGCATGTGCTAAGTTCAAAGAGGCTCTGAGCAAACGGTTTAGGTTGAGTGCGTATGTCTTCTTAGAAGTTCAGAAGACTGAAACTCCTGCCAGGACTGTTCCAGGCAATAAATTATCCAGTGTCTACAGAAGATAAGAAGCAAAACTCTGACCACTTAGGGAAACAAAAATTAAGATGACGAAAACAAAGCTTTCCTAGTGGCCTACTGTGCGGCACACACCATCACGCCCATTAGCCGGTTTGACCAGATCTGCTGCTGCTCCCCAGAAAGTATTTAAGGTCTGCATCTAAAGACCAGTGTGAGAATCAGCTGACAGGTTTGTTCTGAGCCTGGAAAGAGGCTTATAAGTAGGGGAGAGGTGAGAGGTGAAAGTGGAGGGAGAAGGGACACAGGAAGAAGTCTTGAATTTGCTCTAATAAAGAGAAAGGAAAGAGGTCTTTTCACAAATGGATTCAGGAGCACTGCTCTCTTGTCAAGAGGCAAGCAACCTAGCAAAGGAGCAGAAAGGTGGCTCTGGAGCTACTCTGAGTTTAAAAGGCCCTCTCTGCACCAAGAGGCTAAGCCTCAAGAAGATCCTATCCTCAGCGACCCACCCACTGGCCTTCCAGGAGATGAGGTCCATAGGGCAGTCCCTTTAACACCCCCAAATATAAAACTGAGTAGCAGCCTTCAGAACAGACCCAGTCCTTCTGGGGCAACGATCCCGGGAGATGACTTAACTCTGATTCCAGATATTGCCATCGTTGCTTCTCCTCGTCTAGAGGATCATGCTTGAAAATCAACCAGTATCCTAAGAACAGGTCATCTCAGCGCTCACTGGTGATGCTGTGAATCTGAGTGACCCTGAGTTTCCAAGACCAATCTTCAGGTGCCTTATTCAGTGTGCGCCCAGAGGGGTGGGATAAGGACAAGTGAGCGGGAGATCAAGGAAACCAATTTCAGACCAACAGAAAGCAATGGTGTCCAGTGGCTGCAGGAATGCCACTTACAGTTGAGCAGGTTATTCACTGCACATGAACACCTGGGTGTTGAAATCCAGAGTGTTCTCCCAGTGGGAAGATGAATCTGGCCAGAGGAAGAGGCATCTTTTTTGGATTCACACAAAGGCGAAAAATGAGCTGGTAAAGGTCCAACAGAGAGGCATTTCCAGTGAGATTACTCAGAGCAAAGATGATGGGCCCACCCTATTGTGTGCTGAGCAGGGCACCCCTGAAGATGAGGAGGGTAAGAGATGAACTGGGACAAAGGTGGTAACATGAGATGGTAGAGAGAGCCCAGGTATTCCATCAAACAGGCAAGATCAGCCACTCACTACCTGTGTAACCATGGGTAAGTCACCCCACATCTCATCTCCCGTGGTAAAATAGGGATAACAATGCCTATCTCATCTGGCTGTGGTGCAGATTAAATTTAATAAAGATAAAGTGCCTAGCACAGGCACTCAGTGGCCCTCAGTGGATGCTCATAAATGGCGATTACTATGATGGCTGTACTGTCCTGAAGGTGAGAGACACAGAGCCTCCAACCTTGACACGTGGGGACACTGCAGAGGAAGACAGCCAAATGTGGGCTGAGTGGCACGGAGCTGGCTTTGCGTGAGAGAACAGTAAATGCATTCATTTCTCCCGTGTAACTGAAAGGAGGCCTCCTAGGAGTCAGACCTATTGCTGGTGCGGGTTGTAATCTGAACCTGAGCTTCCCTCCAGGACTACAGGGGCTTAGGGAAAACCAGACGAGATTACCTGGGGGGCACAGTGCCTGGCCGGGCAGGTGCTAAGCAAATGTGAGCTCCTAACCCCTCTCCCCTGGGGACTCTCAAATAGTGCCCCCTGCCCCAGAGGCTGACCCCCAGCAGGCTGAAGCAAGCTGAAGAACTATTTTCTGTAAGTTCTGCTGAGTTCATGAATACAACAGCAATAATGATTATAACACAACTTACAGGTCTGGATCATCTTTTATGCGAAAGGTCCATGGAGGAAGCAATGGTATTTCTCTCATATTCTGGATGTTTCCCCAATCCAAATTTATTTATTTATTTTTTTTGTGAGGAATATCAGCCCTGAGCTAACATCCATTGCCAATCCTCTTCTTTTTGCTGAGGAAGATTGGCCCTGGGCTAACATCTGTGCCCATCTTCCTCTACTTTATATGGGATGCTGCCACAGCATGGCTTGACAAGCAGTGCATCAGTCTGAGCCCAGGATCCAAACCCATGTACCCCGGGCCACCAAAGTGGAGCACACGAACTTAACTGCTACGCCACCGGGCTGGGCCCCCCAATCTGAATTCTTATACCACTTTCTATGTACCCACTTACTATATATCACTTTCTTTTTCTCTTTATTATAGATAAAAAATATTTCAAGCATAATAATCACGTGTGGAAAATGATGTATAACTTTCTTTCTTGCCTTAGAGGAAGTTATTTAGGCGCAAGTCTATAACCCTCAGTTAACTGAAGAGGGATTGGTTCTAGAGTTTTACTCCATCCCCCCAAATATCTAGCATCGTGTATTTAAATAATTCAGGATTCAGATAGCAAAGATTTATTGAACACGTGCCGAATGTTTTAGGCATGTTATCCCATTTAACCATCACTGTAGGCAGCAAAGGGGGTCATTACACCTATTTTATATGTAAGGAAACTGAGTTTAAAAGATATTAAACAACCTGTCCAGACTGTAAATCTGTGTGAACGAATATTATTGTAATATTAACAAACGTTACTGAATGAATGAACGGTAAGCTCTTAAGGAGCTTAAACAGCTGCAATACAGTACAGCTTATAAATACAAATGCCATTCACCAAGGATTACAGGGATGACTGTTTGGAATGAGGATTTACTGGAAAACAGGGGAAAAAATTACTGTTTCCCTCCAAATCCAGAAAGAAAACGTTTTCAGCACTAGCCCACAATGAACTATGTTCCAATCACGGAGGAAAAGAGAAATCTTAGCTAACTGCTGGATCCACATGGCCCACAGGGGACAAATGTTTCTGTATGAAAAAGAGTCAGAAGGGAATAAAGAAAATATTGTGTGCCTGGAAGTCAAACCATAGAGAGGAAAAGGAAGGCTCTAGGGGCAAGGCCTGATCTTGACCTGGGCCTGACCTAGCAGGCATTAGGGTGAGAAAGGAGTCAAGGGGCAGCAAGGGACACTAACACAGTGGTTAAGAGCAGGGTTTAGAGCCAGACTCTGGTTGCAGACTATTCTGCAACCTACCAGCTCTGAGACCTCAGGCTTGTCGCTTTGTTTCTATAAGTACAGAGTTCTTTTCATATGAAAAAAGAATAATACAGACACTTGATGCATAAGAGTCCTTTGAGGTTTACCTCAGAGCCTTAAACCCCGTGTATTAGATTCCTAGGGCTGCTGTAACAAATTACCACAAACTTTGTGGCTTAAAACAACAGAAATTTATTCTCTCACAGTTCTGGAGACCAGAAATTTGAAATCAGTACCAGTGGGCTGAAATTAAGCTGTTGGCAGCACTGTGCTCTCTCAGGAGACTCTAGGGGAGAATCCGTTTCCTTGCCTCTTCAGCTTCTGGTGGCTGCCGGCATTCCTTAGCTTGTGGCTCCAATCTTCAAGAACAGCATCTTCAAATCTTTCTCTATTCTGTCTTCACATCACCTTCTCTGTGTGTCTGGGTATCAAATCTACCTCTGCCTATATCTTATAAGGACACTTATGGTTGCATTTAGGGCCTACCTGTATAATCTTGGATAATCTCCCATCTTAAGATCCTTAATCACATCTGCAAAGCCCCTTTTTCCAAATAAGTTAGCATTTACAGGCTCCAGGGATCAGGACCTGATATCTTTGGGGGCCATTACTCAGCCTACTACACAGTAAACCCTCAATAAACAGCAGTTCTGACTGACCTTGTTACTGTTAATAGAGATGAGCCAAGAGAACCATACATCCAGGAAAGGGCCTATGGATGGATAAGAAAGTGAGGACTCAGGAGGCCCCTGAGGGGCCATTAGCACTTTACCACCAGAACCAACAAGGAAGCCACAGCAGGTGCCCGCCAAACCCGCTCACATACAGGCAAATTAGCCAGATCCACATTATAGGCGCAGGGCGGCAGTGGGAAGAGTGGGGATGTTGGGGTCAGGTAACCCTGCCTTCAGATCCCACTCTGCCCCTTACAGGAGCAGGATGCTGGGGGCTTCTCTATCTCAGCTCAGTGTCCTCAACTATAAAATGGGGCTGCTCGAGGCTCAAATAACACGTAAATTTTGTGGTACATAGGAGGTGCTGTAAAAATGGTTTTCATTACTACGACTGAATCAGCAATGAGTGCAGGAAGGATGAGCAAAGGAAACGACAGCAATCCGTGCATACAGGAAATGTCCTCCTTCCCATCCTTGAAAATCTCAGGACACCGCCAGGCATGCATCCAAGGAGAAGCCCTGAGGGTCCCAGATGCAACATTGAGATCCCCCTTCTGGGACGCATCGTGGTCAGGCTTTTCCCTTAGCCCACCATATCCGTCTTCTGGAACCCAGAGTTATGAATGACTTGGAGAGGGTTCAATGGCAGCATTTTTATGGCAAAGGTGACCTTTGTTCTGATAACTAATGAAATACTTCTGACACTTAATGAAACGCCACAAGAAATGAACAAGGGCTCTTTGGAGCCTTGTCTGAGATCAGAGTAACTCAAGCTTAAAATCTGGCTCCCATCTTTCCTAACCTGCAGGCAGAAATGTACATACCAGCGGGCCCAGCTCCACTACACACTCTCTCCCTGAAAAGGGTTAGGGTTTCCGATTTAGAAACCAAAGGATATTAAAACACCATCTATCTGGTTAGCATCAACAGGTAACTTCTTGTCAAACAATTCAGGGACTAAGTGGAAATCCTGCTTCAGAGGGTAAAGAAACAAAACTTTCCTTGCAGGAGGAAAACAAAAAACACCAAAAACGTGGAGTGTGCATTTCAAACAGATGTACCTGCTTTCTCTGCATACTGCCCAGGATCACCAGGGAGGTTTTCCAAGGAGAAACACAGACAAGGCCAAAGATTTCTCTTCTCCTTGCCGTGTGGTTTCTGCCCCTCCGTATGAAACAAGACTCCCTAGGTATCGACTGAGGGTCAGGAAAACGGCATGTGGCTTTGTGAAGTTTAATTAACAGCAAGTTTTCCTACCCAGCATCATGAAGGGCCCACTTGGCTCCAGGGGCCCTCAGGACAGAAATAACATATTGCTCCAGAGTTATAAATGATGAAATGCAAATAGCCTCCAAGAAAGTGGGCAGGAAAGGAAGAGCTGAAAAAACAAATGATTCCTACCCGCAGCCAGGGACAGCTCCCTGGGGGAGGCGGGAACGGGGGCGGGGCGGGGTGGGGGAGTAAAGCCTGTGATCTAGGCTTGATCCCGACCGTCCTACTTCATAATCAAGAAACCTTTCAGGCAAAAACACACACACACGCACACACACACATGCAAACATGCACACCCTCACAAACATACGCAAGCACATGCACACACATACAAGAAATTACAGAAAGAGACACAGGCTCTAAAACACAAATTATCTAGTCAATGATGATAAAATAACCAAGCCATGTTGTTTGTGAAAAACATCTTCTGTTTTTTGAAGAACTCTTACAGCTGTTACCTCATTGACCCTCTCAACAGACCTGTGTGGTACACAGAGGACATACAGTCATCCACATTTTACAGATTAAGTGATTCCCGAAGGTCATCCAGTTAGCAAATGACGGAGCTGAGGCAGGAAGCGGGGTCTCATGACTGTAGCCCAGGGCTTTCTCCCAGGTAAGAAATGTGAATGCTTTCAACAGAAAAGGGCCAAGGCCCCGGGGGTGACAACAAGAGAAGGTCAGACATGTGGATGGCACTTGTAAGAAAAACTCACATTGTAAGACAGAAGTCTGAAAAGAGGGATTTGAAGGGTTGCAATGTCAATGCATCTCGAGAGAAGAAAACCCATCACATTCCAGAGCAGGTGTGAGAACCTGTCTGAGGGCTATGTCTCCCAGCCACCTTCCTCTCTTTCCATGTCTCTGGATGGCAGAACGTGATGGGACGTTTAAAACAGCAGGTGGGCCTCAGTAACACATCAGTGTCTAGCAAGCAACCTTACTGAATGGAACAGGATCCTCTATTTTACAAACATGTAAACTAAGGTCCAGAGAAATGAGGTGACTTGCCCAAGAGTAAAGCATTTGTGAGAGCTGAGACCTGGACCCTGGACTCTGAAGCTGGAATACGGAGCTCCTTATTGTACACCAGCAGCCTCGGGCATCTATTATCTTCAACTCTATTACCATCACTGTCCCTGACCAACACCGCATGCCCGAGGAAGAACACTGAAGGGCAGGGTAGGGAACGCATGGTTTTTCTCTTTTTTCTGGTTAAACAGTACTGCTGAACTTCCCACAGACAATAACCAGACACGACGTGGGGAAGTGGCTGGCAGTCTTGCTCACACAGAAATTGTCCTGTTACTTGGGTATTTTTAAGATGCCTGAAATGCAAGTACTATTATGGTAGGCTGGATAATGCTCCCCCTACCCCAAGATGTCCGCATCTAATTCCTAGAACCTGTGAATGTTACGTTTGTGGCAAAGGGACTTTGCAGGTGTGATGAAGTTAAGGATCTTGAGATGGGAGATTATCTTGGATTATCTGAGTGGGTCTTTATAAGAAGGAGGTAGGCAGAAGAGAGCTGGTGAAGGAGATGAGATGACAGAAACAAGAGGCTGGAGTGATGGGAGGAAAGGCCTCCGAGCCAAGGAATGCAGGCAGCCTTTAGAAGCTGGAAAAAGGAAGGAAACAAATTCTCCCCTGGAGCCCCCAGAAGGAACCCTGCTGACACCTTGATTTTAGACTTCTGACTCCCAGACTGTAAGAGAATAAATCTGTGCTATTTTAAGCCACTAAATTTGTGGTGTTACAGAATCAATGGGAAACTAACACACCTATCACAAAACTAGAGGAGCAAGTCTTAGCTCCCCAGCCAGTCATCCCTGGCTTCATGAGATTTAGAGATGGGGCAGCATAGCCAAACACCTTGAAAATCACAAGAGTATTAAGGAGAGAGACCAACTACACACTGGAGACATTGTCTTGTTTTAAAACAGAACAAGAGTTTGTCATCCGTCTTTATGAGGATTGTTTTTCTCAAAAAATTTCTAGCTCAATCCCCTTAGGACTGCTTGATAGACTTTCCCTGGAAAGGAGCCTGTGGGCTTCCCCAGTCTCGCCTGGACACTCCCTCATACACAGCCAGTGCTCCAGCCGCATCAGCCCATTTACAACTTCCAGAACATGAAAGGCTCACTCAAGACTCCAGGTTCCGCCCCTGAGTCTGCTTTCTGGGGAATGCCCTCCTCACTCTTGGACTCTGCTAAAATCCTTCTTCCTCAAAGCTCAGCTTTCCCATCATTTCCTCTGTGAAGCCTTCCCTGGCTCCCCGGTCCTCTCTTTTCCCCACTCATCCCTCCCCACACCCTAAGCAACCCTCTTAAGAGATCCCTGGGCACTTGGTCTTATGAATGTCTGTTTGCTTGTCTTCCTCCCCCACCCCACCAGCTTGAGCCCCTTGAGGACAAGGAAACTTTCTTGTTCCTCTTGTGTCAGCAAATCACTGCCATCTCCCATCCATACCAAGTACTTCCCCGCTCTTTCCCACCTGAGAAATGCAAACTCATCCTTCAAGGAAGTGCCCTCCACGATGAAGTTACCTTGATTCCCCAAGAATCAGCTCTGCTTCTGGCTCCCAGAGCCCTCTGATTGTCCCACTGGAAGAATACTCATCCCACACCATTATGGTGGGTACCCCTGGCTGCTTCGTCATTTGACGTGGAGTCCTTGAAAACACACCTCCTTCACCTGTCCACCCCTCTGTGTCTAGCACAGTGCCTGGCTCACAGCAAATACTCAAGGAATATTGACTGAATTAAAATGAAAACAAAACACAAAAAAGTAATGCTCAGGTCATCTCTATCAATTAAGCCCTACAATCCAGCCTTTAAAAGCAACTACCTTTATGTGAAGGCTTTGCGGGGCCAGCTTCTAACTATAGCGAGTTGGTGCTTCCCCTGGGCTTCCCACATAGACTTTGGAGTTCGTAGTGGAGACGGTTTTAACTGTGACTCTCTTGCCTTCCCTCTGTGCGACCCTGAACTAGACATTTTCTCTGGACCCTTGAGTTTGTCATCCATGAATGGAAGAGTACTGGTCTACCACACAAGTGGTAAGGAAGATGAGATAAAATGCTGGGTGTAAAAATGTGCGTGGCATGTGGGAGGCACCCTGCCACCTCCACTGAGTGCTTATGGGTGGCCCCACACTGTGCTAAGCACTTTGTACGAATTATCTAATTCACGGCAACACAACAGAGCAGGTATAGTATCATCCTCATTAGGAAAAAATTAAGCAATGTCGGCAGGACAGACGCACAGCTAATAAGTGGCAGAGCTGGGCAAAGAACCCAGACCTATCCGTTCCAGAGCTGAACTCTTCTCTATCATGCAATCTGCAGTCTCTTAGGATGTGTTAGCTCCTGTTCCCCTCATCATCTGAATGTCTGGTTAAAGAATGAAAACAAATAAAGACCAATATTTTTAAAAAATCCAGTAATTGAGAATTGACCACAAACTGCTTCTGAAATGCGGGTCTGCACAGCCTGGGCAGAAGCATCCCTGATCCAGGCAGACTACCTCCCAATGGGAAACTAGCTCCACTTCTCCAGGGGGTTTCTGGGAAGCCCACCCGCCGCAGCCTCTTTCTGACACCTGAGGGATATGACACACTCCACCCGATGGAAACAATGGCGGTGATCTCCACAGTTGTGAATTTCACATCCCAGGCCCCTACAACTGTCTCCAGTGGATGACAGTTCTCAACTTGGCAATGCCCGCTGGGGGAGGGGAGGCGTGCTCCCTATCTTGAAAATCTCTGAATTAAAGCCATCAAGCATCCCATTCCCCAGATTCCAGATGGTTCACATGTGTAATGATCAGGAAAACTGGCCTATGTTGGTGAGTGTAAGGAAGCCCACTGGGAAGGAAGGCCTATCTGTTAGCGGGCTCTTTGGCAACCAGAGCAGTGAAAACGTTACCTGAAGTCGTCTTCAAATAGGAGTGGCGCTGCTCTCACACCCTGCCTTTGTGGAAGCTAAGTTAAACTGGCCAATGGACATTTACATCAGGTTTCTGTAAGGTTCTGCACCTGGACTCTGGGCAGCAGGGACTCTCTCTGGATGCTGTTGTCACTAGACATTTTGGGAATGGGAAGAAATCTGTTTGGTTTTGGAGTTAGAAAAGGGAAGGTCCTATAGTAACAGGGGCTCCTTATAGCTTCCTCCAGTCTGCAGGGACCCCTTTCCAGAAACTGAGGTGGAAGGCTCTCCTACCGAGGAGTGTCTTTGGTGTCACAGGTTTGAGTTGCTGCACCACTGCATGCACTGCCTGACTTTACCTAAAGCCCTCCTCCACCCCGCCCCTCCCCCCTGAGCCATCACAAGGACATGACCTTGGGCACAGAGAGAGGGAGGACGTGGTTGAGTTCATTATAGAATCTGTTGGCCAAGACCTGCAGGCTGTAGGCTGACTCCTTGGCAAGTCCAGAGCCTCCCCAGGCTGCCAGTGCTCTGACTAAACCCCAGGGGAAGCCACTGTTTGTGGATGGCTTTTCTGAGCAAGCCACACGGCGAAAGGGCAGAAGGCAGGGTGCCCAGGCCCTGGGATCCTGGTTGCACCCAGGCTGTGCTCTCGCCCTCCTGGATTAGACCTAGTTTCTGGCTCCCTGTCTTCCTATGTGGCCCCAGTTCTCCACCTGATCCTTCCTACAGGACCAAGTCCTAACTGGAACTCTCTCACACACTAATATCCAGCCTTTAAACCCATAATGGGAGGTATAGGTACAATTCATTGAGCACCTATTATAGGCCAGGAAATATGAACGTATTATCTCATTTAATCACTCAACAATCCCATGTGACAGGTATTACTATTACTCTCATTGAAAGACGAAGCCCCTGAGGCTCAGAGAAGTTCAGTAACTTTCCTAAGCTCAGGATCCTTGGGAGAGCTCCAATAAATACTGACGTGATTTCTAAGGCTTTTTAGAGTGCAATTTGTAGTGTATATGTGTGTGTTTTAACGAGACAAAGGTCTGATATGGAAGCAAGTGGACTCAAGACATTTGCAGATATATTCCACCTAAGTAAATTCTACTTATTCATCAAGGTTGGGATGAAATCCTACTCTTCTGGGTAGTCTTCCCTGACTGCTCCATCCCACAAGGATTTCCCATCTTCCTGAACTCTGATCATACCTTTACTGTTTTCTGGCATGTGCAGTGTTTCATGGGTTTGTCACTCATCCATCACCACAGTGTCAGGCTCCCAAGGAGAGGGACTGCAGCTCCCAATTTTTTTGAACCCCCTTGGTACCTACAACTAGATGCAAAGACTTCGCTGGTTAAGGGAGCTGAATACTGCAAAGAAGAGACGCAGTTCACGTTAAGCCTTGACTACCAAATCCCCTCCACTCTTCAAGAACTGGCTCAAACCTGCTGGAAGCAAGCAGCATCACTTTCAAAAATACTCACTTCAGGGGGCCTACCCCGTGGCCTAGCGGTTAAGTGTGCACACTTCGCTGCTGTCGGCCCAGGTTTGGATCCCGGGCGCGCACCTGATGCACCGCTTGTCGGGCCATGCTGTGGCGGCGTCCCACATAAAGTGGAAGAAGATTGGCACGAATGTTAGCTTAGGGCCAGTCTTCCTCAGCAAAAAGAGCAGGATTGGCATGGATGTTAGCTCAGGGCTAATCTTCCTCACAAAAAAAAAAAAAATACCCATTTCAGCGAAAAGAAATTTAGTGCTGAACTCCAACAGATCTACTTAGAATTCTGGTTCTGTTGCTTCTAAAGTGGGTGATCTTAAGCAAGTTGCTTCATTCTTCCAACCCTCAGTTTCCTTGTCTGTAAAATGTGAATAAATATACCTGCCTCACAGGGCTGTGTGAACTGTAAACGTTAGAGCACATTTGATACAGCACCTGCACCTAAGACATGCTCCAAAATGGTGGCCACTATCATTGCCGTTACTATTTCATCATACTGCCTCATATGGAAGGCATTTACATACAAATCTTTTCTAACCTTCTAGAGCAGTAGTTCTCAAACTCTGGAATACATCAGAATCATTTAAAATGAAGCTACCTAGGTCACACCACAGACCTACAAAACAGAATCCCCATTGGCAGGAGAAACAGTGGGGACTCGGTAGCTCCACGTTTTTTGTTTTTTTTTTGCAGGGAAAGATTCTCCCTGAGCTAACATCCATTGCCAATCTGCCTCTTTTTTTCCCTCCCCAAAGCCCTAGTGCATGGTTGTATATCCTAGTTGCAAGCCCTTCTAGTTCTTTTTTGTGAGCCACTGCCACAGCATGGCAACTGACAGACAGGTGGTGTGGTTCCATTACCAGGAAATGAACCCAGGCCGCCGAAGCGGTGAGAGGACCAAACTTTAACCACTAGGCCATCAGGGCTAGCTCAGGGTAGCTTTTAACAAGCCTCCCCACCCCACTGCAAGTGACTCTGATATGTGCTCACCAAACTTGGAAACTTCTGCTAGACAATATTCGATTCCCAATTTATTTTCCATGGAAACTTGAGGTTCCAAAGAAGTACCTCCAGACCCATAGTTCCCAACTTTGTCTGGATTGGAATTATATCAATGTCTGGGCATAATCCCTACAGATTCAGATGTCGGTTTAGGATGTGACCAGAGTGTCAAGATTTCTAAAAGATGGGCAGAGGATTCTAATGGTCAGCCAAGGTTGAAAACCACTGCTCCATTTGGATCTAGACCCTGGGTTTCTTTAATGATGCCTCTGAGGCTTGAACCACAGCAGCTCAGCTTTTGTCTTTGTGACAAACCGAGCCTCCACATAAAACTGATTTTGCAAAAAGGATTCTTATGCTTAAAAAAAATAGTAAGTTTGCAACCAGTTGCTCTAGTCTGTCAGTAAGAGCCTTGAGGCCCCACAACCTTTTTTTCCACCTTTGTGTCGGTCACAGGGCCTTACAACAGAGTAGATGCTTAATAAATATTTGTTGGAAGGTTGAATAGTTCTGTTTTATTTCTTACCTGGCTCCAATTAAGTTTTCAGTTGCCTAGCATAACAATCTAACAGTTTCTTAAACATCTAAGCCCTAATAGCCTTCGCCTCAAACCTCAAACCTGAAACAGAGAGTGGGGCAGACAGCCATGCACAGAACATGCTGACATTTCTTGGGGGGTCACATATACTATGCAAGTTCCTAACGACTGATAAATAGCAGCAAATGTGATTTTCGTCAGCTGGGAAGAGCGTGACATTTGTCAGCAGTGCGGGCCTCCCAGGCTAATATTTGGATTGTTTCATCTGAAACTGTCAAATTACAAGAACATGATAAAAACTTGTAGGAACTTCATAGTAAACAGTAACTGGCCCCTTGTCAATAAGTTAGAAGAAAAAAATTTCCTGCTGCCAAAACGCATGGGCCGGAATGCCTGCAGCCCAGGCCCGCAGCCAACAAGGGCCTGTTCCCTGGGCAGCTCTCCTAGGTTCTCAACCACAGAGGCTGTAAGAGAAACCCCCTAGTACCCCAGGGATCTGGGAGCCAGCAGCACCTTTGAATCTCAGCTTTTCCAAGGCTCTAGGACTCCAGGTAGTCGGTTAACCTCTTAGGGCCTCAGATTCCTCATGTGTAACATTTCCTTCAACAGATCCTTAGGGCCATAACTCCTGGGTTCAAATCCCGACTCTTCACATACTAGCTATGTGGCCTTGGGCAAGTTACTGCACTTCTCTGGGCCTCAGTTTCCTCACGTCTAAAATGGGGATGACATTAGCATCTATCTCATGTCAATATAAAGTGACAAGAACAGTGCCTGGTAGAGAACAGGCATTCAGCAAGGCTTAGCTACTACAAATCTGCAATTCTGCAACCAACAGTTTGGAAAACCAAGTGTTTGTCTTTCCTTTTTTTTTTTATGTTTTTGTCAGTTTGGTGTCAAACTCATTGGGCAGCAAATCTGACCTTGACAGACATTAAGCTATTTATGGTCTTTTTTATCCTGTTTTTTATCTTATCATGTTTTACTGCAAAACATGGGATTATGGGATGCTGCCCCACAGCACAGAAGGAATGCCATTAATATGTGAAATATGCCCTGAATTATCTCTCTACAGTCTCAACAGTTCTGAATTCTAAAACACGCTGGCCATAGTATTTCAGATAAGGGACTAGGGAGCTATGCAATTAGGGGTTGTGGTTGGGATGAAAGGAGAAAACATGTCAGGCCCTCGGCATTAGGAGTGGTAGCAGACCCCCAGTCCCAGAGCGACGATGGCGGGAGCTTGGTTTCTACACAAGAAGAGAGAAAGAAAGAAGCATCCTCTCCCAGCTGATCTTTCTCTTTCACCTTCCCATTGACAGGACATGCCAGGCCTTGGAACTCACAGTTCTTCACCTCTCTATTCTATCTAACCAAACTTGTTTTATTTTTCAGAACTAGATTAAAACACATTCTCTGTGAAATGGTCCTCTCTCTCCAAACTCCTACTGACCAGGTCCAGAGCACATAGCTGGGGAGAATGGATGGGTTGCATCTCCTCACCTCCAGGTGGCTGGCAGTGACAGTCCACAGCACAAGGCTGAGAAGGACTCTCATGTAGCATCTAACCACAGTGGGAAAGGGCAGCCCTCGATGTTGATGTCTGAACTGCAAGTGACAAGAGGGGTGAGGCAGCCCCCCTGACATGCACGCACTCTGCCTGGGATGGGCATTAACTTGGCTTGATGACTAAATTATACATTTCTTAAGCACATAGACCATATCTTACACTTTTTGTTCTTCCTGTAAATATTTGTTTGTTGTTGTTGTTATTGCTTTTGTATTATTAATACAAAATATATTAACATTCTCTCAGATTCTGTCATGGACCTAGGACACCCAACAAATACTGTTGAATAAATGCTGAGTAATCTGTAAATATCAGTTGATTAATTCACTGACAAGCTCTTCTCAGCCCCTATATTCCTACCTTTCCCATGGGCACTGCCTAGTTGGGCATATTTATGCTCGCCTAGGCATGGGAGGCTTTTTAGAGCTACACAACTATTTTGATGCCATCTCTAGAGTTTATGTTTTATTAAGACTCTAAAAAATGTCTAGGTCCTTAATTAGACATATCCTTAGACAGCATGTTCACTCAAAATTCTTTGGAGAAACTTTCTAGCAAAGTTCATAGAATCCTGAAATCCACAGCCTGGAAGCATCTAAGACTCCAGACATTCAACTTGTCCAAGGATTCGAAATTCATATCAGCTCTTGGATTAGAAGCCTCCTTGTCTTGTGTCCTCAGCTCAAACCCACACAGCCTGGAGCCAAAGATCTCCCTTTTCCCCTGCACCAGCCGAGCACCAGGCCGAGGTCTCCCAACTCCCCATCCCCTCCTACTTTCACCCCTGGGCAGGGCCTCCCTAAAGTTGATGCCTAAGGGCATTCCTAGAATTAGCTTCACTTTGAAGACTATTCAGAACCACAGCGTGAGGGGGAGTGGCTTCAACGCTTTAAAAGGCTGCAAAATAAACCAAAACATGAAAGGAGATGTCTGGAGCCAAGAATTCCTCCCCACTCGGCAGAAGCAATGCATTAACCGTGCAAGCTGTAGTGCAGAGCAGCGCGCGCCGCACATCCGGGCAAAGCTAGCGACAGGGGCAGTGGCGGGAGGGCGGATCAGGAGGGCGCGTACCTTCTTTCCCCCGTCGGTTCGCGGCCCCGGGCCTGCGGGTGCCGGCTGCCCCGCAGCACCGGGCCCTGGCGGCTGGCGTTGAGGCTGGCCGGGGCGCGCGGCTCCTCGCGGCTCCGGTGCAGCGGTACCGACGTGCGCACGGCAGACACCACGTGGCCGGCGAAGGCGCGCGCCGGGGCTCCGGGCCGCGGGCCACTGCGCGCGCGGTACGAGCCGGGCAGGCAGGGCCGCGTCTGCTCCATCACGCCGCCGCTGCAGCTGCGCGAGCAGGCCGACCAGGGGCCCCAGGCGCCCCACACGCCCGGGGCGCCGCCGCCGCTGTCCTCCGGGGCGCCTTCGGCCGCCGCCACCAGCCGCTGAGGGACCTGCGGAGACAGAGGCCGGTTAGGGGGCCAGAACACCCGCTCCTGCTTCACCCTCAAAGGCCTTGGGTAACCTGAAAGGCTTGTCCGTTAGGGACACGTAGGCACAGGGCCTGTTTTAAAATCTGAAGAACAAAATGAATATAATCCAGCCTAGGTTATATTCGTCTTTATACCAACACTCATAAAGTATAATTTTATTTATTTTTTAATGGAGAAAGGGACACAAAAGCAAAATGCCTAGGGCACACAAAAGTCATCATTCGGTCCTTGCTTTGGGCGTCATGGCTTTGGAGAGTTCAGCATGGCGCCCTCACCTCTTACCCCTCTTACTCCTGTGGCTTACCCCCCAGGAGTGCCCCTCAACCTCCTCCGGCTTAGGTCGTTGCGATTCAGGGCACAGGGACTTCCCTTAAGCTGCTGGGGAGGCGCGAGCCCTGTGTCTCCGCGCGGTAAGGGCAATGGGAGCACTGGGCTTAGAGGCCCCGCTATAGAGCCAGGTGCCTATGGTCACATCCCTGCCACCACTTCTAGCAGTGTGACAGGGAAGTTTCTGAACCTCTCAGACCCTCACTGTGTTCTAAAGAAAGATGGGACTTCATAGGATGTAAGGAGATTTGAGTTAATCTCCTTGGTCATCCATGTGCATACCAGGGAGCTTGGCACTAAATACATATTTGCTAGTAACCATAATGATAATTTTTCCTGCTTCCATGGTGAATCAGAAGAGGCGAAAAGTGTCAGAAAGTTTTACAGTTCTATCCAGAGGGTGATTCTACACGCCCATTTATTTAATTGGCCATTTCACAGAGACCTACTATGCCAGGCATGGTGCCAAGCGTGGGAACTGCTTGTGAAGGAACACAGTGTTCCGTCATTATGCAGACATGCTCTGAGCACCAGCTGTATGCCAGCACTGAGCTAGGCCCTGAGGACGAGGAGAAAAGCACCCCAGGTCCACACGAATGGCTGGACCCAGCAGCAGAAGAGCTCTGTGCAGCTAGTACAAGACTGGGGGAGACTCCTGGGGGACTGGCTGCCCTGGCTGGGCTGGGGGAGGTGGGGGGTGGGGGGTAAGGGTTTAAGAAGGCGTCAGAGGAGGAATCACATAATAGCTGTAATTATTCAGGCGCCCACTCGGTGCCAGGTGCCAGATAACGCGGGTAATCTCTAGTCCTCACGGCAGCCCTGGTACTACCATTCTCCCCTTTCAGAGGAGAGGTTTCACCACTGAGGTTCAGAGACGTGTGACCCGCCCCTGTCAGGCCGCTGCAGCAGGGTTTGGACTCAGCTCCCAATACCTGCAGCTCCAGCACTCCCTGCTCTCTCCCAGCAGACAGCTGCTTCTGCACTTCTGGATCCTTCTTCTGGAATGTCCCTCCTACCCATGGGACACTGAGCAACACTGTGACTCTCCTTAGAATGTGGGTTTTCAGTGAACCTCGGCCTTTCATCTGAAGTGCAAAAACGCCTCCAGATTACCTTGGCTTTTGGTTTTTTTAGATCTTGGTTTTTGGCAGTATTATTCGGCCCAAGAACTCTAAGACCTTCTACAGCTGCCCTTCCCCTTTGTCCCCAGAGTAGCCCTGAGTGGTGAGAAGGTCCACGGACTGTCTTCCCCTTCGTGTGGAACAAACCTGAGAAGGCTGAACTCCTTCATACCACATGGAAATGAGAGACGGAGCTAAGTTTACCTCAGAGGGTGGCTCTGAGGACTTGATGAGCAAACCCACCTGAAGTGCCTGAGGTAAGTGCTCAGTAAGCGTTGGCCACTGCTGTAGCTGGCACTGTAGTCACTAAAAGCGAGGGCTCAGCTCTTAGGTAGAGTCCTTGCTCCCAGGTAATCAGTCCTCCTGAAGTCATGGGGCTTGTTTCATTGAAACCACTTTCCTTGACTACATTCCAGTGCACAGGGTGGTCTCTGGGTGACCTTTATAGCTTAAGTTGCGCTCCTGAAAGTTCAGGGAGTAACTGAGGCAGGATGAGTGAGAGAGCTGAGGGAACCCAGGGAGCAAACAAGTGTCTAACCAGAGGGTCAGGCTCAGAGCTGGATGTCAGACAGCCAGGCAATGGGAGCCACGATCAGAGAGCCAAGGCAAGAGGTCAGAGGTAACGTGGGGTGGAACCAGCAGGAGATGGGGTCAGAACAAGGGCAAGACAGAAGGTTCGCTGACAGGAGGGCTGCCATTCCTTACCGCCAGTGTGTGGGCAGCAGGGACGGGGGGTGGGCACAGGAATAGCCAATACATTCAACTCATCACTACTAAATTGGGGACCCCAGAGAGAAGGCTATTTGCCTGCTTATAAATACAAAACAAAACAAACAAGCTATTTTTCTTTCTTTTCTTCCCTTACATGCCCTGATTTATTAATATCAAACTAGTGGTGGATTCACTGAGGTGGTTGGAAAAAAAAAGTGCCTAATCAGGCTACAGTCTTGATATATAAAGTAATCTCTAAAGTGTGTGTTGTGGGTTGAATGGTGGCCCTCTTCAAAAAATATGCCCGTGCCCTAACCCCCAAAACTTGTGAATATGACTTTATTTGGAAAAAGGGTCATTGCAGATGTAATTAAGTTAACGATCTTGAGATGAGATCATCCTGGATTTTCTGGGTAGGCCCTAAATCCAATGACAAGTATCCTTATAAGACACAGAAGATGCAACTAAGACACACAACTATCTACTGGGGCTTTGGGGAGAAAAAGGGGGAAAAAAAAGGAGGAGGATTGGCAATAGATGATAGCTCAGGGCCGGTCTTCCTCAGCAAAAAGAGGAGGATTGGCATGGATGTTAGCTCAGGGCTGATCTTCCTCACCAAAAAAAAAAAAAAAAAAGGACACAGAAGAAAAGACACAGACACAGAGGAGAAGCCATGTGACCACCACTGAGGCAGAGACTGGAGTGATGCAGCCACAAGCAGGAATGCCAGGAGCCACCACAAGCTGAAAGAAGCAAGGAAGGATTCTCCCCTATAATTGGAAAGAGTACGGCCCTGGCAACACCTTGATTTTGAACTTCAGGCCTCCAGAATTGTGAGAGAATAAATTTCTGTTGTTTTAAGCCACCAAGTTTGTGGTAATTTGTTACAGCAGCCCTAGGAATCTAATACACTGGGTTTAAGGCTCTGAGGTAAACCTCAGAGGACCCTTATGCATAAATTATCTATATTATTCCTTTTTTATATGAGAAGAGCTCTGCACTTAGAGAGACAAAGTGACAAGCCTGGGGTCCCAGAGCTGGTAGATTGCAGAATAGGGATTTGACCAGAGTCTGGCTCCAAACCTTGCTCTTAACCCCTGTGTTACTGTCCCTTCCTGCCCCCTGATTCCTTTCTCATCCTAATGCCAGCTAGGTCTGGCCCAGGTCAAGATCAGGCCTAGCCCCTAGAGCCTTCCTTTTCCTCTCTATGATTTGACTTCCAGGCACACAATATTTCAATATTGTCTTTATTCCCTCATGAATCTTTTTGTACAGAAACATTTGGTCCCCTGTGGGACTAACACAGTGTTGGTACTTCCAGAACAAGGAAGAAAAGTGGACGTGTATTTGCTGAGCACCTTCTCTGTGTCCAGCACTGTGCAGACAGCTCACATGCACAGGGACAGGCTCTACGGTGTAGACACCACTAGCTCCAGGTTACATCTTTTGGGGCCCCTCAGCCACCCTGGGAGATTGGTGTTATTGTGTCCCTTTGACAGGGCAGAAACTGAGGCCCCAAGAAGCTATACAACTTGCCCACAGTCGCAGGCTCCTGAGGGGCACAGATAGGACTAAAACTGAGGTCTCCTGACTCCTACTCTAGCGTTTTTTTTTTTTTCCTCTGTAGCGTGTCGCCTCCTTGCCTGTGTTATTGGTGAAAAACAGAAGAGTAAAACGAGTAGAAGTGAATCCACTTTGATAGTTCTAGGAGAAGGATAATCAGGATAACCTAACAAAAGCAGAAGTATGTTTCTGGCACAATTAGGGATTTCAGTTATCCATCACCTCCTGATTTCTCACTAACACAGATAACTAAGGCACTGTCTATAATATTTGGATTAGACATGCAGCTCTCCTAAAAATCTACTTCCTAGAACTAATCCCACCCTTAATTTAGTTTTCTATTGCCAAATTAGGCAGAGTCCCTGGGGAAAGAAAACATGAAACCACATTCCATCCTATTCTATTCATAAGAATTCTCTAATTTATAGTTGAATTATGGTGAGTGATTTGAAATTCCATCTCAGTCCCCATAGTGAGAATCAACCACATGCTCCAGAATTGTGTTTTCATAGTACACAGCCAGAAACAAAGGAAAAAAAAAAGACAGAAAAACTGAAAGGAAGGAAGGGGAGAAATGCAGAGAAAGAGAAAGAAAGGAAGGAAAATCAAAGAAAAAATAAAGGGAGGAGAGCTTTGGATGTCAGCCTCCTAGTTGCATCAACCTCCCTTCCTCCCTCCACAGCTTCCCAACCCTCCTAATGACCCTCCTTCCTCCTTTTCTGATCAGCAAGATGGGAAAATTTCCAAGTGTTCTGAGACATAATATTCCTAAAATCCGGACTAACTAACAGGGCCTCTGTTGGTCAGTGACAAACAGAAAACCAAAGAATAAATCATGGTGAGAGACGAAAACAAATAATTGAAACTCAAAGCCTGGTAAGCTGCCACCACGTTGCTTCTTCCCCAGTGCACACAGGACGTGGAAAGACTGCAGCAGAAAAGCTGAGGTGCTTCTAAAACACACCCTAAACTGCTAATTTTCCTCATTTACAAAGAGGTCTAATAAATCAGTAAGAAAAAGACAAAAAACCCAATGGAAACAGGGACGAAGGGCATGAATGGGTAGCTTATGGTTGTTATGAACTAAATGCTTGGGTCTCTCTCAAAATTCATATGTTGAAGCCCTAACTCTCAATCAGCTGGTATTTGGAGGTGGGTCCTTTGGAAGTTAATTAGGTTTAGATGATGTCATGTGGGTGGGACCCCTATGATGTGATTAGAAGGGGAAGAAAGACCAGAGCTCTCTCACGTGAGGACACAGCAAGAAGTCAACCGTCTGCAAACCAGGAAGAGAGCCCTCACCCGGTAACCAAACCAAGGCAGCCCCTTGATCTTGGACTTCCCAACCTCCAGAACTGTGAGAAATAAATTCACCCAGTCTATGGTATTTTGTGAGAGCAGCCTGAAGCAATATAACAGGAAAATGAACACAATATATAAAAACTGTTTAACATCGCATCTAATCAAATAAATGCAAAATAAAACAACAGAATTCCATTTTCTACCCATTAGATTGGTAAAGATTATAAAGTTTGACAATACTGTTATGGCAAGAATGTTCACTGCTAATGGGAGTCTACATTGAGGCAACTTCTTTTTTTTTTTGGTGAGGAAGATTCACCCTGAGCTAACATCTGTACCCATCTTCCTCTATTTTGTACGTGGGATGCCTCCACAGCATGGCTGACGAGTGGAGTAGGTCTGCGCCAGGGATCCGAACCTGCGAACCTGGGCCACTGAAGCGGAGCGTGCAGAACTTTAACCATTCAGCCACAGGGCCAACCCCAAGACACCTTCTGTGGAGGGAACTTTGCAATATCTATCAACATTTTAAATGCACATATCCTTTAGCCTAGCAGCTTGACTTTTAGTAGTCCACCCTATAGATATACTCAAAACTAGTGCATAAAGTTGTGAATGTAAAAACTTCTATTACATCATTTTTTGTAAGAACAAAACCAAAAAAATCTGGAAAGAACCTAAATGTCTGTGAATAGGAGCTTGGTTAAATGAAATGTAATCTGTCCAGACAATGGAATGCAATTTATCTGTTAGAGTAAGGTAGACTTATATCCGTTGAAGTGTATAGCTCTCCATAATATATTAATTGGTGAAGAAAATAAACAAACAAGGTAGAACAGTATACAGAGAATAAACTTTTTGCAGATATCTCTCTTTAAGCATTAGGTTGAAACATAAATAATTACTGGTATGTGACCATTTTTGATCTACAAAAATGCAATTTCACAATTCATCATTTCAAATGATTCATATGATTCAACCTAATCTGAATAGTTCTCTGAACCTGGCAATGAACATAGCCCAATTAAAAAATATTTCCCCACCAAACTGGGCAGCATGAATGAAAAAGCAGAACGCGGTGTGGCCTCCTCACCCACCTACCACCACCTTCATATAACTAGCTGGTTGCTCCTGGGGGTCACCTAACAGCTTGGAGCAGCTGGTAGCCCACACCTATCAGCAGATATTTAACAAGTGACACCAAAACCAACCACCATTTATTTAGTACAGAATACAGGCCAAGCACAGCGCTAATTTCTTCATGTGTATTATCTAATTTAATCCTCAAAAGAGCCACATAAAGAAGCTATTATCATCCTCCTTTTATAGATGAAAAACTGGAACTTAAAGAGGTTGAGTCACAGAGTTAGTAAAATAATCTTAACAGTTGATGAGCACATAGGACACCTCCTTTGGAGATTTCCAGCAATACTTAGAGTGACCTTCGGGGTAGTTAACATTCTGCACTGTTCACATGTGAATAGAAGGTCACTAAAATTTGAATGATTATTTTTAAATGGCCTCATACCCATAGATGGGTGGGCCCTAAGAAAATTTAGGATAAAGTTATTTAAATGATCAGAAAAATGAAAATGAACAAAAGAGATCTTCTGTTATGGAAGGCAATCTGCTGCTGTAAGGGAAGGGGCAGGTGATGAAGTTCATGTTGGATGGCATCAGCCTTCTGTGAAAGAGAGAAGATCTGCCACTGAAAGAAGAGGAGAGACAAACTGGAGGATTACAGAAAGAAGAGGTGGTTCAGACTCACAAAAATATCCTTTCGCTGCCTGAACTGCTTTAACACAAGCCCTACATCTGATGCTCACTGGATTTCATTCTGATTTCAAGGATTTGTATTTCCATTTTGCAGATGTGGTCACTGAGGTACAGAGTGTCCTAGTGGATGAAGCATGGGCTTTGAAAACACATATAAGAGACAAAATAATGCAAATCTGACAGTGTTGTTGTGTAGATGAAATGAAATAACAAAGTAAAGCAGCAAACACACTACCAGTCACCCAGGAGGAGCATAGTAGACCTGCATTTCATCCCTTCACTGGGAGAACGGCACCAATCAAAACTAGAATGTGTAAGAAGCAGATCCACCCCTCGAACCAAGTTGGTGCTCTCTCCATCCCACTGGAGGTTTTAAAGAATAGGGGCAGGTTGGGTGTAGCGGTAAGATAACAACTAAAAGAGAAGCTTTTTCAAAGTACAAATACCGTGTCATGCCCGTTCCCCCAGAGATGATATGTCCTGCCTGGGGTGAGGCTAGGGTCAAGGGAGATGAGTATATTTTGGATAAAATCCTCCAAATATTCTCACATCCTCTTCCTCATATAAAAATGACTCCTTGATATTATGGGGACTCTCTAAATAGTCGCTATGGGGCAGGAGCCAGGGAGCAGAAAAAAGGGAAGGCATTCAGAGAAGTCAGAGAATCAGAGTGGTCACATCCCTATTTAACTCAACTTGGGCCGAGCAAAATAAGAGACTGTGGCAGAGCTGGAGGGGAAATTGAAATCCCCCAAAGATTTCGGGTTTGGAGCTAGACGCTGTAACTAATAACACTTTGGGATTGGTTGTATGGAAATGAATGTTAGGCAGGGAAGTTTATGTAAATGTACACTGATGGGAAGATGTGTGTGTAGGGCAGCCTGGCAATCATTTCCCTTTCTCTGGGTCCTTTAGGAAATCACTCCTCCACACTGGATAAAGTGTGGTGGGAATGTATTCAGGGGCCCCGCTAGCTGAAGCCAAGGTAGGCAATGTGAGCCAATTGGACACTCCCTCTCTGGAACTTGAATCTCTAGTCAAGTGACCAAGAGACTACAAATGGCTTTAGATCCTTTGTTCTTGCAGCAGCTCCCCTGACCCCACTGTTTATGCTCTGAGACCATTCCTGTTGCTCTCTGGCCTCACTCAATGCCCACTTGCTTCCTAGGTTGGTTCCACTAAAGTCCGCTTTAGTGGAACTTAGCAGTTTAGTGGAACACAAGCACTACTGCTTGTGTTAGTTTCTGTTGCTTGCAGTAAAGAACCCTAAATGATATCCAAATGATTGCAAATATTATAATATACACATAAAGTATGGTGACCAAGATAACGTGAAATAAGCCAAGCTGGGTCTGCCTTTGGCACAGGCCTTGGAGGAGAGAAAGCAGTGATCAGGATGATCAGAGGCGGTCCAGACTTGGCAGAAGCCTCAGGACTAAGGGAGTCCAGGGCTGGAAAATTCATATAGAGACAGCAGTTGACCACAGTCAGCATAACCAGAGAAGAAAGGTCTTCATGAAACAGGACGGGCTGAGTGAATGGGAGGTTCAAGGGTCAGACAGCAAGTGAGCTTAGAGAAGAGTAGGAGAAGCAACAATCAGAGTGATTGTGTCTGTTTTATTTCATCATAATCTTTCTAAGGGGGATGAACATGTAAGACCAAAATAGAAGGATGGTCAAATAAATTAGAGCTTAATTACTCAATGAAATATCACAATCATGAACAATACAGAGCAATATGGAAATACTCTTGTAATATAATATTATGTGAAAAATGCCAAATACAAACTCGTAACTATACCATGATTATAATAATGTAAAGACTCTGTAGGCATGCACAAAGCCTGGAAGGGGACATGGAAAAATGAAACATACGATCTGTTCCTGAAGCTGGACCTAGGATAAGTTTTCTTGTAATTTAAAAAAGTTCAGTCCTGGTTACAATATTGCTTGCTCAACAAATAAAAATAAATTAATTAAATGGAGAAAGATTCAGAGCAGATTGTAGGGGGTGAGAGGCACGGAGCAAACCAAGAGTTGCTGGTAGTCCTTGTCACAGAAAGCCCTGGGAATTTCTCATTGCCACCAGTAAATCCGTAACTAGGAACAGCTCTAAACGTTTTCGGTGTATTTGGTTTCGGTACTAATGTGAAATCATGTAAGATTTCACTGGTTTCTGGTTTTCTTACTACAAAATTAAACCCACCATCTGTTCTTCATAGAAAACAAGTCACATGCAAAGTCTGAAAGTCTAAAGTCTCATTCTAGGAGAGACAGGAAAAAGTCGGTTTGGTTTTAGCCACATAACCAAGTCAACACCCTAAAGCAAACATTACAAAAATACACCTTGGAGTTTGAGCCTAGACAGCAAAGTTTTGGAAAGCTGAGAGCAAAGGAAAACAGAAACATATAGCTTGCAACTCAGCTAGGACATGTGTTACCTGGGACCCTGTGCAGGAGCACGGGGAGGCGGTGCATCTTGATAAAGAAGCTCCAAACTCAAACCAGATCTAAACCACCATGATGGTTTTCTCTGAGACACAAATCCAACCTTATATCTTAATCACTTATCTTGACTCTGACACAATACACTGAAAAAGCCCCAAATCTTACCTCTCAGCATTAATGTCAACGCCAGCAGCTGCAAAATGAATATGGGAGACTGAGGCAAAACACGCTCAGCCTTGACCATTGCATCAGAATCCCCCACATAGTAATTTATATATATGAGTTCTACAAATGCAGTTCAAGAACAGTTAAAAGGATGCATTTGCACAAAACTATAACAAAGGACAAGGAATGAGTGGAGGCCAAAGGAGATAGAGATAAAGCATGAGTGATCTAGAGGAAAAAAACATTAACATGCAGCCATCCAAGCTTAGCAACCAAGCTAAGCAGGTGGGAATTTGGTTGCCCTGCAAATTCCAGCTCTGTCTGCCAGGCCCTAAGGTTCTCTCTCAATATCTGTGTCCTCCCAGTTGGTGAACTCCCATAGTCGTAAATGAGCTCAGATACATCAAACTCTACCATATTCATCCACGTACATGGTATTGAGTATATGCTCTGACACAAACACTGGAGAACAACACAGACATACCCTTGTCCTCCTACTCCTAGTCCTGTGTTGTTTCTCCATGGGTGACCCACAGGGGACCTGCCACACAATCAACCTCACATCTACTAGAGACATGTAGATTCCTGGCTCCTACATCAAACCTAGTGAATAAGAGCCTCTGGAGTGGAGCCCACGAAAATGCATTTTAAATAAGCTTCCCCAGTGATTTGAATGCATCCTCTGGTTTGAGAATCACTGGCCACTGGAGAGCTCTAGGTGAGACTCAGAGGAAAGCACTCATCTGAGCTTATGCTCCAGGCTTTGGACCTCCACCATACGCTGCTACTTCCTTAACCTCAAAATGCTCTAGCCACATTATTTTATTACCCTCAAATTCCCTGCTTTTTGACCTACCCCTTCTACTTTTGCCATTCATGTGAAAGCCAGATGGGAGTTTACCATATGAGACAGGAAACCATTCATGGAATGATACCTGCCTAACATGGGATCCAGGCTAAGCAGACTCCGTTTGAAATGTACTTTTAACAAAAGAGGTCTAGCAGCGACAGGAACTGATGAAAGATGAAAGAAGAGGGAAGACTCGTGGGAAACCCTGGACTGGCCCCAAGTCAGCTATTACTCACTTTGTGATTTGGGCCAGGTCAGTCTGGGGCTCTGGACCTCAGTTTCCATATCAGGAAAATGAGCTGGCTGGACTTGATGAGGGCCGTGGTCCCTTCCAGTGCTAACAGGCTCTGATTTTTCCCGGGAGAGCACTTACATTCCTTGCCACGTATTGATTCGCTTCAAGTCCCACAACAGAGAGAGGCAATCCCACAGGTTGTGCCCAGGCTTCCCCACTGCCAGCAAAGAGCAGGCTTTAAGCACAGAAGATCTTCCCTAAATGTAGTGCAAAGGAGGCCTGGATGCGTTTCTATGATATTCAAACGCAGGACCCAGCCAAAATGATGGAATGAGGTAAATATCTGGATGTGATCTGCATAATCAGAAACACTCCCCCTTCTGAAATTGACCTGACTCTCTCATCACCAGCCACATGGAAATCATCCTTGGTTACAACTAAAAAATAACTCAGAGCATGTGCCTGGGTACCGAGTCTGCCTTGTGTGGCTGTGCAGTTACTCAGCAAACAGAAGCAGATGTCTCTGTGTGCAATGCCTGGGTGTGTTCTTGTGTTCAGTGGCTAGTCCATATGGCCTCATGCTCTCAACAGCAACTGCCTATCTGCAACCCAAGCTAGGTAGGACAGTCAAAATAATGAGTAATTCACACAATAAGGAGTGCCGGCTTATGGACCCAGAGGTTGACTGGGTGAACAGCCACCTTCCAGCAGAGAATTCTGCCTGGTGATTTGGCCATCTGCATCTGGATCAATATCCAGCACTCCTCAGGAAGCAGCTGGAATCAGCAGGCTCCTGAAGGACAGGCAATTCAAAAGCATTGCCCTAGAACATGTCAGCATCCAGCGCTGAGTGCACAGTAGGTGTTCTATAAATACTTTGCTGAATGAAGGAGGTGACAAATGGATTGAGATGGGACCCTATCTGGATTCCCTGCCGCAGTCTGTCCCTTGCCATGCAGGCCACCCCATGCCACCAGAGCTATGTTCTTGAAATCTAGTCCTACTGCCTTACTCTCTTGCTCACCAATGTCTCTTGAGTTCCCACTCTCCAAAAGATGAGATCCAAACTCATTCTTTGCCATGGCCTTCTCAGCCTTTCATAATCTGGCCTCACCCTTCCTTTCCAGCTTCAACTCTACCTCTGCTCTCCTTCAACCCCAATGCTCACCCTGGGCATGAAGTAGGATGTGCCTTTTCTCCCCTCCTGCCTTCACCCTGCTGTTCTCTCAGCTCAAATGCTCTCTCCCTTCTCCCCTACCTATGAACTCCTACTCAGCTCCAAAGACCTTTCCCATCTAGTCAAATGGTCTCTATCCCATGCTCCAGGCCCATTACATATATCCCTCTCCACAGCACTTACCACCTGGCACTATAATTTCTGTGTACACAACCATCTCCCAACAACACTGTTAGCTCCCCAAGGCAGGGATTATGTCTGATTTATCTTTGTGCTCCATCTACTCTCTCTAACAGCACCTCATACAGAGTCTGTCACCTGGTAGGCCCTCAGGAAATATTTGATGGATGGATGAATGAGCATATGGATGAATGAAGGACAAATGTACCAACTGCTTGGTTTCTTGCCCATTTGCTTTGTTAATATCAAACACCTCCTCTCTCTATAGCAGCACATGCCATGGCTGTTCAGCTACTTGGCTCGTGATTTCTGATGCCTCTACTGTTTTCCTTGCTCCATGTGCCTAAATGACAAGAGGCTGACAATCCAAATGACAGCTCTCCTGTCTCTTTAAAGTAATGCACTCAGTATTTGATCCCCTGACTACTTCCTGCTTGTTGAAACTTTCTCTCTCCTTGACTCCAGGATACCATCCTGTCCTGGTTTTCCTCCTAAACTTCTAGCTGTCTTCTCCTCTTCTATCTATCTAGTTCTTCTTCAATCTGCTGGCTTCTCCTCTTCTATCTGCTCCTCAGACGTTAGGGTTCCATTCTTGGCCTTCCAATCTTACCCAAACCTTCTTACAAGGAATGTGGTAGCATCAGCAATGATCTTCATGTTGATGTCTCCCTTATCAATGGGTAGCCCCAAACTCTCTCCCAAGCACCAGATTTATATCCCTAATAACCAACTAGACATATCCACCAAATGATCCATGGGCTTTTCATACTTAATATGTCATCTAACCAGGACTTGAATACCTCGTCTTCTGAACACTCAATCTTCTGGTTCATCCAGAAGTGGTCCCACCCCCGCTCCCCTCCTCCAAGTGGACACAAAATTCTGCCAATTTTACCTCAGAAATCTCTCCCTTTTTCTCCATCCCTATGGCCCAGGTTTAGGTCAAGGCCTCACTCCCATTTGTTCTTACCTGGTCTCCTATCCATCCAACCCCCACATCCCCCACTTACAGAATTACATTCTTAAAATTCACATCATCCAAGACTCATGTTTATTGACCTCCCTGAGCTCCCCTCTGCCTCCAGGACTAAATCCAATCCCCTAGCCCGGCTCACAAGGCCCTTCACCCTTTGGTTTCTACCTAGTCCTACAGCCTGCCCTGCCAGCACTTCTCTGTTCTTAACTTCTCACTCAACCACACCAAGCTTTTACACCCCTCTGTGCCTTGTACAACCCATGTCACTGGCCTCAAAAGCTCTCCCTCACCCCTAACCTTGCTTCATCTGATAAATGCCTGCTCATCCTTCAAGACCTACTGAACGTTACACCCTCTTTGCCAACTACCTCAACTCCCCAGGCAAGGACAGTTGCTCTGTCCTTTAGGCAGCCATAGCATTTTGAGCGCACTTCACTATATTCCTTTATAATTTCTGTTTTTATGTGTCTTATACCCCAAGTTGTGAAACTTGGTATAAAACTATACCTAGTTGGTATAAAACTAGGTATAAATTTCTTAAGCTTATTTACAAATGCAGTAAGTAGAAAACTGAAAACCAAAAAAAATTCAAATTAACAGTATTAACTTCATGTGATGGACGGTTAATGACACTACATAAATATTGTTGGGTGTCACTGTAGACTGAATTTAAGTCTTTGAAGTTTCACTTATTGGCGAGATTCTTTTGAACTTGAGCACAACAGACAATCATTTGAGTTATTTTTTCCTTTTGAAAAATGAACTTGTTTTAAACCACCAATCCATTATTTTGAAGAGCCAATGTATAATGCTAAAAAACTTTTAAATGTTGCTTAGTGAAAAACATTCACTTCTATTTACTACCATACTTCCTGCTAATGAGCTAGTGTGAGCCTGGGCACAAAAGACAGAACCTGTGCAATACAGCTGAGGGTGGACGTGGTTCTGACCTCTACAGGACAGGCAGGGACTTTGGAGATTGGTACCCCATGAGGTAGCTCAAAATCTCCACCTTTTTATGGGTTCAAAAACTAAAAAATCTTTTCTCACTGAAGTGGAGGTGTTCAATTAATAAACTGTCATTCAGATTATCCAGAATAGACTTATATTAATATCTTTAGGTTATCAAAATGAAAATTCTAAACTAAATAAGAAAATCTAATTTAAGTTGCAGACCACCAAGAACATACCCAAGACTCCAGGGGGCCATGGGTCCTCAGCTTATAAAATACTGTTTTAACTTTTAAAGAAAAATTACAGATGAGGCTCAGAGCCAGGATTGGACCCCAGGTTGGGCTGATTCCAAAGCTCAGACTCTTCTCTCTGCCCCACAGTGTTTAATTCTCAAGAATGCTATGAAGCCCAAATACTGGGTACCAAAGGCCTTCGTAGGCCACAAAGTCCTATACAACTGCGAGTTTAGGGCTTTGTTGTTGTTATTTATATATGTAAAAGAAAACTACCTTAGAAAAGGAGCTGGCATATTTTAGGAAATGCATGTCTTGCACAATACAATGTCTCTTTAAGGAGACAATAATTATATCATTTCTTCCCATATATTTAAGGGGTTACAACGCAAGCCTGACATTATTTGATTAAGGAGGTGAAGATATTATTTACATGCTCCATGGGAGCAGGTCATAGCAACAGGTGAGTAGAAAGCCTACGCCTCTCCAACAAAGGAAAAGATGCCAATTATCAGGGGCCCAGGTGCAAATGCAATTAGAAAAAGTCTCTGTTTGCTCAGGAGTACCCTTGAGCAGCCATCCTTGGAAGAGGTGCAACAATTTGGGATGCAAACAAACTTTCCTAATGTATCATTTCCAAAGTCCAGTTGAATTCCTTGGTTGCCCTTTTGAGATCCTTCCAATCACATCTAATGACCTATAAAATCTGTCTCCCCATGTTTAAACAGTATTTCTTTGACTCTTGAAGAAAGAGAGGCAATGAATGTCAACTAAGCCCCTACCACGTGGCAGGCACTTTCCTAACTAACTTCATTTAATCCTCAAAGCTGGCTCCTCCTTCCAAACAGACCTTAATTCAAATGTCGCCTCCTCAAAAAGGCTTCCCTGGCCACACCATCTAAAGTAGTGAGTGCACGAGTGCACATGTACACACACACACACAGTCACTATCACATTGCCCTGTTTCACTTTCCTCTTAGCAGTTATTACAGCCTGAAATGCTCTTATCTGCTTACTTATGCATCGTCTGTTCCTCCCATCTGGAATAGAAATGCCTCATTATATGTGAGGATCTTGTGTCTCTTATTCAGCTCTATTCTCAGCCCCTTTAACAGAGCCTGGCACACAGTAGGCACTCAATGGTTGTTGTATGAATACACTCTATCAGGAAGGAAATATTATCCCGCTGTTATAACTGAGAAGCTGATGTAATATGCCTAAGGGTAGCCTGCTAGGAAGTGATACAGCCAGAATTCAAACTCAGATCTACCTGTTCTAGGAGCCAAGATGCCCCCTACTCAACCTTCTCTAACTGGGGTTGTTAGCAATGTACCAAAGGGCACCAGATGTCCCAGAAAAAAATATGTGGCACCTTCCCAAACTACCCATTTCCTCAGGGGGTTAAAAAAAAAAAAAAGGAGGCTATGTATGTAAATTTTTTCCTGATGTTAAGTAATTTAAAGCATTCTTTCAAAATTAAAACAATCAGTTATATTTGGAGACACAATGTCACATTTCCATGAATGTTAAAAGAAAACAGTAGACTTCAAGGAAATTTTGAGCCCTCACTAGGCCACTTTGGGGCTGTCTCAAAGGCTATATATGTGCATGGGTGTGTGTGCATGTATGCACACGTTCACACTCTTCTGCTGGTGGGACATTTTGGGGGAGACATTTGAGAAACCCTGAACTGTACTGGCTACCGCCCAAAAGTGCTGGGGTTGAAATGATTTAGCAGAGAGGAAAGTAGCTGAGGGATGACCCCCCCCCAAACAATGACCTTCAAGGCCACGAAGGGTGGTTCTACAGAGAGAAAGGTCAACAGACCTCAGCTACAGGGGTTTGGGTGAGAAGGCAAAAGCACAGAGATCATTAAAAATAGACTCTGTTTCCAAGCGTGGTTGCAAAGTCTCCTCCCCAGCGAAGTTCAAAATAGAACAAATTTTTGTCTTGCCTGTGAGAGAAAAATCTCTGGAAGTTATTTCCATCTCGAGAACTCCATGGTCTAGACCACCAGCGGCGGCCAAATTGGAAGCTCTGCCCACTGTTTCTGGAATGATAAAAAAGGGCCCCTCTTAACCGTCTCTGGCTTGATCTAAAACTTCTGTCCCAGATATTCATAGAAAAGGTTGCCTGGCCAAGAGTTCTTGCTCAAGCAAGGAACAGAGCCCTCTAGCAGTGTCTGTCCACGGAAGTGGCCTCCTCCTGCCCCTCAGGGGGACAGGAACATCTACCTGCTCCGTGTTGACACCGGTCATGTGTACGATAGAGGAAGGGCCCCCCTCTGCAGCACTCACAAGCTTCCCCAAACATTTAAAGTCTCCCTGTCTCTGAACGGAGAATCCCTCTTAGAGCCAACAGCTTACAGCCCATTAAAAACCCTGTGCAAATGCAAACACTCCATTAGACAAGGAAGAAACAAGAACCACGTTTTGGGACCGAGCTAGCAGTTGTTGAAACGAGACTAGGGGCCAGAGTCCCTGAAGAGGAAATATCACTGTATTAAAAACCACAGCTATTTCCATTGCTCACAGTCAGTTATATGGGAGACCGAAGGTGCTGCTGGAAGTGCTACGAGGGCAAGCAGATTCTGGCACGCTCGGGGCAGTACCAGTTTGGGGAAACTAGAGGCACCTCTGGATTTTTGAGCTGCTTGAGGCTTGAGACTTGGTGTGTTTAATGGTAGGAATACTACATTAGTACATGCAGAAAGCCATTTAATCCACACTCCAAGCCTGTGAGATCAGCATCTTCCTTGCTTTATACATAGGAGAGTCATTAATCTAAGGGGTTAGAATCCCAGATGCTGACTGGACCACATTTATTGGCCAGAAGAGATACCACTTTGAAAGCCTCCATCCGCTAGCCCTTTATTCCACTCCATGGGGTCCTCCACCTCTTTCATTACAACCACTTGAGAGTGTTGGACACTGCTTTGGGCTTAAAGAAGACAGAAGGCTCCATGGGGGGCTCAAGTCCAAGCTGTCTACTACTTGGGCTTCTTCAGAACTCTGCATTGGGAGTCGTTAGGCACTGACCCAGATAAAGTGTTTTTTGGCAATTTACTCACAACATAAGTCTTTATACCGTGAACTGGATATAATTGGAATGATTAAAAACGAGCACAACCACCATCACACAGATGTTGGCCATATGAGATTCCTGCGGGAAGCCAGCCTGGAGCACGGGAGATGCCGCTGCTCCCACAACATGGCACAGCTCTGCTTGGAGGCTTGCCACCAGCATGGCATCTCCTTCTCCTGTTGGTGGTGGTTATGAACAGAGCTGTGCTGTGTTCTGAGATTGTGCTTCCTACCTCCAACATCTTATTTCAGTTTTGTACTTTATTGATTATAATAATGGATTATGATGACAATGGCCCATAAATTTTACCAAAATATATTTTGTGGGGGGCCGGCCCCAGGGCTTAGCGGTTAAGTGCGCGCGCTCCGCTACTGGCGGCCCGGGTTCGGATCCCCGGAGCACACGGACGCACTGCCTGTCCGGCCATGCTGAGGCGGCATCCCACATACAGCAACTAAGAAGGATGTGCAATTAGGACATACAACTATCTACTGGGGCTTTGGGGAGAAAAAAGGGGAAAAAAAGGAGGAGGATTGGCAATAGATGTTAGCTCAGGGCCGGTCTTCCTCAGCAAAAAGAGGAGGACTGGGATGGACGTTAGCTCAGGGCTGATCTTCCTCACAAAAAAAAAAAAAAAAATATATATATATATATATATATGTATGTATGTATGTATTTTGTGGCCACTAAAAACAATTAAATTCTTACAGAAAAAAATTATTTTGTTATTGCAACTATAAAATCCTCGAACACTTAACCCTTTTCTACCTTTGGAACAATGGCTTTGATCACTTGATGTTTAGCACAAGACCTCTCGGGGACATAACTCATTATGCTGCATTATAACAAGACTCATCATACTTTGTTTCCCATCTGCTAGTGTTCTTGAGCTCTCTCTCCCTTAGGAATTCCATGGGCAGGATTCAGGCATTTTAGGGTCTCTGGCCATAATGCCATTGGATGACACAAGAAGCTCACCAGGACTCAGCACTGACATTGTACACAGGTGCTCTAAGTCGCACAGCCAGCGAGAGGTGGAGCCAGGACACCAGCCCAGGATTTCTCATGCTCTATCCACCACCCCTTCCCCCAGTCAACCTGACATGCAAGGTCAGAGAAGCTGCAGACGAGCCTGTCTGGGACAACAGGGACTCAGCAAGCAACAGACTGATGTGAGGAGTGATGGGATTTCTGGCTGAAAGAACAGCCACAGAAATGAAAGAGAAGCATGCTGGGCCCAGGAATGTGGAGGGAGCTCTGGGAAATGCCCTCCATCACCCCCAGCAGGAGTTGCCTCTGAAATACCCGGCTGAAGGAGAAATCTGGGGAAGGTTCCAGAGGCCTCTGAAATACCTACTGCTGCTGCTTCTAGAACTATAGGTCTCAAATGGGGGAAATTTTGCCCACGTGGGACATTAGACAATATCTGGAAACATTTTCAGTTGTCATAAGCGAGGGGGTGGGGATGCTACTGGTACCTAGTGCATAGAGACCAGGGATGCTGCTAACATGCTACAGTACACAAGAAAGTCCCCTCCACCCTCCACACGCACACACAGTTATCTGGCCCAAAATGTCAACCCTGCTGAGGATGAGAAACCTTGCTCTAGAGTAAGCCAGGGATCTCCTTGATGCCTCTCAGCATTTTTCTCTGGAGAGACCCATTTCTGGCACGTGCAGACCAAAGGAATCCAATCCCCAGGGCATCAGCATTGTGAATGAGAGGAGGAGAGGAGTGGGTCACAAAGTGAGAGGGAGCAAAGGTCCAAAAAGGAAAGGTCCAAAGGGAATGGGAATGTGGGAGTGCACGTGTGGGGACCCCAAGTTGTACCCCTGGCCCTGCCTCTGACGTGTCATGGCACCCGGGCAAAGAGCCTGGGTAGGCCAGTTTGCTTCTTGGTGGATGGCTGGTGGATGTTGATATGGGCTATTTTTAAACAAGGTCAGGAATAAAATAACATATCAGGGGATTTCCAGTGAATCTATTAATAGGGAACTTCTTATGCCAGTTGATTAAACTTGATACTGCTGATGTTAAATTGGGAAGATACCCAACTGGACTGGAATTGGCCAATTGGGATGAAAGGGAACGCTGCTCTGATTCATTAAGTGGTTGAGGCAGGGCTCTTGCAATGACTGGGCTATATGTGAAGTTTTATTCAAAGGCACTTGGGTCATCCATATCAGTGGATGGCAGTGTGCTCCCACACGCATGGCTGAAAGAGTTAACTCTACCTAGAGCCTACACATCTCAATTGGCCTTCTTGGGTGCCAGGGATACCTGGCCAGGTAGAAGAGGTAGACCACGCAAGGTTAACAAGCTCCTAACTGTGGATATGAGCATCCTTCTAACCTATACTGCCCTCTAAGCCCATAGCTACACTGTGACACTGAGACACCTGTGAGTTACATTCCTCCAACCATCTAGGCAAACTGAGGCAACTGTCCAGCTAGGGGGAGGAGAGAGGAAGAGGAGGAATGGGTGACCACCAAAGGCCCTCCCAGCCTTACATGCAAGAATCTGAGCGTCCTGGGTATAGGCCCAGGGTAGACTGATCTCAAACAAACGAGGCAGAGCTGCCCGCCAGGAGTAGCCAGATGAAGGAGGAAGGTTGGGGAGCATAGCCTGTCTGTGCCAGCTTCATGGGCCACCACCTTATTGGCCTTTCCTGTCCCTGCTTGGATCTCTTTTCCCTACCACATCCTCCAGCTTCTGTCACACATGTATTCCTAAGAGGACCCTTATCTTTGTGGCATCAACCCCTCTGCCTCCATATCCCTGTTTCCTAAGAGTGCCAAACACACACAGGGCCATGTCCCTAACCAGCTCCCCCGCTCCTAGTCCCCAGTGAGGCTGTGCAGGGGGCAGACAGGCAGGTGTGCGGCAAGGCCCTCAGGCAGATAAACACAGAGCCCTATAGCCCTCAGGACCACAGAGGATAAAAGGCCAGTCCACACAGCCTGTGATGCATCCAACTCATCTGTGCTGTCCTAACCTTCGGAGCCGTCTGGGGACCCTCTCATTTGCCATGGAGCACGCCGTATGCTTTCCCGTGGTACGGCAAGTGACAACATCACCAACCAATGGAAGGGGGCTCTGGTCTCTGTCTGAACTTGGGGAAGAAAAATGAAAGGGAGCTCTGTCGGAACATCTGGTCCAAAAAACACATTAAAGGACAGGAAGTTCTAGAAATAGGAGATTCTTTTTAGTACTGAAAAGCCACATGAGGCAGCAGAAATCAGCAATGATAGGCAGAACAGCCCAAACGTCTGAAGAAAGGATGCACTCCCAAGGAAGGCAGGCTTCCCTGAGTCTGGCAGGAAGACCCCCCTGGAACTGCCCCTCATTCTCTTATCTGTCATTATGAGTTCTAAGCATAATCAAGCGAGCACCATTAAGCTCCAGGACTGTGTGAATGTTATACATGTATCAGTTCTGATTCCCAGAACAATTCCCAGCAGCAATACCACCCCCGGGGGCAATGAATAGTTGGCCCATTTCACAGATGAGGAAACAGAAGCTCAGAGAATAACAGTCTTGGGCTAAGGGAAAGAGCCACATTTCAACTCAGGTCTGTATCAAGGTTTCCCGAGCTTTTTAAGAGCAGGGACTCATCTTTCTCTATCCCCTGCACCAAATACAAGGCCAGGCCTGTGAAAGCAACCTAGTGAATGTGTGGTGAGTTGAACCCTCCCGAGTTCACACAGGAGCACTAATCTTGACTTCTCCAACATAGGGGGCAGTCTTGACAACTCACTTGGAACCAACTCCTCCGCTGGTTTCTGCCATGCGGACCATCATGCCATTCTTATTCCTCTTCCTGCTTTTCTGACAGCTCCTATTGCTGCCATCCCTCAGTCTACTTCCTCTAGAATCTCCCCCCTAAGATGCTCTCACTTTTCCACCTTCCTGCTCCTCTACACTCACAGCTTGTCTGCAGTGTGAGTCAGAGAATATGACCGACAACAGATACCTGGCATTTCTGCCACTATCTGGATTGCTCCATTTCTGAAACTCATCTCACTCCCTTCCAGCCTCACCCCCTCAAGATCATCTCATCCTCATGAAGCTTGCTGTCTGGTGGCTATATGTCTCTCTCCCAATATCCAAAGCTTCAAAATGGTGTCAATTTTTCCCTCTCAGGCTCCTTTGCCCTTCAAACCCGATCAGGTATCAAGTCTTCTTGATTCTTCCAATCATCTCTCCCATCTGACCCTTCCTTTCAATGTGATTATAATTCCCCTCATTTGAATCCCAATTTCCTAACAAAACCCCCCACTTATTTCAGCCTGAGCTTTGAAAGAAGGCAGTTCTGAGTTCAAATGTTGGTTCGGGCATTTACAAGCTCTGAGACTCTGGGTGGACTATTCAACATGGATAAGCCTTAGTTTCCTCATTGGTTAAGTGTACTTTGTAGGGTTGTTGAGTAAGATAGAAATCATATGTGTACAGTATCCAGCACCTAGGGGATGCTCAATAATTAGCAACTATCATTATCCTTATTATTATTATTACCAGCTGGTTTCCCCACTACCAGTCTCTCCCCATCCCCGTCCACCCTACACACACTACAGTTGACAAGACAAATGTCCTCCCTACCTGCCTCCATCTACTGGACTCTTCCTAATTCTGCCTTCCCAAACCACTCCGGATCCCAGTAGAGAGGTTGTCCTTCGCTGAACTCAATAATGCTCAGTTGCCTTTTTAGCTTTTGGACTAGAAAATTATATCTGCATATACATACCTAAAGATTTTAACATTTCTTAGCATCTCCCAAGGACTGAGTACTGTTAGGTACATTCACAAACATTATTGCTTTTCCACCTTCTACAATGGATTAACGCAAAACCTTGCACATAAAAGTAGTCGATAATATTTACTGATAGAAGAAAATAGTCCCCAGTGAGAGCGTGGAGGGCACGCCCCACATCATGGAGTACACAGACACGATCCCAGCCCTGTCCTGGGCTCCTGTGTACCAGGCCACGTCTCATTTCTGTTCCTGCTCCTCTGGCAGCCTCCAGCTCTCCCTGGAGCAGCTTCTCCAATTGGGATTTCAGGTGTAACAGCCCACAAGGTGGTAACTATCTGCGGTTTTCACGTCTTTACAGTGAAGCCACTGCAGTGGGTCTTATGATCCAACTGTGCAAGTGTGAGCCCCTGGGGTGGATGTCACAGAAGATCAGGAACTGCTGGGGTCCAGAAGGCAGAGCTATGCATGTTTTTTGAGGCACTTGAAGGATACCACAAAGCAGCTGCAGCCTTGGACTGGTAGGATCTAAACGGGTTTATGAGGGCCTCTCCAAACAGGACCTACATTCAGGGTCAAGCCTTGGTTTCAGTGACAAATAAGTAACAAACAGGAACCAGGCCCAGCAGGGCAACAGGCCACCCAGATGGAGTCATAGGGAAACTGTACACTTACACTCCCACAGGTGCCCAGAGGGGCTAAATTCATCCCCCTGGCCCGGAGTGTGGAAGCAGCAGACTATTTCCAGACCTTTCCATACTGCTCTTAGTGCCAAGGACGTGGGTGGGCTGTGCTTCTCAGTGGCAGGTTGCTGCTACTGCTGGTAGCTGGCTGGGGCTAAGCCAGAAGAGGGAACTTCTACTCAGTGGCGACAAAAGCAACCAAGCTTGTGGGGAAGGGATGTGGGTATCCCTTTTTATCATCTACTACAGGGAAGAAACAAACAAGACAGACTGCGCTTCAGCATTCTTACTAACCCAGCAGTTCTTCCCTTAGGCAACTGTGAGTCTGTGAGACTGGCCTAGAACCACAGTACAGGCGGCGGAAGGATCTAGGACTCCTAGCAGCTGCGGATCATTAGAATTGTATGAATTGTACCTAGATGTTTATGTCACTATGTCATAGCCCGTGTTATGTGTGTTAATATGGTAACCTCATTCTGTTTAAGTGCCTGTTACTGTTATTTGCATAGTTCTGAATGAGGCATGTCACGAGCTGCCCACCCAGTCACCAACCTGTGGCAGTCAGCGAGAGGCAGCTTTGAAGCAGAGGTGGCCCTTTCTGACCGTGGACATGCAATCCACCGCAGAGGATACAGAGCAGGGAGCCCGTCTGAGGGCTACACTATACCTGAATTCCCAACACTGGCCCAGCTCCTGATCAAAAGCAGGAATGGCGGTGTGTCCCCCAGGAGTCCCACCCCTTCTGCTCGAAGTCATTTATATTCTTGCACACTCAGCGGTTTGCAGCCAGGTTTGGCTGGGGAGGTCCCACTGCTCATTTCTCTCCTAAACCTCCCTGGTGTACAGCCAAGTCTCCATTTTATTCAAACTTTAAAAACAGAAACGTATGAAGAAAAATGATTCCCAAGAAGGATGGAAAACTAATCTAACAAGCGATTATGGCTGTGCAGAGCACTGGTGGGGGATCCGGGCACCTTAGCAGAACAGCTCCCGGAGGGCGGGACTCGTCTCACGGCCTTATTTACATCGCCCAGCACACGGACAGCTGTAACGGACAAAAGGGTGAAGTCGGAGTAATCAACACGGATTTGCGGGACCACTGCATACAAGGAAGCGTGCTGGAAACCGTAGGAAACTGAACTGAGTCTATGATGTAGTTCCTACCCTCAAGGATTTCTAGCCCATCCAGGGAAATAACTCTGAGATACCTGAAAAAGGGGACCACAATAGGTTCAGATTAAAATTAACAAAAGGAATTTAAAACACAAGACAGTACACAAAAAAAGACTTTCGGAATTTAGGTTTGGAGAGGTCAAGAAGACTAAGCTCAAGGAAAGGCATTGCCCCTAGGGTACTGGATGTCACCAAAGATTTGGGCAAAAACGTAGAGGAGGGAAAGAGTGACATGCCCTGGGGACCCAGGAGTAAACTGGTTCATGTGGTGCTAACTCTTACCCGGAAGGATAAAAGAAAGTAAGATTGCAAAGGTGGGCTGGGGCCGATCTAGAAAAGTCTTGTGTACCAATCCAAGGAGCTTGGACTTTATCCTGCGTGCGCTGGGCAGTCGCTGAGAGCTGAGGGAAATGGGGTAGCCACTGAGTATAGTGACTGAGAGTGATGGCTCAGAGGCCCTGAGTGAGCTTGAATTTCTGTTCCTCCGCTTGTCAGTCACCGAATCTGTCTCCTCACAGGAGCAATAGTAGCATCTACTGATTCCTAAGTTCGCTGTCCTGTTTAAATGGGATAATAGATGTACCGTGCTTAGCACTGTGCCTGGCACACGACGAGCACTCCACAGACCTTTGCAGCCAGGGGGAGGAGTACGAGCATATCAGAAATGGGACTCTGAGAGCGATGTGTAAACGGGAGGAGAGAGACTGGAAAGTGGGTGGCTCCCTGGACCGTTATCACAGTAACCCAGCAACAAGGTAGCAGAGGCAAAAGCAAGATGGCCATAGTGAGAGGCACCAGGAAGGAAAAGTGGCCCAGACGCGGTTATTGACTGGATAACGGAGCTTAACGCTGCTGAAATCCCGCACCTGGGAAATCAGAAGCGACAGTGGTGCCTGGAATAAAAACAGAGGAGTCTGGAGATAGGGCCAATTTGGTGGACACAAGAGGAAGTTCTGTTGACAGATGCTGTTGGGAGACCGGGACTCAGAGCACATGTCAGGCCAGTACCATGGATCTGGGGAAGGAATCCCAAGAAAAAAAGGTGTGCAGAGAAATGCTAAGGGACAGAGATGGCGGCCCTGGGGAAATGCTCCCATTTAAGGGCAAAAAGAAGGCAAAGAAGTTTAGTAAAAAACACAGAGAATGAACAGAGAGGAGGCAGAAAAGTTAGGATGCCAGGAAAGGAGAGAGTGGCCAACAGAATCAGATGATTCAGGGAGAACAAAGAAACAAGAAGTGCCATTTAAAAGAGCGCTGGAGACTTCATAAAGGGACAATTTTAGTGAAGCATGAGGGGGCAGCCGTAAAGGAGAGAGAGAGTCTCAGTGAAGGTGGCAACAGGAGACTTTGGATTTGGGGAGCCTAAGGTGCTGAGAGTTGGGGAGTCTCTACATGGAAATCTTTCTTCTCTATGGGACCCTACGCATCCCAAAATTCACAAAAGGTAAAGTGAGTGAGCAGAAATGACACCTTCTGCAGTTAGAGCTTAGTTCCTTTGGCACTGCTCCAGAAACACAGCTTCCTTCCGACTATTCTGGGACAGTGGCTGTCACCCATTTCAGCTACTTGTCAGGGAGCCTCCAAGACAACGATGGTGTCAGCAGGCCTTTGGCTGCTTTCCCTTCTATTTTGTTTGGCAGTAAATAAAGAGTTGCACGGGAAGGGGTGTGGGGAGCAAAGGGGTGCTCTACAAGGGGAATCTGCAGGCACACATCAGGAGTTGGCACGGCATCTGGTTAATTAGGCACCTGCTTAGCGTTGGTGCTTCTGGCCAATGGCTCCCAGCGCTGACTGCACATGAGAATCACCTGTGATGCTCACAAAGCTACCAACACCAGGACCCGTGGCCAGACACACTGAACCAACTGGCCTGGGAGGAAGCACAGCATCAATTGTTTTTTTTAACTTTCTAGCTGATTCTAACGTGCAGCCAAGGTCAAGAACCACTCCTCAAGGGGTTTCCTCTAATGAATACATAGGGCGCAAGTTCCACAAACTGACATTTTTTTTTATTATTGAGGTCATATTGGCTTATAACACTGTGTAAATTTCAGGTGTACATTATTATATTTCAGTTTCTGTATAGACTGTATCATGTTCATCACCAATAGTCTAGTTTTTATCCGTCACCATACATATGTGCCCCTTTACCCCTTTTGCCCTCCCCCCACCATCTTCCCCTCTGGTAACCACTAATCTGTTCTCCTTATCTATGTGTTTATCTTCCACATATGAGTGAAATCATAGGGTATTTGTCTTTCTCTGTCTGACTTATTTCACTTAGCATAATGCCCTCAAGGTCCATCCATGTTGTCGCTATGGATTTTGTCTTTTTTATGGCTGAGTAGTATTCCGTTGTGTATATATACCACATCTTCTTTATCCATTCATCTGCTGGTGTGCACTTGGGTTGCTTCCATGTCTTGGCTATTGTGAATAATGCTGCGATGAACACAGGGATGCATAAATCTCTTTTGAATTATTGATTTAATGTTCTTTGGATAAATACCCAGCAGTGGGATAGCTGGATCATATGGTATTTCTATTTTTAATTTTTTAAGAAATCTCTATACTGTTTTCCACAGAGGCTGCACCAGTTTGCATGCCCACCAGCAGTGTATGAGGGTTCCCTTTTCTCCACATCCTCTCCAACACTTGTTATTTCTTGTCTTGTTAATTATAGCCATTCTGATGGATGTGAGGTGATATCTCATTGTAGTTTTGATTTGCATTTCCCTAATAATTACTGATGCTGAGCATCTTTTCATGTGCCTGTTGGCCATCTGTATGTCTTCTTTGGAAAAATGTTCAGGTCCTCTGCCCATTTTTTTATTGGGTTCTTCATTTTTCAGTTGTTGAGTTGCATGAGTTCTTTATATATTTTGGAAATTAACTCCTTGTCAGATATATGATTTGCAAATATTTTCTCCCAGTCAGTGGGTTGTCTTTTTGTTTTGTTGATGCTTTCCTTTGCTGTGCAGAAGCTTTTTAGTCTGGTGTAGTCTCATTTGTTTATTTTTTTCTTTTTGTTTCCCTTGCCTCAGTAGACATGGTATTTGAAAAGATACTGCTAAGACCGATGTCAAAGAGGGTACTGCCCATATTTTCTTCAAAGAGTTTTATGGTTTCAGGTCTTACCTTCAAGTCTTTCATCTATTTTGAGTTAATTTTTGTGTATATTTAAGATAATGGTCTACTTTCATTCTTTTGCATGTGGCTGTCTAGTTTTTCCAGCACCATTTATTGAAGGGACTTTCCTTTCTCCACCATATTTTCTTGGCTCCTTAGACTTTTAAAATTCTTGATTTGGGAAGTGCCAGTTAGACTGTCCAGTTTAACAAACAAAAAACGGTTTAGCTTGTGAGCTAACCCCATGTGACTGGGATTGGTGGGCTGCAGAGAGACAAGAGGGATAATGGGCCCATGTCCAGACTCAGTTAAAGAGCACAGTGATTCTCCCAGTTGGGAGGAAGGGGTAATGGCTGGTTATGCAGGTCCTAGCTTCTCTAATCCTATCACAACCTCCACAAAACAGACTCAACCACCGGATGAGCATCTGCAACTGCCCAGGCAGCAGTTCTCAGGATATGATCCGCAGACCGACAGTGTCAGCACCACTTGAAATGCAAATTCTCAGGCCCTACCAGATCTCTTGAATCAGAAACTCTGGGGTGGGGCCCAGCATCTGTTTTAACATGCCATCCGGGACAGGATGATACACGCTATAGTCTGAGAACCACTACTCTAGGGAAGTTTAAAACAACACACACGCAGATTCCTAAGCTCACTGGGACCCACTAAAATAGAATCTCTGGAGGTAGAGCCCAGGAAACTGTATTTTTAAAGCTCCTCAAATGCTGCTGATGCACGTTCGGGCGTAGGTACCACTAACAGTAAGAGTACTGTTTTCTGTTTGATGTTTAATGTCCCCAATAGCATCCCTGAAAATAATCAGACTATTCATGGAGACCTGCTTGATCTCCTGGGAACCTGTTCAACAACACACATGGCTGGTCACTTTGAGCAGCTCTCTTAACCTCCCAGAAGCTTATTTTCTTCATCTGTAAAATGGGCATGCTCCCATCTCATAGGATTGGATTGTTGCTGCGACAATGAAATGAGAGCATCTAGCTTAGGGTTTGGCCATGTTTTGGGCACTCAAGAAGTGGTTTTAGTTGAAAGAAAGAAAAAAGGAATGAGGAAAAGAGAAAGCAGACGTAAGACAAGACAAATAGCTTCGCTGCTCATGCGGAGCCTTAGCTCTGACTACAGTTCAAGCAAAATCACTAATAAGATGATTACCCACACAGAACACAGATCAACACCCCATGGCGAGTCATTCTCTGACGGCCCCCTAAAGGATCGTACCCGTCCTAACTGCGCAGCCTGCTCCTATAAATGTATGCTTTTGGTTTTTTCCTGTCAAAAATCATGCTAAAATAATTATTTTAACTGATGTTAAAACAGCAAGCTCATGTCAACTCTTGGCTGGAGGCTTCTGCTTGGAGGAAATCAAAGACACCAGAACATCCATTTTCCTCACTCTGTCATGTGTGGAAAATCTTAATTTACCTAGTTAATCGTGTGGGACATGGGAGACAGGCAGGCAGAACAGCATGATGGTAGAGAGCACAGTCCAGAGGCACTTCCGCGGTTCAAATCCTGTATCTGCCACTTGTTGTTGGGTGACCTGTCCTAGACAAGGGCCAGTTTAATCTTTGTATTCATCTTGGGTTTTTCATGATAGAACCTAGGGCTTCCTCCAGCCTCCAGAGTAAAGGTCGAGTTCCCCACCTGCCCTTCAAGCCCTCCAGATCTGTCCCTCCCACGTCTCCAGTCCCCTCTTCCCTCTCCTCAGAAGAAACCTCCTTCTGTGTGGCCCCTTGAAAACCCTGAACACACACCTTTCCTCACGCTGCTCCCCGACTTTCACCAGGCCTCCGTCATCCTCTGTTTGAGTTGTTCTCATCCTTTGAAGCCTAGGCCTGCAAAGGCTTCCCCTATCAATCTCAGCCCTGGGGTGGCTCCCTTCCTCCTCTGAAAATCGACACACTCCTCTGCCTCCAGTCTCAACCTCGTTCTGAAATTATTTCCGTTCATACTTTCTGCCCCTTCTAGCTTATGAGCACTTGACAGGCATGAGCAGGGAGACCCGTAATTCATCGTTAAAACTAGATTACTTTTTAGAATGAAAGGGAGTACTAGTAATAATTATATAAGGATAACAGACATAAACAAGGATTGTCCCAGACAAAGCAGGATGTCTGGTTACCTTATAATTAGTCCCATCTTATGTATCTTTATATCCTTCTCAGCACCTGGGCCTTATAAACATAAGTTGATAAAGTGAAATGCTGGGAACTAAACCGGCTCTTGATGGACAATTCGGAAGATTAATCCGGCTGTGCTGTGTAGGGTAGACGAGAGCTAGAATAATAACAGCTCACAGTTATGAATAGAAATGAGTAAGTGACATGCTGCTTTTATTTCATTCTCTATAGAAATGCAAATGCAGCCCAAGGGCTGATGTAAGGTTGAAACAAGCCTTGCATGAGAAATGCGGTTTGCATAGTTTAATACAATTTAATATCTACTCAAGGCCAGCTAAGCATCTGTCTCTAATTCCACAGCCACGGTCCTTTCAAAGTCACTGCCTTTCGATGTAAGTTTCTCAGAGAGAATGAGCCTGTGCCCAATGCCTTGAAAGCAATAGCATTTGGCCACCAAGTTCCCCTCTATTCCCACCAAGCAGCCTTTCCTGGGGAAGGACAATGGACAAGTCAATCAGTGCAGATTACCCTGCACAGGGAGGAGAGACACCTGACAGCCATACCCATCACGGAGTGGACAGGGACAAAGGCGACGGGTAATCGGGGCTGCATGGAGAATGCAATTCTCATCAACCCTTGGGGTTGCCTCATTGTTTTTGCTCTGTTTTCCAGAAAGTCTTTAGAGGAGGAGAGAGGGTGCGGAGGAAGGCAAAGCCTTGCCTATTTGCAGATATTTCAATGTGATCAACACCCTCCCCCCACTCAATGTCAGGGATCAACCCTTGAAAAGGAGAAGCCATCAGACAAGGCACAATCAGGCGTTCCAGGCTTTTCTGTCTTGCTGCACACTCGACCTGCCTTCCCCTGCTGAAAAGGCTGCTTTTGCCCTCAGCATGCCCCATGTATGGAAGAAAATTCCACCTCTGGTTTGCACTCATTTGTACCCACCCGCTGCGAACTAAAATTGCATGGAGCAGAGGCCAAGATAGTTTTCCCAGTACAACTAACATCTGCCAACTCTACATATAAGGGCTTAGATCAGTGATGACTAGTTAATTAAAGAATCTTGAGACGTTGGATTATTTATTTATTCCTTGCATTTCACCAAGTAGTTTAAAGGATTTCACTTGAACTGTAATTAATCACCTGAAATGCTTTGCAATAATTGCTATCCCCATTTTATGGATTATCATGTACTGAGCTCTGCGGTAGGTTCAGGGGATACAGACTTGAGCATCTAAGAGACACAGCAAAAGTCACAGAGGTTAAAAGAGTTGCCCGAGGCCACTTGAAGTTCAGCTTGGAAGACTGAGAACCTAACATCCCCGGGGATCCTGCCAGCCCTGAGACTTTCCCAGAGAGGCTCAGCTGTTACTTCCCCCAAGCTTAAGCTCAAAGTCTCTTGAACAACCACTTCAAGGTTTAATAGTTCACCCCAATCACATGGGTGCATTACATAACTGAGTGGCCCATCACTTGAGGATGGAAGAGAGCCGGAGTGGGGTGTCGGAAGCATAGGTTGCTCTTCGATGAAAATGGGTCACACAGTTGAAATCACTTAACCATGGGCAGAACCGGATGGTGTAACCCCAGCTTCTGAAGCCTCCTTGATACACAGAGATCATCTCATCCATTTGCTTCTGTGTCTCTGTACTTGCTATTCTCTCATTCCAGAATCTCTGCCTTCTCCTTCTTCTCCCTGGATAATTCTTACTTGGTTTTTAAGACTCAGCTTAGGGAATTTCTCCTTGAGCCTCAATTTCCTCATCTGTAAAATGGGGATAATAGTAGCTTCTACCTCACACAGTTGTGAGGATTAAAAAATAGACAGTGTATAGAAAGTACAGTGCCAAACATGTAGGAAGTGCTCCATTAGTGTTAGTTGTCACCATCAGTATCATCATTCTCCTCTGTGATTCCAAATTCAGTGTCCAGACTTGATCACGGCGTCTCCCCAACTGCACTGCCATCATTTTTTCTTGTTGCCCTGTTAGGCTCTGAGCTCCTCCAGAGAGGGGCCAGGATGTCATCATCATGTCTCCAGTACCTCATATATTGCCTGGCACACAGCAAGTGCTCAACAAACCTCTTGCATTGTTTGAATCGATGATTAACTCCAGACTGAACTATAAGCCCTCCTCCTGTGGGTCTGTGCATCTACATGGAGTGTCTTCCCTGTGAAAGGCGTGGAGGAGAATAAAGAAGAGAACGGGATGTTCTCGATGCTACTCAGAAATATTCTCAGGCAAAGATTCTACATAATTCACTTGTACTCGGACATTTTATGATCTTCATTTTCTCTGAGTGCTTTCTACAGATGCTGATGTTTTTACTAACACTGTAAGGATGATGATCTTAAAGCCAAGGGTTTTAATACAAAATGGAAAATTAAAGCAGATCCATGTGGCCTCAGCAAAAGGAACCCAAGGTGGGCCAAAGAGTAATCAGGTAATATATGGATTTATGGTCCAAATCATAACCTGTTAGCATAAACTATCAATGTAACAGGGGTAAAAAGACTCCATACCTTGCAATGGCCAACATATTTTGAACAATATTCAATACAACAGAATTCTAGTAAAGGCCCTTAAATTAGTCTTTTTCCACACCAAGTTCTTTATTTTTGGCTTATATGGAGTCCTGCCTCTGGGACAGAACTGAAGGTGTATTAAAAGTGATCACTTTTTGCTTATAGAATGAAGAGTTTTAAAGAGGTTAGTCTTAGGGAAATTTAGATGTTAGGACATCTTGTGCCAGCAAGGTAAATTCTGTGGCCTAAGGGCTTAGCTCGAAAATTTTAATCCAATTTACAAGGTTAGTTTACACCACAGGAGTCTTGTCAGTTAGCAGAAGCTCACAGTCAGCCTAAACACAGGGAAGAAAAGGGTATAGTTTTAGCATAGGGAGAGCCAGGAAATAGGGGTGGGGGACAGGGTGGGTCTGAGCTGTGACATTATTACCATGAAAACAAAACAAAACAAAATCACTCCCATCACATCAGGTCAGCAGGAAGCTACCAATGGACAGTTGTATACGACCAGGATGGGATCTAGGAGACAAAAATCTAATTAGGGGACAGGCAAGGGACATTCCCAGGAGTGAGTTGCTGCTTTCTAGAGACCAGAGGGAGATGGCGCTGCCTAAGCTGATGATGAAGACAGGCATCACTGGGTTAAGAACTTTGGAATCAGCTGCCCAGGTGTGAATCTATGCTTCTGCCACTTAGGAGCTGTGGTCTTGATGTCTCTAAGCTGAAGTTTCCTCATCTATGAAACAGGAATAAAAATATCTGCCTTCGAGGGTGAATGTGAAAAATTACAGGCCAATCTCTATTAAGTGCTTAGCACAGAGCCTGGTGCTAGGTAAGCATTCTCTCAATGTTAACCATCGATGCTCACTCAGCAGGGGAAGTGGGAAAAACGTGGACCAATCACCACAGCCACATCATCTCCCATAGTAAGATTCCCCGAGTATGATCCTGCTTGCTCTCCATAGTGATTAGTAGTACATGCCTTAAACTGGGGCTAGGTGCTTGTCTTCAGGGCAGCCCTGAACAGTAGTGCTAGGAAGACTATGTCTCTCCATCCTTTTTCTTTTTTTTTTCTGTGAGGAAGATCAGCCCTGAGCTAACATCTGATGCCAATCCTCTTCTTTTTTCTGAGGAAGACCGGCCCTGAGCTAACATCCATGCCCATTTTCCTCTACTTTATATGGGATGCCGCCACAGCATGGCTCGACAAGCGGTGCATCAGTGTGCACCCGGGATCCGAACCGGCAAACCCCGGACCGCCGCAGCAGAGCACGGGCACTTAACTGCTTGCAACACCAGGCCGGCCCCCTTCCATCCTTTTTCTAGAGAATTCCAAGAGATTGAGAAGGAGGAGGATACTTTAAAGAGGAGCCCCTTCTACTAAGAAGGCCTTAGTAGGAACAGCAGAAATGAATCTATGGTTCCAAATATGTAGTTAAGAGGCACGTGTAACACGTAAAACGGAACTTCAAAAACAACCTCAGGGAGAAGATGACAACATGTAACCAGGGGCCTCCCTAGAAAGCAGGGGGAACCACAGTGCTGCCTCTGCAAGAGGATTTACCAGTCTAAATAGGCAGTTCTCAACTGAGGACAATTTTTTCCCCCAGGGGACATGTGGCAATGTCTGGAGACATTTTTGGTTGTCACAGCTAGAGGAGCATCTTACTGGCATCTAGTGAGTAGAGATCAGGAATGCTGCTAAACTTCTAACAGTGCATGGGACAATCCCAAAACAGAGAATTATCTGGCCCAAAATACCAATAGTGCTGAGGCCGAGAAACTCTGGTCTAGATAAATCAGGCTTGGGTAGAGATAGCGCCCATGACATTAGAAAGGAAGCACCTTGAGAAGAAGCCTGTATGGGTACCCAGCATGTAGCACAAGGCTAGTATTTGTCATAATAACAACAACAGCAAAGAATGACAAGAACACTTACATAGTATTTGCTTTGGGTCAGGCAACATCCTAAACTCTTTTCATATAACTCATGTAATCCTCAAAACAACCTAGGCAATAGGTACTATTATCATCCCCATTTTTCAAATGACAAAACTGCCCAAGGTCCAGAATTAGTAAGCAGCAGAACCAGGATATCAACTAGGCAGTCTGGTTTCAGAGTCCAAGTTCACATATTAGGCACTTGACAAGTGTTTGATGAGTTAATGGAAAAAAAAATGAACTTGGCCATAAGTAAAAATATGCATCAACTATATAAGAAGCAATACAAAGAAAATACAATTAGGAACAAAAGGTCATTGACTTCTCTATTTCTCCAAACTAACAAAGGAGTGGTGGGGAAAGAAGCCGGCTGGCAGGCGAAGCCTCCACTTGCCAGATTCCTCCATCATTAAGAATTAGTGAACACCATCATTCAGAGGAGAAGATGGACCACTAACATATATACAAGGACAGTAGCCCAAAGACTGTGCTATGATTCATTTTCTTTTCCAAAGACCAAGGTTTGTGGCCTAAGTGATAAGTTATTCTGCTTGTCAAAACTTTGTTTTAACTGTAATCTGGCCTGGAAACATAACATACTGGGGGAATTTAGAAGTTATTTAAGAAACACCCTTTTATGGTTTGGGTTTTGTGTGTATAAGTGTGGAAGGGAATGGAAATTTCAATAAAAAATTAAAGTACATAAAATACTCATTTTTCTTAGAACCATTTATAGTCCCAAAGTTACTTTGTTAGGGTCAAAACACACACTAAAAAATCTATTGTGTATAACTTGGCTTATTTGTAGTAAGATCACATTTGAGATATGGGTATTAGAGTAAAGTTTGTTCAGACAATAATAACAAATTTATAATGTATTTATTTTTAAATACTGTTACAAATGAAACTACAAACTTCCAAAGGAAGAAATTTATAAACTTGGATTGTAAGTGTGTCTGTGAAGCAGGAAAAACACTTAGAACAAAAGAAATACTCACAATATAGAAGAACAAAGTTTTTTTGCCCTTGAACTTAGTAGCATTTTTTAAATACCAAAAGAGTTCTTTAAAGAAATCAGGGCAGGGGCTGTCACAGGCAAGGAACACTCAAAACTCAATGGATATCATTTTTGCCATAAAAAATGTGAGGTGGTTGCCTCAGTTTCCCCAGCTTACATTATCCCTAGTGTCTGCTTCCTCTGATGATCCATCTTCAGAAACTTCTACAAATAGAATATGTGGCCCAAGTTTTTCTAGGTCTTTCATATTTCATTTCTTGATTTGGAGCTTTCCCACAAGATAACAACAACTTTCACAACCTAGAGATGGAGGGATCTGAAGCAGGCAAGGGTTAACAAAAAGAGATGAGGGCAGAGCCACCATGATGGGGAGGCAGATGGCTACAACTTCCTTCCCATCTTCCTGGCTCTAGGCATGGGCAGTTGACACCAGGACGGCTGAGAGCAAGATTCCTTCTCCGTAGGAGAGACCTGGTAGATACCACAAGGGTGGGAGGATAAAAAAACAATTCAAGTGAAGTCAGCCAAGGCGGGAGAAGGCAAAGAGGTCCCCAGGGGCTAGGCAGGCAGACCCTGTCTGCGGTTGAGGAAGTCAGTAAGCATTGGCCAACATGAAAACCAGGTTCCAGGCAGAGTTGTTTATTCTGTGTTCCACTTTGTGCCGTCTATGCATGAGTAACAAACACACTCAGAAAAAAATCAGAGATCTGAAGGGGAATCCAGGCCTGAAACTAGGAAGAGGCTAAGAGGTCCTCCACATTATGCCCAAGTAAAACCTGAAGATGTTCTCTTTCTGCTACGTTGTAAAGGGCTTTCCAAACACAAAGTCCTAAGCTTGTGGCTCCTTTTGTAAGAGAAGCAAATTTGATTCTTCTGCCTTTGGATTTGAATCCAAGAGATTTGGCACAGCATGAATTAGTGAGCATTGACATTCTTCCAGTCCTTAATAAGGTCTTTTTACTTTAATTTCTTCATTTCTCATAAGTAGAAATACTCTTAATTTTTCAGAAGCAGTCAGTTACATTTATGTCATTAGAAACAGAAGGCCTGACAAATACCAGCTGGAAAAGACACAGTATCTGCTTTAGAGTCAGCTTCCAATTCTGGAAGGGTTCTGTGGCTGGACACTCGCTAATGAGAGTGTGCCTTATGCTGTGCTTTGAAGAGCATCTTTGTTTCCTGGTAATTCTCAAAGGACAATCCCACACTGCTCCAAAGACTTTCATTACTATTTCAGTACTGGCATTTTATGCACTGCCTAGTCTTCCTCCTCCTCCTCCTCCTCTTTTTTATTGAGGTATAACATACATAAAGTGCACAAAGCATGCTCATTGTAAATGTCTGATCTTTTACACTCTTAAGACCTAAATAACCACCACCTAGGTCAAGATCTGGAATATTTCCAACATCCCTGAAGGTTTCCTCATGCCTGTTGCTAGTCAATACCTATCGCCTACCTACCTACACAGAGGTGTCCATTATTCTGATTTCATTTTTATCACAGTTAGCTTTGGCTGTTCTTGAACTAAATATAAATGGAATCATACTGTAGGTACTTTTGTGTCTGGCTTCTTAGGGTCAATAAGAACAATTTATTCAGTGAATTCAGTGAATGAATTCATGTGAAATTCATTCAGTTGTTGCTTATCTCAGTAGTTTATTTTTAACAGCTTTATTGAGGTATAACTGACACACAATCATTAGAATATTTGAAGTGTACAATTTTATAAGATTTTTCATATGTATTTATCCAGGAAATCACCACCATGATCAAGATAACGCACATGTCCATCACCCCAAAAGTTTCTTTGTACCCCTTGGTCATCCTCCGTTCCTCACCTTCCCCTCATCCCCCACAAACACTGATATGCTTTCTGTCACTATAGATTAGTTTATATTTCCTATAAGTTTATATAAATGGAATAATATGGTATGTCCACTTTTACATATAGGTTCTTTCACTTAGTGTAATTATTTTGAGATTCATCCATGTTGTAGCATGTATCAATAGTTCCTTTTTTTTATTGCTGAGCAGTATTTCTTTGTATGCATAAACCAAGGTTTGTTTATCCATTCACCTGCTGATAGACATTTAGGTTGTTTCCAATTTATAGCAAATAAAGCTGCTATGAAGATTCACGTACAAGTCTACGTATGGATATATTCCCTCTTCTCTTGGGTAAATACTGGATCATATGATAGGTATGTGTGTAACTTTTTAAAGAAACTGCCAAACTGTTTTCCAAAGTAGTTTAGCATTTTTATATTCCCACCAGCAGCGTATGAGGGAACCAGTTCCTCCACATCCCCATCAGGACTTGGTATGTTCTGTCTTTTTCATTTTAGCCACTCCACTAGGTATGTAGTCATACCTTGTTGCAGTTTTAATTTGTATTTCCCTAATGACTAATGATGTTAAGCATCTTTTCATGAGCTTATTTGTCAACGATGTATCTTCTTTGGTGAAGCGTAACTTCAAATCTTTTGCTTACTTTTGTATCAAGTTGGTTTTTCCTTATTATTGAGTTCTGAGATTTACTTATATATTCTGGATACAAGTCCTTTATTGAATATATGTTTTGTAAGTATTTTCTCTCAGTCTGTGGCTTTCCTTTTCATTCTCTAAAGAGTGCCCTAGAACAGTGCAAGTTAGTAGTTTTGAAAAAGTTCAATTGGTCAACTTTCTCTTTTATGGATTATGAATTTGGTGCTGTATCTAAAAAAAAATCTTTGGCTAGTCTAAAGTCACAAATACTTTCTCCTTTGTTGTCTTCTAGAAGGTTTAAAGATCTAGGTCTTATATTTAGACCTATGATCAACTGTGAGTCAATTTTTGTATATTGTGCAAGGTATGGATCAAAGTTCACTCTTTTGCATGTGGATATCCAATTGTTCCAGCATTATTTGTTGAAAAGTCTATCCTTTCTCCACTGAATTACCTCGCACCTTTGTCAAAAATCAGTTGTCCATAAATAATCAACAACTACAGCAAAGTTGCAGGGTACAAAATCAATCTACAAAAATCAGTTGTATTTCTGTATGCTAATAACGAACTAACGGAAAGAGAGCTCAAAAAAATAATACCATTTACAATTACATCAAAGAGAATAAAACATCTAGGAATAAATCTTGCCAAGGAGGTGCAAGACATATACAATGAAAACTACAAGACATTATTGAAAGAAATCGATGATGACATAAAGAAATGGAAAGACATCCCATGCACATGGATCGGAAGAATCAACATAGTTAAAATGTCTATATTACCTAAAGCAATCTACAGATTCAATGCAATCCCAATCAGAATCCCAATGATATTCTTCATGGAAATAGAAAAAAGAATACTAAAATTCACATGGGGCAACAAAAGACCCCGAATAGCTAAAGCGATCCTAAGAAAAAAGAACAAAGCTGGAGGCATCATAATCCCTGACTTCAAAACATACTACAAAGCAATAGTAATCAAAACAGCATGCTACTGGCACAAAAACAGACACACAGATCAATGGAACAGAACTGAAAGCCCAGAAATAAAACCACACATATATGGACAGCTAATTTTTGACAAAGGAGCTAAGAACATACAATGGAGAAAGGAAAGTCTCTTCAATAAATGGTGTTGGGAAAACTGGACAGCCACATGCAAAAGAATGAAAGTGGACCATCTGCTATTGCCATTCACAAAAATTAACTCAAAATGGATCAAAGACCTGAAGGTGAGACCTGAAACTATAAAACTCATAGAAGAAAATACAGGCAACACACTATTTGACATTGGTCATAAAGGAATCTTTTCAGATGACATGCCTACTCAGACTAGGGAAACTAAAGAAAAAATAAGCAAGTGGGACTTCATCGGATTAAAGAGCTTCTACAAGACAAATGAAACCAGGATCAAAATGAATAGACAACCCACCAGCTGGGAGAAAATATTTGCAAAACATATATCTGACAAGGGGTTAATCTCCATAGTATATAAAGAACTCACACAGCTGAACAACAAAAAAACAAACAGCCCGACCAAAAAATGGGCAGAGGAAATGAACAGACACTTCTCCAAAGAAGATATACAGATGGCCAATAGGCACATGAAAAGATGTTCAACATCACTAATTATCAGGGAAATGCAAATCAAAACAACACTAAGATATCACCTCATGCCCGTTAGAATGGCTATAATCACCAAGACAAAACAAATGTTGGAGAGGATGTGGAGAAACAGGAACCCTCATACACAGCTGGTGGGAATGGGAACTGGTGCAGCCTCTATGGAAAATGGTATGGAGATTCCTCAAAGAATTAAAAATAGAAATACCCTATGACCCAGCTATCCCACTACTGGGAATCTATCCAACGAACCTGAAATCAACAATCCAAAGAGGCTTATGCACCCCTAATTTCATTGAAGCATTATTCACTATAGCCAACAAATGGAAGCAACCCAAGTGTCCCTCAACTGATGATTGGATCAAGATGTGGTATACATATACAATGGAATACTACTCAGCCATAAAAAAAGACAAAATCATCCCATTTGCAACAACATGGATGGACCTGGAGGGTATTATGTTAAGTGAAATAAGCCAAAAAGAGAATGACAAACACTGTATGATCTCACTCATATGTGGAATATAAACCAACACATGGACAGAGAAAACTGTATTGTGGTTACCAGGGGCAACGGGGGTAGGGGGTGGGCACAAGGGGTGAAGGGAGACATGTATATGGTGATCGACAAACAAAAATGTACAACCAAAATTTCACAATGTTATAAACTATTAAGACATCAATAAAAAATAAATAAACATATAAATAAAAAAATAAATTAAAAAAAATCAGTTGTCCATATATTTGTGGGTCTATTTCTTTACTCTATTCTGTTCCACTCTCTATTTATCTACCTTTATGCCAGTAACATGCTATCTTGATTGCTGTAGCTTTATAATAATATATTAGGTAGTGTAACTCTTGCAATTTTTTTCTTTTTGAAATTTGTCTTGGCTATTCTAGGTCCTCTGCATTTTCATAAGAATTTTTGAATCAGTTTGTAAATTTTTGCAAAAAATCTGCTGGTTTATTGGAATTGTGTTAAATCTATAGATCAATTTGGGGAAAATGGTTATCTTAACAATATTGAGTTTCTTGACTCATAAACATGGTATATTTATTCACTTATTTCAGTCTTAATTTCTCTCAACAAAGGTTTGTACTTAGAAGCGTACAGGTCTTTCACATCTTTTGTCAGATTTATGCCTATTTCATATTTTTCATGTTATTGTAAATTATATTCTTTTTAATTTTTCTATTGTTCATTGGTAGTATATAGAAATAGAATTGATTTTTTTGCATATTGATCTTACATCCAATAATTTAGCTAAACTCACTTATTCTAGTAACATTTTTTTTAGATTTTATCAGATTTTCCACAGACTATTTTGCTGTCTGCAAATAAAGACAATTTTAGTTCTTCCTTTCCAATATGGATGCATTTTATTTCTTTTCATTGCCTGATTGCACTGGTTAGAACTTCCAGTACAGTGTAGAATAGAAGTGGTGAGAGAAGACATCCTTATCTTTCCTGGTCTTTGAAGGAAAGCATTCAGTCTTTCACCATTAAGTATTATTAGCTATAGGTTTTTAGTAGACGTCCTTTATCAGGTTAAAACAAGTTTCTTTTTATTTCTACTTTGCCGAGATTTTTATCAGGAATGGATATCAAATTTTGTCAAAATTTCTCTGCATTTAATGAGATAATCATGTGGTTTTTCTCTTTTAGTATGTTAATATGATGAAATACATTGATTCGTTTTTTTTGTTTTGTTTTCTTTTTTGAGAAAGACTGGCCCTGAACTAACATCTGTTGCGAATCTTCCTCTTTTTTTTTCCTCCTCAAAGCCCCAGTACATAGTTGTATATCCTAGTTGTAGGTCCTTCTAGTTCTTCTATATGGGACGCCACCTCAGCATAGCTTGATGAGTGGTGAGTAGGTCCGCGCGCAGGATCCAAACCTGCGAACCCGGGGCCGCCGAAGCAGCAGAGTGCACGAGCTTAACCACTACACCACTGGGCCGGCCCCTGATTTGTTTTTAAAAGTTAAACCATTTGTTGAAGAGACTTTCTTTTCTCCATTGTATGTTCTTGACTCCTCTGTCAAAGATTAGCTGTCCATAGATGTGCGGGTTTATTTCTGGGCTTTCGATTCTATTCCATTGATCTGTGTGTCTGTGTGCAGAAACAGAAGTATAATGATGTACACCTGAAATTTATAAAATGTTATAAACCAGTGTTACTGCAATAAATAAAAAATTAAAAAAAAAAAAGTTAAACCAACCTTATATTCTTGGAATAAAGCCCACTTATTCATGATGTATTATCATTTCCTAAAATGTTGAATTTGATTCACTAAAATTTTATTTAGAACTTTTATATCTATGTTCGTGATGAATAATCGCCTATAGTTTTCTTATAATATCTTTATTTGGCTTTGATATGAAATGCTGGTCTCACAGAATGAATTGGGAAGTTTTCTTCCTCTCCAATTTTCTGGAAGAGCTTGTGTAAAATTGGTATTATTTTTTCCTTAAATGTTTGTAAGAATTCACCAGTGAAGACATTAGGACCTGGAGTTTTCCTTGGAGGAAGGCTTTTAACTACAAATTCTATTTCTTTAATAAATATAGAACTACTCAGGTTATCTATTTCTTCTTGAGTGAGCTTTGGTAGTTTGCATCTTTCAAATAGTTTGCCTTTCTCATCGAAGTTGTTGAATTTATAGGAATAAAAGTATTCATAATATTTCCTTATTATCTTGATAGTATCTACAGAATCTGTAGTGATGTCACCACTCTGCCTCCTGATAATCGTTAATTTGTGTCTTCACTCTTTTTTCTCCCTGATCACTCTGGCTCAAGATTTATCCATTTTATTGATCTTATCAAAGAACCAGCTCTTGGTTTACATGGTTTTTCTATAGTTTTTCTGTTTCTATTTTACAGATTTCTGCTTTGATCTTTATCATCTCCTTTTTTCTTACTTTGAGTTTAATTGCTCTTCGTTTTCTAGTTGCTTATGGCAGAAGATGAGGTCATTGATTTGAGACCTTTTTGTCTTTATAGGTATTTAGCTATATAAATTTCCCCCATGTGCTATTTTAGTAGCATTCCACAATTTCTGATATTTTGAGTTTTCAATTTCATTCAGGTCAAAGTACTTTCTAACTTCCCTTTTATTTCTTCTCTGACCCATGGACTATTTCGAAATGTGTTATTTCATTTCCAAATATTTGGGAATTTTCCAGATATCTTTCTGTTATTGATCTCTAAGCCCATTGTGATCAGAGAACAAAGTATCTGTGACTTGACTCCTGTTATAGAGACTAGTTTCATGGCCCAAAACATGATCTATCCTGGTAAGTGTTCTTCATGCACCTGAAAAGAAGGCCATATCTGATTTTGTTTGCGGAAATGTTCTACAAACCTCCATTAGGTCAAGTTGGTTGATAGTCAGTCAAGTCTTCTACATTCATACTGATTTTTCTGTCTATATGCACCATCAATATTAAAAAGGAGTATTGAAATCTCTGACTGTTAATTGTGGATTTGACTGTTTCTCCTTACAGTTATATCAGATTTTGCTTCAATAATCTGAAGCTCTCTGTTTACGTACATAAATGTTTAGGATCGCTATGTCTTCTTGATGAACTGACTCCTTTATCATCATGAAATGACCCTCTTTATCTCTGGTAATATTCTTTGCTCTAAAATCTACTTTATCTGATAGTAATAGAGTTCCTCCAGCTTTCTTTGGCTATGTTAATATGGCATATCTTTTTCCAGCCTTTTACTTTTGACCTATTTGTGTCTTTAAGTGTGTTTCTTATAGATAGCACACAGTTGTGTCTTGTTTTTTATCCAATCTGTCAATCTCTACCTTTTAGTTGAAGTGTTTTAGTTGAAGTTAATTATTAATATAATTATAGTTAAGTGTACTATCTTGTTATTTGTTTTCTAATTGTCCCATGTGTTATTTTATCTCTTTTACTCTATTTCTGTCTTCTTTTGAATTGAGTATTTTTATGATTCAACTTTTTTCCTTTTTTTGGCTTGTGAGTTAAAATTCCTTGTTAAATTCTTACTTAATGGGTGTTTTAGGGTTTACAGTATACATCTTTAACTTATCACAGTCTCCCTTCAAGTAATATGATATCATTTTACATATATTAAAAGAGCCTTACAATACTCTACTTCCCTTTAGCCTCTTCTGGCATTTATAGTATAGTTGTCATACATTTTACTTATTAGAAACCCCACAACACATTATTATTATCTTTATTTAAAGAGTCAATCTTTAAAAGTGATTTAAATAATTTTTTTAAACTGTTTCTATTTACCCCTGTAGTTCTCATTTCCAGTGCATTTCATTCTTTTGTATAGATCCATATTTCCATCTGATAAAATTTTTCTTCTGCCTAAAGAACTTCCTTTAACAATTCTTGTGGTGTAGGTGTAGTATAGCATTTGTATGTCTGTAAATGTCTTTATTTTACCTTAATTTTCGAGAGATATTTTTTCTGGGTATTGAATTCTAGATTGACAGTTTTATTCTTTCAATACTTGAAAGATGTTGCTTCACTTGCATGAGGGACAGGAGACAAGGAATCTGCTGTCTTATCTTCATTTCTGTGTATGTATACATATGTCTTTTTTTCCTAGGGGCTTTTAAAAGTTTTCCCTTTATCACTAGTTTTGAGCAATTTGATTATGATGTGACTTGATACCGTTTTCTTCATGTTTCTAGTGCGCAGAGTTCATTGACATTCTTGGGTTATACTTTTCATCAAATTTGGAACATTTTCTAATATTTTTTTTAATATTTTTTCTGTCACCCCCCCCACACCTATTATCCTTTTGTACTCTAGTTGTACATATATATATAAGCACACTTGAAGTTTTCCCAGAGCTCACTGATACTCTACTAACCTTTTAAAATTCTTTGTTCATTCTTGGTTTCATTTTGGAGAGTTTCTACTGTTATATTTTCAAGTTTTCTTATCTTTTCTTCTGTACTGTCTAAACTGCCATTAATCCCATCCAGTATATTTTTTCACTTCAGATCTTGTCATTTTCATCTCTACAAGTTTGATGAGAGCGTTTTTTATATATTCCATGCCTCTACTTAACTTTTGGAATATATGGAATATGGTTTTAACAACTTTTAATATGCTTGTTTCCAAATTCTAAAATCTGTGTCAATTCTGAGTTGGTTTCGATTGATTGATTATTCTCCTCATTATGAAGAATAATGCTAATGTTTTTCTGCTTCTGTGCATGTCTGGTAATCTTTGACTAAATGCCCGATATCTTGAATTTTACCTCTTTGGGCACTGAATATTTTTATATTCCTGTATTCATGAGCTGTGTGCTAGGATACTTAAGTTATTTAGCAACAGTTTGATCCTTTCCAGTAGTAGTTTTATGATTTGTTAGTCAGGTCCAGAGCAATGCACAGTCTAGGATCAATTATTCCCCCAGTACCAAGGCAAGAACTTCCTGAGTATTCTTTCCAGTATCCCCTGGATTATGAGTTTTTAAAGTCTGGCTGCTGGAAAGCAGCATTGTTCCTGGTCCTGCAAGAGTACTGGGTGCTGTTCCCTTTAATCCTTTTGGACGATTTATTTTTGGCCTCAGGTTGTTTCCTCACACACCTGTGCTGATCAGTACTGTGCTGTATCCTTGAGGAGGACCTCCTGCAGATCTCTGTAGTCTTCTCTCTGTGTGGTTCTCTCCCCTCTGGTACTCTGTCCTGCAGACCTCACCACCTCGGTCTCATTGGACTTTCAAGTCCATCTCCTTAACTCAAGGAGTCCAATAGGTTCTGTCTGGATTCCTGTTTCTTCCTCCCATTCCAAGGATAGGAAACTCTCTCAAGGCAGTTAGCTGGGGAAAATTTAGCTGTCTTTTGTTGACTGATATCCAGGGTTTTGAAAACCATTGTTTCATATATGTTGTCTGGTTTTGTTTTGTTTTGGTTGTTTCTGGTGAGAGGGCAAGAGGAAATCTGGTCCCTGTTGCTCTATCTTGGCCATTTTGCTCTTGTTCTAGATGGGAAGGTCAATCTGATCCCTGTTGTTCCAGCTTGACTGGGGACAGAAGTCTATTTTTTTAATTGCTGTTTAGTGTTATCTTGTATGGATATACTATAATTTATCCATTCTCTTGTTGATAGACTTTTGGATTATTTCTAATTTTGCATTATTGTAAATAAAGCTGCTATGTTCATTCTTATGCATATGTTTTGATGGATACATACACTCATTTCTCTTGGGTAAATACCAACAAGTAGAATAGCCAGGTCATTGAACAGGCATGTGTTTAGCTTTAAGATATGCTGCCAAACAGTTTTCCAAAGGGGTTCACTATTTTAAACTCCCACCAGCAATGATGAAAGTCCTAGTTGCTCCACATCCTCATCAGCACTTGGTACTGTCAGTGTTTTTCATTTTAAGCCAGTCTGGTGGTGTCTCATTTTAATTTGTATTTCCCTAAGGACTAATGATTTTGATTGAGTACCTTTTCATGTTGGCCGTGAGAATATCCTCTTACATGAAGTATCTGTTCAAGTCTTTTGCCCATTTTAAAATTGGATTGCTTAACTTTTTCTTAATTAGTAAGGTTTTTTAAATATATTCTGAACATGAATCTTCTGTCAAATATATTATTGTGAATATCTTCACCCTGTCTATGGCTTATCTTGTAACTCTTTTTATGGTGTATTTTGATAAACAAAAGTCCTCAAATTTAATGTAGTCCAGTTCTTTTATAGTTAGTTCTTTTGGTGTCTTGTGTAAGAATTCCTTGCCTATCCCAAATATTGAAGATATTTTCATGTTTTCTTCTGAAAGCATTACTGTTTTCTTCCTTTCTTCTTCTTGAATATAGCAGCAATAATATGAGAAATTTTATGTGGCCTAAAACTTCCTTTTGCCCTTCTCTAGGCTTTCTGTTCAATATCCAACAGCGTGACATTGTCAAGAGGCAACCTGAAGTCACTGGCTGCATGTCCTACTACAATAATAGTAGGCTCTAAACCCACCACCAGGTCCCTGCTGTTCACATTGTGACTTGCTAATCAGTTAGCAAAACAAATATTTTACTTCACCCTTACTTCATTCTGTAGTGTCTCTGTTCTTTTTGTTTACAAGTTTCTATAAATAACAGATTGAAGAGCACTTCTCTTTGGCTGATGGCCCTAGGAGTGAGTTCTTATTTCCTTCTTTTAATTTTTCATTGTTTTTTACATTCTCTATAATAAACATGCATACTTTTAATAAAAAAGTAAACAAAAAAAAAACACATTGAGCAGTCGTGGTTACAGCATATGTATGATTTTCCATTTGTAGAAATAAAATACGATGTTTCACAATTCTTTCCTGTATAGGTTATGTTGACCTTAGACATCATGACTTGTACAGCGACTGGCTCAGTGAACGTCTGTTAGGCAGACAGAACAGTTTCATTAACTTAAAAGCTTTTTACAATCAACATATTTTCCCTTACTAATAATGTATGGTTTTTATTAAAGTCTGGGTCAAGTTTTTTCCTGCTCTTGGTCTTACATTATCTGCAAATGAAGTCACAGAGAGTTTTAAAAATACAATCAGATGCCAAGTGTCATTAAATAATTACCAAGAACAGAGGTTGGGCCATCCTTTTTGATACTGTCCCTGTTGCAGGAACAAGAGGAAGACTTCTAGATAGAAATATCTGGAGAGAGCTACTTACACTGCACCAGAGTCCTCTTTTCCTACACCATTATGGGACAGTTTTTACAGAGATGTATCCAGTCACCCGAACAGCATTTAGAAATGCATAGTTTACTTGACAGCATTTACAAATTATGTCTTTTCCTCAGTATAACTTAGACTGTAGAAATGCTTCCATATGCTAAAGTTGGACATGCTATTGTAACGAGAAAGAAAAAGAGATGTCTTTTAGTGGGTAGTTTTCATATACATACTGAACTACAATACACACAAATTAGTAACGCTGTCCCTTAAGAATTTACCACAAATGGTCTTCTCATTCTTTCTGCAGCTCTCCGCTACAGATTGGGAGTGGATTTTGCCACAAAACAATGGGTCAGCAGGAATTTAATTACGATTTATCTAAGTAATGAAAACAATTTCATAGCAATCATAATTCTTATGTTTTAATGAAAAAAAATATTTTTTTTCTCTCAAATCCTCTGTGTTCCTTAAAGTCCCAGGAGGAGACAATTTTCAACTTCAAATTCCAAAACACGTATACGTGCAGTTAACTCCTCTCTATCTTGACTTCAGAGGAGTGGTCGGCAAACTGGTCCATGGGCCAAATCCAGCCCACCACCTATTTTGGTAAATAAAGTTTTACTGGAACACAGCCGTGCACATTCATTTATGTATTGTCTACTTGACCTACAAAAGCAGAGTTGAGTAGTTGTGACAGAGACTTTGTAGCCCAGAAAGCCTGAAATATTCACAACTAGCCCTTTATAGAAAAAAATTTTTGACCACTTTTTAATAAGTATCTCCTTATTTCTTAAGCAGAAATAAATGGATGCTACTCCTGCCAGTACTGCTTCTGCTGCCAGAATTTTGAGGATACAACCAGGCAGGATGACAGCCACTGCTCCACAAAGCTCCGATAAAACATCAGGAAGAAATCCACCACCCAAGGAAGCACTGAATCCTTTCTTCTCTGGGGTCAATGACAATGACCCTGGCAGTCAAAATGCATATAATTAAATTTGAGAATAGTCCTAAAATGTATGTTCTCCAAGTAAAAGAATCTATAAATGATTTTGAAAAAAAAAATTTTTTAACCTATCTTTCTACTGCAAAGTTCTTGATAATATTTTGATAAAAAGGTATAGTATACCAAGGTGTGATACTTTTTGCTCAATTTTTATATTCAATATCCTAAGTAACTCATAAACTATTTTTTTTCATTTCTCAGAACAAATACTTTAAGAAAGATGAGGGTAATATTTATTTGTGAACCTTTTGTTCAGGCTATATATATATCATTCAGGCTAATTTGAAAAATTAAGAGAGAGAGCAAAGTAAATTGATCATTTACAAAATATTTTCAGCTATGATGGTCTACTTGAGCAACAACAACAGAAAGAACACTGGCAGATTTATTCAATTATTAGGATTAACAACTCCAATAATTCCAAACAGTAATAAATAATATAACTTAATAATAAAAATAGACAGTTGTCTTAGTCCATTCCGGCTGCTATAGCAAAAATACCACAGACTGGGTGGCTTATGAACAACATAAATTTATTTTTTACAGTTCTGGAGGCTGGGATGTCTGAGATTAAGGGGCTGGCAGATTTGGTGTCTGGGGAGAGCCCATTTCTTGGTTCACAGACAATAGTCTTCTCGCTGTGTCTTCACACAGCAGAGGGGGCAAGAGATCTCTCTGGGATCTCTTTTATAAGGGCACTAATCCCCTCATGACCTAATCACCTCCCAAAAGCCCCATCTCCAAATACCATCACACTGGGGATTCAATTTCAACACATGAACTTGAGAGGACAGATTCTGTCTATAGCATTCCACCTCTGGCCCCACCAAACTGACATCCTTCTTGCATGCAAAATACATTCATTCCATCCCAATAGCCCCAAAAGTCTCAACTGATTCCATCATCAACTTTAAAGTCTATGTCCAAAGACTCATCTAACCATCATCTACATCAGATATGGGTGAGACTGATTCATACTGATGCAAATTGCTCTCCAGCTGTGAACCCGTGAAATCAAACATGTTATGTGCTTCCAGAATACAATGGTGAGACAGGCACAAGACAGCATTTCCATTCCAAATGGGAGAAAGAGGAAAGAAGAAGACCAGTCCCGAGCAGGTCCAAAACCCAACGGACCAAATTCCATTAGACCTGACAGCTCAAGGATAATCCTCTTTGACTGAATGTTCTGCCCTCCTGCCCACAGCTTTTCTGGGCAACGATTGGGGTCCCAAGGCTCCAGGCTGCCCTACCCCCACAGCTTTAGACAGCCCTGTCCCCACTGCAGTTTTCTGGGTTGGGGTCCCAGGACCACCGCCCTGCTGGGAGGCCTTGTCCTTTGAAATTTAGGTGGAGGCAGCCATGCCCCCACAGCTCTGCTGGGCAAGCCCATGCCTCCCTGGGCCAGAGGGAGCAGCACCTGGGACAGCCAAGGAGCTCAGCACCAGAGTGCAGGGAGTGGAGACCACCAAGTGAGCTGATGCCAGAGGTGAGCCAAGGTCAGAAGGCACCAACAGCCCCTCCTTTGCATCCTTCCATTGTCTTGGACAATAGCTCCTGGCTTCTGTCAAAATGGCTGATTAATCTCCTTATCAAATGGTCTCTCAGCCACACCCTTAATGTTCTTCCCAGAACAGGCTTTTTCATCCTTTTCTGTATGGATACGCTGAGAATTTTCCAAATCTTTAAGTCATTTCTCTCTTCTCACATTTTACTACAAGCAGTCAAGAGAAACCAGGCCACTCCTTCAACATTTTGCTTAGAAATTGCTTCAGCTAAATATCTAATTTCATTGGTTGCAAGTTCTACCTTCCACAAAACACTAGAACATGAACACAATTCAGCCAAGTTCTTTGGCACTTTATAACAAGCATGGCCTTTCCTCCTGTTTCTAATAACATATTCCTCATTTCCATCTGAGACCCCATCAGAATGGCCTTTAACATCCATATTTCCACCAACATTCTGTTCAGGATTACTTAGGTGTTCTCGAAGAACACAGACTTTCTCTACAGCCCTCCTCTTTTCTTTCTGAGCCCTCACCAGAATCGCCTTTAAAAGTCCATTTATGGCAATGTAGGCTTTTTCTAGCATGCACCTCAAATCTCTTCCAGCCTGTACCCATCACCCAGTTCCAAAGCCACTTCTACATTTTTAGGTATTTGTTACAGCAGCACCCCCACTTCTCAGTGCCAATTTTTGTCTTAGTCAGTTTGGGCTGCTAAAACAAAGTACCACAGACTATGTGGCTTATAAACAACAGAAATTTATTTCTCACACTTCTGGAGGCTAGAAGTCCAAGATCAGGAAGCCAGTATGGTGCCTTCTTCTGGGTTGCAGCCTTCTCGTATCATCACATGGCAGAGCAGCAAGCTCTCTCGTGACTCTAACGAGGGTGCTAATCCCATTCATGAGGGCTCCACTCCCATGACCTAATCACCTCCCAAAGGCCTCACCTCCAAATACCATCACACTGGGGATTAGGTTTCAACATATGAATTTGGGGGGGACACAAACATTCAATCTATAGTAGTTGTCCTTTCTGATTCTTGAAATTATGAATGGGGATGATGCAGTGGAGTGAGAGGGGTGTAAATTTCCAAATGACTCCAACAAAATGATGTTTAGACCTTGGCAAGGTTTTCCATTCATTCAGTCAGTTAGTCATTCAACAAGTAGTTTATTGAGCACTTATAACATGCCAGGCTGTATTCCAGGAGCTGAGAATATGGCACTGAACAAGACAGGTAAGATTCCACTTTCATGGAGCTGACATCCTAGTGGGGAATACAATACAATACAGGTTTATACCTGGCCCAGAAAAACAAAGCCAGGACATAATCCACAGACCTAAGAGAAATTAGACTAATCAGACAAGAACATCAAGAACTGCTCCCAAGAAGGTCATATCTAGGCACACCTGTGCACATACTCTCTTTTCTCAGCTCCCTTCTCTCCTGGATATCCCCTGTGAAAACTCTCTCAGGAAAGGTTCCAACCAACTCAATCACACTCAGATACAAATGGCCGACCTAGTATTCCTCTCAGAAGGGTCTGCATTTCATTACACGTTGACACGAGGAGCTTGTAGGTAGCAGAAAGTGATTTTAGGGACCTTCTCAGAGTCGTATCATGCATCTGTGTCTAAGGAAACACTTACCACGCACCTGCTCTGTTGCAGGACAACAGCAGGCTTCCTTAGGCAACAGTGGATACTTCATTTACTATGAAACACAGTCTGAAGGGAAGCATGCTTGATACTGTCCATCTGTCCCTCCAGATGCTCTGACCACCCTTTTCTTCCCAGTCCTGTTGCCCAGGAGGCTGGCCTTTGAGGACTGCATCAAGGGCTTCTTGTCTTCTGCCTTTGGTTGGGTTCAGCTAAACAGAGCCACCAGCAAGAGATGGAGGGGAGGAGGAAAGACAGGGCCAGGTCCTTATTTCCCTGCTCCCTCTTGCCTGGCTGCTGGTCGGCAGTGGCTGTGTCCTTCTAACAAAGATCCTGGCTCCCTATTAGGGCATCCTCTTGCATAGCTACAGCCACAGGTTTAGCTACATATAGCTCTCTCTCTAGTCATCCACTCCCGTTGCCTCTGAAGATGCCCCTAGAGGGGGTAAAAGCTCCACGCTGGTGCTCTACCGTTCCTAGGTGGGCAGAGTCCTCTCACTGACCTCTCCACAACTGCCCCACTCTAACAAACGCGGGTTGCAAAGCTAGCACTGCTCTCAGATCAGAGACTGACTCCGGGCACCAGCTTCATTTTTGAGCTCCAAGGACTTAGGAGGGATAGAAGGACTAGAGAACATTCTATAAATGGTGCTTCCTCTCAGAATCAGCAGTGACTCACCTCCAAATCTAACAAAACTCAGGGCGGTAACACCAGTGACCCCAGCCCCTTGTACAAAAAAGGAAAGTCTCTGAACGGCCATGGCTTACCTTTCTGTGTTCAGTGGAGGGCTGTGGGCAGACGAGCTGGAATCCAAGCAGCAGGAAGGAACCCAGGACACTGAGAAGGAAAAATAGCAAGAGGTAGGGCTGTGAGTATGTTCCAGGCAGCAGCATCCAACGGAAGGCAGCATCTCCATCTCATCATTGAAAGGGATAGAACAGTCCAATCCGGGCCCTGGGATGTGACCCAGGGAAGATGCAAAGGGCTGGCCCCACGGGAGGGGAGGCAGCACAGTGCTGTGGGCTGGCCATGGCATGGGGCAGATCTGGGATCAAACCCAGCTTTACTGCTTACCAGCAGGGTTTCTAGGTCAGGACATCCAACCTCTGTGAGCCTCAGTCTCCTCCCTTGTAAGATGGGGATAACAGAAGCTGGCTCGGAGGTTTGGGGAGGACTGAATTAGATAACGCACCGCACCTGACACAGGGTGAGTGCCAGTGCGTGCTCGCTTCTTGTCAGGCTACAAGTGGGGCTTCTGAGCTGGGCCAGGGAAGTTCCTCTCCTACACCCCAGGCTTTCCTCAGACCCTTTCCTCTGCCTGTCCTTGGCCCTTCAGTGTCACATATGTTCTCCTCGGGCGAGATTAGCTGTGTTAAGCCCCACTGTCACCAGCCCTGATTAGGGCTTGTCATCAAATAAAAGGAAGGTGTGGAAATAGGAGCCAGCTGGCCCCGAGACAGCAGGGTGTGCTGGGAGAGTGTGAAGTTTTGGATTCAAACACATCTAGGCTAGAATCCCAACTCCGCCATTCCCATCTGGGTGATCCTGGGTAAGCTAACGTCTCTGAGCCTCAATGTTCTCATCTTCTGTAAGGATCACTGAAGATGACAGAGGTGAAAACACCCAGCACAGTTAGTTAGTCAGAGAAGAGGCAAGTACTGTCAATTAATTGAAATGCCTGAAGTCCCTGGATTTCAAATCAGCGACGGCATTGTTTTAAGCCTCCCTGCAAAAAGGCCACTGGTTCTGCTTAGTTGTCTTTTGGATCCTTTTTAGGTTTTAACCTTGAGGGCAGTTAAGTAACCCAGTGGTTCTCAACCTTTTGAGGCCTCCAACATAATTGGGAGATATGAAACACGGCCCCTGTCCAAGAAAAACTCACCAAGTAGAGCTGGAGATGAGGAAAACCTGTCTGGATCTGGGGTTAGGGCTTGTGGAGTTAGAAAAGGCTCCTGCCATCTCTAAGTATCCCAAATGCCACCCTAAACCCCATTTTGTATGAAAATGAGCCCGGTCCTAGCAGACCACACAGAATGGATGTGGAAAGACTGGTTGGAGACTGTGTGATGAGACAAGAAGCAGGGCAAAAAGATATGCAAGGAGGTGTTAAATGAATCCTTTTTGTTGTTGTCTTGGAGTTGCAGCTGAGGCCCCAAAGCTGGGGACCAAGGGTATCTATCACATATGCACACATTCCAAAGAGAAGAGCTGCACTGGCTAGTAAGGACCGGAAAAGGAGGCATCCCCCTCCTTCTCTCCCCTACCCTGAGCTGTAGCCCTTCACCTGCTTCCAGCCCATACAAGCAATGGGGAGTGAGCTGGAGAATGGGAGAAGTTTGCTAGGTGTGGATTTCTTTGAAGAGGGATGCGGGAGTGCTGAGCACAGCCCTTCCACTCCCCTCTGAGAAGGAGAAGTCGGAGCTCCCTCCCCAGCCAAGCAAGGAGGGCAACCATTCAGAAAGCTTGATCTGGACCTCCTGTGTTTGAGGTATAAAGACTGGTGCTTGATTCTCCCCGGAGAAGTATCTAAAGGCCAAAACCCAGCTGGAGTGTCTGGGAGGGCAGAGTGGAGAGAGAAGGCTGGAGTGGGAGTAGCCTGTACTTCTGGGACTTGCACGGGCAGGAGCTGCTGGGGTTTTCCCATGAGTTATATGTGGGCACCGTGGAAAGCTGGACTTAGCTTGTCTAGCGAGGACCTCATCAAAGAAGATTGCTCACCAGGGTCAGGTGACCCGAACAGAGAGGTGATGTGTGATGTGTACCTGTGGAGTACAGGAGCTGGGGGGAGGGTCCTAAGGGGATGTGCAGAGGAGATCCCCAGTGAGGCAGAGGTCCTCCAAAGGAGCAACCACAGTGCCCTGAGAGAGGAGAATCCAGAACTTAGACATCCACCAAACCCAGGACAGCAACACCAGATTACAATGGGCACCAATCCTATTGAGATCCTCTTTGCCCAGTGATGTCTCCTCTCCTCTGCTCCATCCTGGAGGAATTAACAAGAGCAGAGGGATGGGGCAGGCAGAGGAACTAGGAGTGTGAAGAAACCAGACAAGCCCTCTCTTCCCCACCACAGGGGTCTGAGGTCAGACCAGGCCCAGTCCAGGGGAGGAAAAAGACTTCAAGCTGGATGAGAGACTGAAATTTTCATATCTGACTAGACTTTCTTTTAATGTACCATATCTATACACAAAATCCTTCCAAGGAAAAAGAGCTATTCAGAAAAATATAATGTGAAATAAGTGGTGAAAAGAATCAAAGAGCTGGTTTATAACTTGCTGAGGATCTAGGCCGGTGCTGTCCAATAGAAGTTTCTGTGATGAAGGAAATGTTCTATTTCTGTACTCCTCAATGCACAGATACACAGATCTGTGCTTCTCAGCACACAGGGAGCTAAGAATGTAGGTCTAGATGGTGAAGTTACTGATGTCTTAGGTTAATACCAAAAACTGCTTACTGAAAGGACAGGCATTCAATCAATAAAGATATCCCCTCCTAGACATACACATACCTTTTTTTGGACTTTTTGATATTTGAAAACGAGACTGCTAATTAAACCTGCAATGGACCAGAAAACTGTCCAAGAGTCTTCCAGGGATGGGGCAAGGGCATCTAAAGGAGTGGGTGTGAACACGGTGGTGGGAAAAGAATAGTCATTTTCTAGTTATATCCTTACTGGATCCAATTTCTCCTCTAAACCAAGGAACATGTGCATCACAACTTAGGAGTCTATGCTCCTTGGTTATATGACCTTGGGCTTGGTTATATGACCTAGGCACCTCTGTGCCTCAGTTTCCTCATCTGTAAAATGGGATTAATATAACCTGGCCTGCCTACCTCAAATGAATTAATGCGCGAGAAAGCACGTTATGAACCTGTGCCTAAAAATCTGGATCATTTGTAACACATTCTGGCACTGTTTACTCATTTAAAAAGAAAACCAGATTGGTGTGGTTTTGTTAAGAAAACAAGCAGCAGCTCCGTAAATGTGTTACACCTCAGCTCCTCAAAGTTCTTGGCACACACATAAGCCACATATTTGTAAGGCAATCAGGAACAGTTTTGCATAACCACTCGTCCCAGGTTGCACTTCCATAACATTCACGGGGACTTGGGGCAGGAGAGAGAGTGGAAGATTGGAGGAGGGAAGATTCTAGGTTTTCCACCGTCTGGGAGGAACTGCATTCCAGGTCGCCTGGTCAACTCTACTCCCAGGTATGTCTACGGCTTTTTCCCTCACCTCCTCTAGGTGTCTGCCCAAAGCTGTCCCTTCTCCATAGGGCTTCTTTGACCCATATAAACAGGGCTCCCTCTCCCAGCCCAGCCTATTTCTTTTTCTGCATAGCACACACCGTCGTACAGGCTATGTCCTTATTCATTTAAATTTCTCCCTCTGTCCACCAGGATATAAGCTCCATGAGACCATGTTTTGGCACTACTTTACCCCCCAGCCCTAGCAGAGTATCTGCTATATAGTAAGAGCTTAATTCACTGAATTAATGAATGATGCTTCATAACCTTATGACCTATGAAATTTCAAGATAAGTGGAAATAGTGTGAATTAACATATTCAAAAATGTCCAAAGTAACTTTGGGAGCTTTGAAAAGTTCCTTTACGAGGGATTTATAAATATCAGTTGTGCTTTTCAGTTTCTGTGTGACTCCCCCAAAATTTGTTCTCATAGGATTTACATGAGCTCTGGCAGCAAAATGCTTGTTGGTGCCTCTTGTTGCAAAAATGCAACAGGAGTTATATTTACATGTTCAAATGATTCTTTTCTTCATCGAGTTGGGCCCTGGTGAAGCTAAAACGCATAGGAGTACCCAATAAAATTCATTCGGGAATAAAATCTTAGTTATTAAATGGGCTCTGCTCTGAATGGAATAGAATAAATTCCCCCAGAGGGGAAATTATTCTTCGGGCTGCAATAACAGCAGCCAGAGCAATATATAACCCCAGGGGCCAGATGAAACTCTGCCAAGGGCTGAAGTTTCCCACCCCTGCTCAGTAGACTCTGTTTTAGGATACCGCACCCTGCTCACACATACCTATCTAATTGGTAGTCTGTAGCTGTGCCCACACCTCTTCAAAACACCGACAGTCTAACCCAAATCCTTGTTCCTCCTGACCCAATTCGAAATTAATGTTTGGGGAATGGAAGAGCATGTGTGTGTCTGTGTATGTGCAACTCGTGTGTTATTTCACTTTGATAGTTTGCTTTGGCAAACTGCTCCCAGCTTGCAACGTTTTGACAGATTGAAGGCTACCAGGGCCTTTGGCAAACAAACCATACACTCCCCTCCAAGCGGCGGGGAAAGCCACATTCCTCCCAAGACTTTCCGATTCACCTTGCAGTAGAAACAACCCAGCATTTCACACCAATGAGGAAAAAAAAAAAGTTATGCCAGTTACCCAGCGCTTTTCTAGATTTTAAACACTCCATCATTTCATTTCCTCATGTAGAAAATAATGCTTGCTGAAATTCTGGACAAGATTTACATCATGGAACTGGGGCTCTGGGCTTCTGTATTTGCCTTGGCTTGGCCAAGCCCTCCCCACCCCCCACCCCCAACCGTCCTCAACTGCAGTGAGGGTGGGTCATGTCACAGCCACTGTGTACTTTGTATCACCTCAGTGAACTTACCACCACCGGAGCATATCAAGTAACAAAATAAGGAAAACAGCAAAAAAAAATCTTTACTATTTTTCTTCTTCAGTTAATACAACCCAACAGATATTTTGGGAGCAACCCGATCACTAATAAAATTATACCAACCTTAGCAAAAGAGAACCAAAGTCTTAGCATTGAAGTGAAATCTCCACCTACTGCACTCTAGAGATAAAAAATTTTTGCTAAGCATGTACTTTACCATGTTCAGCTCAACTCCCTGCCTTCCTCTGACAGCAGTTAAGAGAAAAGGCAGCAAGAGAGGGGATGGGTTACAAATGACATTAGCCAATGAAGACTTGATAGTTACCACTGATCTCAATGCTTACAAGTATTAATTCATTTAATCTCCACAAACATCCTATCAGACACTTTTATTATACCCATTTTGCAGGTGAGGACATTGAGGCACAGAGAGGCTTTCATCAAAGGGCACGCAGACCTACTAAGTGGCAGAGCCTGATTTCAATGCCAGCAGTCAGACCCTTGGCCTGGACCCTTGACCGCTGTGCTCTGGGGCCTCATTAGGACACAACACACCTGTAAACCAAGCATTTGCCATTTTATCACATCGACTTTCTTCCCTTGTCTGTATGAGGCTGTGGCTTCACACATCTGTTTTACTTCCTGTCACTGCTTGCAAAAATAATCAGAAAATAAGTGGATACAATAAAACTTCATTTATCCAGCCTCACTAGAAAACGTTATAAATGTTAACATAACTGAAGCTAACCATTTAAATCCCAAACTTTAAAAAAAATGTATTCTCTTTACTTCCCCTGCTTTCTTATACAGAGTATGCTGAGCTTAAGCAACCTTTTTAGATGGCTCAGAGTCACCAGTGTGAAGAGCAATCAATTTGTGCAGCATAAGGTGGTGGCCCTGGAGCAGAGCAGGTTGAGAGCTCAGAGGTCTGGGGCTTTCTGAATCCAGCTGGCCCTTTGCTGTCTCCTCCCTGCTGTAAGGCATTGCTTACTATACTACAGATGAGCCTGTGTCCTCTTAACTGGGCTCTCTTCAGATCAGCCTTGGCCTCGGACACCTTTAGACAACCCAGCTGAAGCCAAACCAAGACCAAAGAGGCTCTGGGAAAAGGTCTGCCTGGCTTTCACGGAGGAAATGTTTCCATTTTAGTGCATGGACTTAAGGACACCTATTCTAATTGCATATTGGTTTTTATTGCTTATTTCCCAGTTCTCAACTCATGCAGCCATTTGTATTTTCTGGACCAAGGCTTCTGGAAAAGTGAAGTGTGCTGTCATGGTACAGCTTTTTAAAACACAACACCCTTTGGTAAATTCCCCTACCCAATGACAGTTTCTTGAGGAAATGGTTTCTGATACATCTTTGCAGCTAGCAGAACAATCAGCATAGTCTGGGACCAAACTCAGGGCTGATAAATAGCAAGTGCAGAAAAGAATGGAAGGAGAGAATGAAGTGAGGGGAGAAAGAAGACTGAGAGGGAAGGAGGAAATATCAGTCACTAAAGAAACGCAAAGTGCTGCTGTGACTGACATTTTTCATCAATAAAGTATTTTCTAAGTGCATCCAGAATTCTTTGCCAGAAAAACAGAAGACCTAGAAAAAGGAAGACAATCCTAAAAGGCAGATTTCTACAAATTGGAGTTATTAGTTCTGATCCCTGGGGGTCAATGTTAACCTGAGGCATATAAATCCCTCTGGTACATAAGGAATGGATAATTGGCAGCCCAATGATCACACCTTGACTCCGTTGAATCCTTTTTGGTACAGAATGTTCTAGCAAATCCCACACACAAGTACTGAGTGATGAGGACATGGTCCAGGTGCAGGGCTGTGCCAGGCATAAAGAAAAATCAATACTGTCTGAATACCCGCCATCTTTTTATAGGTAGGGGTTTGCCAGGGCAGTCTTCCAAAAAAACGATTTTATTTCCTCCTAGCCTCTCTGCCTACCATTCAGAGGGGCCTACCGGGCTTCCCACAGAAGATTCCAGCAGGTTCTTCCCTGGCACATTGTACTCCTCTGCTCCCACCAGAGGAGTTGTGTTCATATATAGTCAACCATGGTCCCAAACCTGTTTATGCCAGTTGCTTTGTAATGACATAAAATATTCAAATACTACACAAACCCATGAAATAGAGCACAAAAAGAGTTGTTAGTAGTTTCTACAAAAACGAAGCTGAATGCTTTGGAAAGACTCAATACAGGCAAGTAGCCAAGAAAAAAACTGCCGGCAAATTAGGTGTGGATGAGACAACTGTAAATGATTAGGGGCAAAAATAATAAAAACCTAGAATCTTTCTATACTCGGATTGCTTTGCAAATGTCTTTACATTCTCATTCACTTTAAAGAAACCCAAATGGAAACCTTAGATAATGCTTACGGGTGTGGTTTGCGCAAGAAAGACAATTAGGGGTTCACGCTCAAAGAAAAGTCCTTGGCCCCACATCAGAAAATCGTTGAGTGAACATACATGTGTTTTAAGTTAAAAATAAACTGTTAAAGGTGTGTGTGTATCATTTGTATGATTTTCTGCTTTAACCTACTTTTGTAATTAACTAACGATCCTGATCAGGAAAGAAAAATTTTCTACTTTATTTCTTTTATACAAAAGATAATTATTAATTTATTCATTCCACATTCAACAAATATTTATTAAGCATCAACTGGGTAGTGGTTTAGATGTGGGCTACACAGACTCTGTCCTGCCTTATGAACTCCATGAAGTTTAATACTTATGATCTGAGCCCGGCCTCTTCTCTTCTTCCTCCTCCTCCTCCTCCTCTTTCTTGTCTTCTCCTTCCTTCCCGTGCTTCTCCTACTCTGCCCCATTTCTTGGTCACGGGTATAGGGACACTGATTGACCCCATGACCCTTCCCAATTATCACATATTCCTCTAACCCTGAGAGGAGTCTCAGTTTTCACTGATCAATCATAAGCCATCACTACTTTGGGCATTCTCTTTCTCACACACACAAACCCACTTTCTCAACCCACTTCTTTCTTGTTTTCTATATTCAGGATCTTTTTCAGGTGCCCCAAGAACAACCACCTTTCCCTTTCTCATTCCGTCAATCCTTTTTGGTTGTATTTCTAAGTGAAGCAGCTGACTTTATTTATAAAGTCTATAGTTATAAAAGCTATATTTATAAAGGAATACGACGTTACTGAAGTGCACATCAAAGCAAAGACAAGCCTTACGTTTCCGAAGACTAAAACCAGACACTCAACGTAGGGCCATCAAGCTGTAACACTCTGACAAGGATCCAGAACTCTCCTTCATCAGATCTATAAAAAACACCATCTAACTCTGTAATCTCTCTAATTACATCCTCATTTCTTCAAAAACTATTCAAAATAAGAATCACCAAATCAATTTTATATCCTGCCAATTCAACCAATTATTTGGCATTTTCAATAGTTTTGTTCTCTTCTATGTTTTCATTTCAAACACGAAATATGTCAACTATACTAAAACACTCCTCAAGGTCAAGGAAGAGCCCTGACCAAGCCGACTGGCTCTAGAGATTTCACTGGCTGGCCACAGTAGGCAGCCATCATCACCTGTTATACCGCTTCTAGGGAGAAAACTGTGTTTCCTTCCTTTATGTGAACAAACACATAAAGATGTGACTGTGCATACAAAAAAAAGGTGCACCATTTGGAGCAAGTTTTTAAGAAATATAAACACTTCTGTATCATTTAGTGCCATTTCTCTCTAATTTGTAACAGGTAACAAACATTCCTTAATCTAGACTTGACCCATCCTTTGGTCCAAACAGATTTTACTTGCCCTGCATTTTGTATGGCATCCAGAGCCTGTCCAAAGTTCAATGACAACTGGCTAACCAGCTCCATTAAGTATTAAAATCTTATGTCTCTTCTGCTATGGGTTTAACTGTGATTCTCTTTATTACTACAGACTCTGAGCAGGGCAGAAATACTCTTGCTACATTAATAATCAGGGCTTCTCTGTCTCTTTCAATGAGGAGGAAGCTGGCTTTCTGTTTCTCTGTGGCTTGGCAAAAACTGGGGAGAGATTTTTAAACTAAATCTCTCCATATCAGAATTGTGAATCCCCTTAAATGTTTTTTCCTCTCAGGGATTTTGTTAGCAGCTAACTTCTAATTTTGACCTGTTTCCTCTACAGGTAGAGAAATCCTCCAGCTTTTCCAATTGATCTCTATGCATTTGGTTGCCTTGATAAATATTAAAAAGCCCTTAACATTTGTGTGTGTGTGTACGTGTTTCTCATCCACCAATTTTATCAAAGACCTCTCACTCTTAAAGAAACCATAGCCCTTTTCCCAGAACATTTTGAAAAGCATTCAAACAAAAGACACTCTAATTTTGTCTTTTTTCAGGTTAAAATATACTTACACGGCCCTAGGAACAGAATGCAAAACGGTTTATGAGTACTGAGCTTATGAAGAAGGAGACTTGATGGAAATCTCCAGCTGAGCTCTCCCAAAGAATTGCTCGTACTCATAACTCATGTTTTCTTTCCCAGTCCTTACAGCAGGATTCTTGGAGAAATGTCCTGCTGAATAGTCCTGTTCAAACAACCCCTTCAGCAGGACCCTAATCCTGGAGGCCTGTCAAGATTTCCAGAGTTCCGCCGAGAGAGTAGCAAGACCACATCGAGCTTTCAACCACTCCCACCCTGCTATTTTGTAGTCTGCGGGCAATTTCTGTGAAATAATGCACAGTGAGGAGGTGAGCCCACCAGGCCTTCCTCGAAGGGCCTCGATACCACAGATCATTACAGGAGGTTAACTGTCTGCAGGAGCATCGATTAAAATTCCAAGACGTCAAAAAAAACTTCGCAAAAGGGACTCCTCCCAAGTAACGCCCTCCCTGTGCAGTCTGGGTGCCCACGTGTTGTTTTTTTTTTTTTGTGAGGAGATCAGCCCTGAGCTAACATCCGCCAATCCTCCTCTTTTTTTGCTGAGGAAGACGGCCCTGGGCTAACATCTGTGCCTATGTTCCTCCACTTTATATGGGACGCCGCCACAGCATGGCTTACCAAGCAGTGCGTCGGTGCGCACCCGGGATCCGAACCAGCGAACCCCGGGCCGCCGCAGCGGAGCGCGCGCACTTAACCGCTTGCGCCATCGGGCCGTGGGTGCCCACGTTTTTGAGGGTCTTCAGTACTTATAGGAGCCTCTCTGATCGCAGCCAGACTTATACTTGCTTACCACATGGTGAACCCAGCTTTGATCATCCACTGCTCTTTTCAATGAGTTCAATATCTGACTGTAACCTCCACTACTCTGTCTCCTATTGGGTCCTAGTGTTCAAATAAGCCATGGTCCTGAGGTGACCCAGTGGTGCAGCTGCATTTCTCACTCCCCTGTGGCTTTACAGCAGTGTGTTGGAGCTTCCACACACTGGATGCATGTTTCATGTCTTGAAATATCTTTTAAATTATTTTTTAAACTATGGTTAAAAAATACATACACGCTAATTTAGATTAGATGTCACATATTAACTTTGAAAAGACTTGGGCTGCCCTGTTAATGGCTGGATTCTCCAGAGGCCTCAGAATGGAGCTTTTCCTGCCTTCTCTGACACGCTTGTGAATGGCACTGATGAAGAAGGTTGTAGCTCTGCATGGGTGTTTGGACTTCAGGCCTGCACATGTCTGCTCATATACAATTATACAAGCAGCTACAGACTAAGGCTCACACACACTCAATTAAATGCCAGGCATAGGCCCAAGAGCATCTGCCTGGCAAACGCTCTAGCCTTGATTGGGCAATTGCGTGTGGCACCAACCTAATAACATATTATAGACCATTTTACTTTTTATTCTAAGTCCTGGGACTTTGGGGCTAGTGAACAGTTAAAAAAAAAAAAAAAAAAAAAAACCTACGAGATATCCTTAGTGATTCAATTTTGAAACAAAAAGTTCTTCCTTCCCTTCTCTGTAGACCCTGAATCAACTTATTTAAAGAGTATCCTGAGATTGCAAGATGAGCTTCATCAAAGAACTGTTACCAATTGAATTACTTACCTCTGTGGATCAAGATTTTCTTAACACGATGCAGCTAAAACAGATCACGGAATAAACAAGATGCTGAGACTACTGTACAAGCTATCATCCATAAATCCTGATTTCAAATGTCAGTGTTTATCAGAACAGACTCATTTATCTCAGAAGGTTTAAATACAAATTTGAACTTATATAATAAATTCGCCTTAATAAAATACTGTCATTGGCTATTTTTTTTTTTTTGAGGAAGATTAGCCCTGAGCTAACTTCCATGCCCATCTTCCTCTACTTTATATGGGATGCCACCACAGCATGGCTTGACAAGCGGTGCGTCGGTATGTGTCCAGGATCCAAACCCACAAATCCCAGGCCACAGAAGCAGAGAGTGTGAACTTAACTGCTACGCCACCAGGCTGGCCCCATCCACTGGCTATTTTATATATTGAGATTTTACATAGGATTTTGATTGAAGAATTTTTAAAAGGGTCTATTAGCTTAAAGAAAAGTTTGAAAACAGTCTCAGTGACACGGACTACGGTTCCTGAGCGCAGAGCCCTTCTCCTGACTCTGCACTAGAGGACGGTGGCACCCAGGAGTTACGCTCTCTGAGCACTGGTCTTCTGAGCTACAAAATAGAGATAATACTACTTGTTCTACTGACCTCCCATGGTTGATACTAGGATCAAATAAAATATGCAGGTGAAAGTCGTAGATATTTGGAGCAGAAGGGACTAGAAAGGTCACCTTTCAAGTATACCAGATCAATTAAGTCAAAATCTGTGGGAATGCAGCCAAAGAACAATATTTTTTCAAGTTCTTCAGGTAATTCTATTGTGAAACCATGATAAATATCCACTGATCCAGTAACACCTTTATTAAAAAAAAAAAAAAAAAAATCTGAGGCCTAAAGGTCCCCCAGCAAACAGCAGGGCATAGCTTAGAACCCAAGCCACTTGGACCTCAGTCCAAGTATCTCCCCCTACAGCACACAGTTCCTAGGCCTCGGTGGCCTTTGTGAACAGCAAACTTATTACACATATGTACACAGCATATCAAAAATATCAGTGAGATGCAGACCCTCAAGGCTAGTTACTATAAAAAAACTATATAGTAAAACTCAAATATCAAATTTCTTATTCTCCTGTTTTCTCTTTTAAAGGTTCTCCACTTACCTGAGAGACCCCATGAAATGGGGAACCATGATGCTGGGGGTCCCAGGAAAACCAAAGGCTCCTCAGAGATGTTGCCAATTTTCTGCAGATGGGAGTGGTTTTCAACTCCTACAGAAGGAAAAACATGCTATTTTTAGCATCATTTGCTTAGGAAGATTCTAGAGCCTAAGTGGGCCAACGAAACCAGAATTGAGCAAATGGAAGACATTAAAACAAAAATGCCACTAGCCATTTATGGTAACCAGATTTCCCAATTGAAATCTGAATACGTATGAATATGAGGTACCAAATTTACTTGACACTCAGCACAGCAACTGATCCACAGAAGATGCTCAATAAATTACTATTAGTATGATCACCTCAGACTCCAAGCTAATAGCAGAGTTGGCATTAGGCAAACCTGCAATGAAAATCTAGCACCATCTATTAAAGGCTACTTGACCATAGGAAATTCATTTCACTCTTGTGTGTCTTGGTTTCCCCAACTGTACAGTAGGGGTAAAAATAGTGCCTAAGAATAAAAAGAGATGACATATTGATATACGCTACAATATGGATGAACCTTGAAAACATTACTCTAAGTGAAAGAAGCCAGACACAAAAGGCCATATATTGTATGATTCCATTCACAGGAAACAGCCAGAATAAGCAAATCTATAGAGACAGAAAGTACATTAGTGGTTGCCAGGGTCTTGGGGGTGGGGAGGGGGTAGTGGAGGGGTACAAGGTTTCCTCCTGGGGTGACAAAAATGTTCTAAAGTTAGATTGTGGTGATGGTTGCACAACCCTGTGAATGTACTAAAAGCCATTGAACTGCACACTCTAAATTGGTGAAGTCTATGGTATGTGAATTACATGTCAATAAAATTGTTTAAAAATACTGCCTACAGAACTGCTGCAGGTTGTGAAGTGTAAACAAGTGGACACATGGTACATGCTTAGTCCATGCTAGCGCAGAGTGACCCTCAATAACAAGTAGCTCTGATGATACTGATCCAAGAAGAGGTGAGGCAACACTTAAAATGTGTTATCACAGTAAACACAGGAAGGTAAAACCCCTCGCCAACAAATACTACTTTATTCAGAAGCCCTCACTAAACAGAATTTCTAAACATTGCCAAGCGAGCCAAGTTTCCAAAGTAAATTATAAATAGCATCTGAAATCTAGGGATGGGAGATTCGGTAGGAATGTAATATAACTTGGGGAGAAAAACCATGGGCCAGCCTCCTCTCCTCCCATACCTCCTTTCAGGGAAAGACAAATAAATGAAGCAAGGTTTCAAGGTGTGCCCAGGGGTCCTCTATAATAAAGCCAGAGTTTTCCAAAATCATTGGTTTCTGAAGTCTTCCTAGAACTTCAAATTTCCTTCTCACTAGAAAGGGGCCTGGGGGCCAGCCCCCATGGCCTAGTGGTTAAGTTCAGTGCGCTCCACTTCGGCAGCCCGGGTTCGGTTCTGGGGCACAGACCTACACCACTCATCTATCAGTGGCCATGTTGTGGCAGCGGCTCACATACAAAAAGAGGAAGATTGGCAGCGGATGTTAGCTCAGGGCAAATCTTCCTCGGCAAAAAAAAAGGGGGGGGATGGGGAGACAAATTATAAGGATTTAAGAAAAGACAGTTATAAGAATCAGAAAATTCCATTTGCAAGGAAGAATAATCAAGATTTTAAAAGTTACCACCAGCCCTTTCTAGGGGTTATTAAGAAAGTAAAGCCTCTTAACTGTAATCACCCGTAATTAGCCATCAGCAACTCATGAAATTACTCATGGTACTGAAGACCCTTAGATTCTTGGGTCTCAGCCAGAAGTTACACTGAGATGCACAAGGAAGAAAGCCAACAAGTGCAAATTGGAACAGTTAAAACTCCTCTGAATCTGAGGTGCGGTCTTCCTGCTCTTGGCTGGGGAGCAGGCATGCACAAAGACGGGACTGAACTTGGGAGTCACATGAAATCTCTGCCAAGCTCCTGATAATGATCAACTAATCAGTAACTATTTACTCAATATGTGGTATGCTCAGGTCCTCTCTGAGACGCTATGTGATTCAAGAGAAGGGTGAGTCAAGGCAGGGTCTCACTTTACAATCTAGCTTTGGTGAATAAGATGTAGCAACATGTTATTGTCTGGGAAAAGGATGGTGTTATCTGGAACAACGAGGGTAAATGATGTTACAGAGACCCTAAGTACAAATCAAGCTAGTTCAAGAGAAGGAGAATTCCTATAGAGGGCTGGGTGGGCATCAGCAAGGAAGATGGGACTTAAAATCAGCCCTTAGCCTACACAGGTTACAAATGAACAATCTAGAGTAGTTGGTAAGAGTACACACCGTACTCTGAAAGACCTGGGTCTGAGACCAACATCCCCATTTATTAACCAGATGACCATTGGCAATTAACCCTTTTGTCTTTCAATTTCCTCATCTGTAAAATGGGGATACTGTTTGCAACTACCTCATAGGGTTGTTACAAGTATTAAATATTTATTGAGACTGCATGACTTGGGTGCTAGACACACACACACAGCAGGCACGGTCCCTGCCCTCAAGAAACTTACAGCCTAGATGCTAGAGGGCTATAAACTTTAAACAAACTGAAACATAAATAAGTATAAAAATAAAATTGTGATAAGAACCATGAAAGAAAATCCAAGATGCCTCAAAAAGTATACTAGGCAGTGGTCAGAGACGGTCCCTCTGAGAAGTGACCTCCATGCTGGGGCTTGAGGGGTGAGTTGGAGTCACCCAGGCGAAGAGAGAGCGGGGCGACCCAGGGAGAGGGAATCACAAGTGTAAAGGTGTGCGAGGAACTGGGAGGAAGGAGGAGGCAGTGCACTGGGAATACAGCAATGGAAGGAGAACTGACTCTCTATGGAGAGGTAAAACTCCCAGAATACGGTAAATGAATGGCTGGGGGGGACGAAGGAAGGAGAGGTGTCAAAGATGACTCCCTCCAGATCTTCGGTGGATGGAGGTAGCAAAAGGAGGTGCTAACTGAGCATTTTTGGTTTTGTCAGGAAAGAAAGGCAATGGTGAGAGAAGAGGGTGTGATGTAAAGCAGTAGTTTGCAAATCTGACAAGAAGTCAACCAGAAAAACCTCTTAAATTATCAAAACAATTTGAAAATAGATTTACAACCACTGCTGATAACCACGAACCTCGTCCTCTGTGAGTATTTTGCCTTCAGATAGTTGCTGATAAGAAAATGAAGCCATCGTGATTAGGATGTCATTTTAAAATATGGTTTCTTTCATCTTTATCTCATCCTTTTAAAATTTTTATTTCGAATATATGTTTTATGTGGTCACATCATAAACTGGTAAGTTAAAAAAAATAACCGAACATAGACTGGGGTTTTACACTCAAATGTTTTTTACTGATGGCGTGTGCAGTCAGAAAAAAAATTTTGGAGGCCACTACTCTAGAATGTTTTTTGACCAACTTCTTGTGAGCTTCCATTAGTCACTCTTGTCTCAGGATGTGGTTGATGAGCTTGCCCCGGCAGAGCCTGCACCAGCTCTGCCGTTCCCTCAGTGTTCACTCGTGCTTCCGTCATCAGTATTGTGTTAAATCAGCTCTGCTTTTCAAAGTGCAGGTCACGACTCATGAGTCCGTCATGAAATCAATTTCGTGGCTCAGGACCTGCACTTTTTTTAACGCAATAGAAAAGAATGAAAGAGAAGAGAAAATACTAGCCTTACCACACACAGCAAGGGTAAGTATTTCTTACTGTGGCTCACAGTCAGAAAAGTTTAAAAGCCCTCACTCTGGAAGACCAGATTCTAACTGTGATTAGGGGAATAAAATCGTGAAGACAAGGCAAAGCCATGTTATGCAAGCCTTTGAAAAACGGCGCCAGGAGAATTTTGATGAGATGCGCAAGAAAGAACCATTTAGGTTCTGGAGTAGGGAGGGACCTAATGAAAGTGAGGTTTCCTGAAAATCCGTTTGGCAACAGTGTGCCGGACAAGCAGACTGAGCAAACATGCTATGTGTGGAGCTGTGTCCACCTTTCGAGGTTTGCTCCTGTTGATTTATAACCTTTCTTGACAGGGAACAAAAAATCAAACAATCTAGTTTCTGTTAGAACATAACGCTCCCTGGAGGATGGAGGCCCCACCTTCTCTCCTTTCCACAAAGATCCTACAGGAAGACTGAACAAGTCACCTGATTTGATTCAGGCCAAAGTCGCAGTCCCCACACACCAGGAGGAAGTGGTGGGAGGCTACAAGGCTCAGGATGGCAGGGACAGAAAGAGGGGCCCGGACAGATCTAACTCAGGGCAGAAGATGGCGCTCCTGACCCCAGAAGATGCCACTGTGCCCTGGACAACCACACTGTTCTGCTGCCCCTTACCCATAGACCCACCTCTGAGTATCTTTCTTGCCCCTTCTCCTCATGGCCTGACAAAGCCCCTGGAAGACCCCACCTGATTTCAGCCTGTATCCTAGAAGAGAAGGATCTGCTCAGCCTCTCATGTCTGGGTTCAGAAAGGCCCACCTCGAGGCCACATCCCAACTACAGGCAACAGTTCCACCTCCCTCTCTCCCACACACAGGCTTCTCCCTCTGGAACTCCCACAATGTAAAGTAACCACCCAGACAAACAAAAGCCCTAGTCCCTGAAGGAGAGGAAGTGACTCACCAGCACAAGAATGAGGACCAGGGATTTTAGAAGGAGGCAGTTCCAAGACCCCAGATCAGCACCCAGTAACAGATGGGGAGGGCGGGTCTCAGAACCTGCCCATTCCTCTATGAAAGCCACTGTCTGAGGGTGCTGACGGAACAGGAGCCTCTGCACCCGGCCTACATCCTGGCCAGTCCTGTCTTCATCAGCATCACCAACACATTCTCCTGCCCCCCACCCCCCACCATTTACGCAAACTTTCCTCTCACAGAACCCTGGCCCACTGTTTGCAGCGCCCCCTACCTGACGTTCCAGTTGTCTGAGGTCAAAAGTACCAGGATGTGGGTTCTCAATATCAGTGTGTGCAACCCACCTCTGTCTTCCATTATCAAGAAAGTGGAAGAAGAGTCAGGAATCAACTTTTACTAAGCAGCTGATAGGGGACATGAGTCATGTCATTTAATCCTCACAGCAAAACTGAGGCCATATGGCTGGTTGAGGGTAGGGCTGGGACTTGAATACTGACCACCAACAGCTGAGCTGGTCCTCTTTTCACTCTCTTAGACTCACTGTCTCCCACCGAGGAGAGAATCACGCATAGCTAGACACTCAATAAATAAATGAATGAATGAGTGAATAGTTACCATCCCAAAGGACTCTGTGTACCTCACAGATTTGCTGGGAGATGAAACATTTCAGGACATAACTGTTTATTGTGCCATGAACATCACCTAGAGCAACACGAGCCATGATGAACAATTTAATCACCTATTATGTCAGGTGATGATAATAATGTGGCTGGGGATCAAACACCTATTGAGTGGTTACCATGGCTTAGGCGGTATTCTAAGTTCTTTACATATATTAACTCATTTTATCCTCACAAGTACCGCATAAAGGAGGTACCACTGGGAAATGGAGGTACAGAGAAGTTTAGTAACTTTTCCAAAGTCACCAGCTAGTTGGTGGGAGAGTCAAGATTCAAACCCAGGCAGCCTGAGCCCAAAGTTTATGCACTTACCCATCATTCGAAACTGCCTTCTACCTGCATACAAACAGGACTGGCTTAAATGATCAAAACAGAGGCTGACTGTGTCTGTTGCTGGTCCAGGTCTTTTCCCAGGTGTCATCTCAAGTAGGAGTTTGGAGATAAGGGAACATTCTAGGCCTTAATGGATATGCTGAATGGACTCCCCAAGTCACAACATAGCAGAGTGGCCCCATGTCTCCTGGAGGGCTGGCACCCTGAGGTCCTGGAGTGATCATACATGGGGCAGTCAAGTCACCAGCTAATGAGCACTCAGTGCCTATTGGGTTAGGCTTCACGCAAGATACTAAATATGACAAGGATGCACCCCTGTCCTTGAGGAGTTGACACTCTTATTGAGGCTGACCAATAAGTAAATAAACACATAAATGAATATTTCTTTAACAATGATAAATGACCTCAGAATGAGTGCCCAATGGCTGGCACAGGCAAAAAGGAACCCAAGCATTCCAAGGAAGTAAATAGCACAGTAGACTTCTATGGTTAGCACTTACATTATTCTTGCTATATATGGTCATGTGCCACGTAACAACGTTGTAGTCGATGACAGACCCCATGTACGACAGTGGTCCTATAAGATCAGTACCATATAGCCTAGGTGTGTGGTAGGTTATACCATGTAGGCTTGTGTAAGTACACTCTGTGATGTTTGCACAACAACAGAATCGCATCTTGATGCATTTCTCAGAACATATCCCTGTCATTAAGCAATGCATGACTGTACTAGGCACTGCACTAAGGACTTTATGTAACAGCTCATTTAATCTCCTAACAAGTCTGTGAAGCAGATAACTAGTACTGCCTCCAGGTTACAGAGAAGAAAACTGATGCACAGAAAGGTTAGTAGATTTTCCAAAGACTCACAGTACTGTGTTTCAAACCCAGGCAGTCTAACTCCAGAGTTCATGCTCTGAACTCCATCTTGACTGCCTCTTGGGTGTTTGGGGATGCCTCCATGGACCAGGTGGGCTTTAAGGAATTAGAAGAGTTAGAGCCAGCATCTCAAGCACAAGGAACTAATAGCTGAATGAGGGACGAGGTTTGGGGAAAGATGAAGGCTTCTGGCGCCTTCAGGAAAAAAAACAAAAACAAGGGACTCATGTGTTTTGGGAATGAACAAACCCGCTACTGGAAAGACAGCATAGTGTGAACGAATGACAGAGGGCAGAGGACGAAGGATCCAACCAATGCCCAGCAGCCCAAACGGGGAGGTGAAGAAGCAGCAAGCATGGAAGTGGACACCCAGGAGGAGGCTGTCCTACACTGTCCTGCGGCGGTGGTCAGGCCAAAGAAGGATGTGCGCGGTGTCCCCCGCACTCCTCAACTGAGAAGACACGGTGCGTCTTGGATAAAGAGCTTTGGCTGGAGAAGAGAGAAGGCTGCCAAGAAGAGCAGCAAGAAAGCAAGAGGCAGAAAAAGGGGTGTTCTTTTTTCTTCAAGGGACATCCCACTTAAACTGAGAAGATATATGCAGAGAAGCAGGAACAGAGGGAGGGATATCCTCTGAATAGTCATCATTAGCAATATGGTGGGCAAGTCAGCCAGCCAACAATCAGAGGTAGAGAACAGGGTCTAGAAGCTTAAAAGAGAAGGTGTTCTCTTCTCTTTTAACAGACACCAGACTTGCTCTGTTTCTGTTTGCCCTTCACTGGAAGGGGAGCTCCTCAAGGCAAGGGATATGTTTTACTCATCTTTACATCTTTATTCGTCTTTGCCTGGTACAGGTGGCCATGCAATAAGAGTTTGATGAATTAATGGATGAACGAACAAATGGATGAATGAATGAAGGATGAACAGCATGTGTCCCTAATAGACTTTTACATCTTAGAAAGTAGGGCCCGTGTCTGACTTCTCTCTATTCTGCTATTGCTCACGCTCTGTAAATGTCTACAGACTGCCCTAGGAACAGAATGAAGGCACTAACCCACCGCAGATGTGTGCTGCCTCCACGGAGGGTCCAACCCTCCCAAGCCCTCTGGTGGCTGTCATCACTCGCCACAGCCCTTTCAGGAAATCCTGCCCCAGGCAGCAGGGGATTCAGAGAAGCTGACCTTGGAGCCCCAGGCCCGGTCACGTTTCCAGCCTCTTCCTACTGGGCCGAGGCCAGCCAGAGGAATGTTCCCCTAACACTCCCTCTGCTCTTGGTTTTTGCTCCTACTCCCTTGGAGAGACCATCATTTTTTCTCTGTCATATTCAAACTCAGCCACAGAACTCATTTCTTCCCACAGAACTCCATGCTGCACACTAGCTGGCTTGCCCATAGCAATGTGAGAACCCACAAAATCTGAATTAGGAAAAAATGTTGAGATCTATTAAAACTCCCTGGACACTTTCAAGCTAACACATTACAATGGGTTCTGTTACTCATTAAAGAAAACACTTGACTTCTCCTTTCTTACCTGGAGGAATTAGGTAATCAGCACAGATTAGTTAAGGATTTCAATACAAATTGCATCATTTTCATGGTCATTAACATAAATGTGGTTTATACTTGTTTTCAGTCCTAAAAAGTGTTTCACAGGTAACTAAGGAAAACACTCAAGGGCAGAAATATCAGGCAGGCAAGATATTTAAAATGAGTGAGCCATTTGTTCCTGCTTCTGTACCAAGCTGCTTTTTCAATTTCCGATGACATGCAGATCTAAGGGAGAAATGCATTTGAAGTAAAAGCTCTTTCTCTTCCCCAAATAGTACTCAGTCATTTGATTTACAGCACTTGATAAAACTGGTTAAATTTCTTTATTTCTATATAAGTCTCATATGCAGAAATCCAACCTAGCAATCATCACAGTGTGTCATTACAATTTGTGCTTGGCTTTCCTCCCCATAATACAGGACTACAGAAGAGTAAAGACTTTTCTCAAAGACTTATTTTTTATATTCCTGGTGCCTAGAACAGGGCCTGGGGCACAGCAGGTGTTCTGTTGATGACAGAAAGAACTTACATTCGATCTCACTAGGAGGGCCTTCGCTTCAAGCAGGAGTACGCTGCATTTCCAAGGGACTCTTGCTCAGCCCAGGATCTGAATAGACATTTCACTCTTCTGTAGTAACTGCTAATTGTTTCTGAAATTAACACCATCAATGACATTCTCTGCCCCACTCCTAAAGCCTCCGACACACAAATAAACAGCTGTAATGGGATGCAGGCCACCCTACCTAGGACTCAAAGACACCTAGAGACAGGCTCCAGCCTTCTTCCCCACTCAGACTCAACCCCTCCCCAGTATCCTCTGCCAAGAGCAGTTTGTAATCCCTGGATTGTAGCTATCAAAGGAAACAAGATCAGACTACCACAAGCTGAGCTCTACATGGGAACCACAGATTTTCTGATGTGCTACCCAGGCCTTCTTCAAGATGATGATTCATCTCATTCTAAAAACCAATATATTCTCCAGCCATCCTGGTCAAAGGCATGTGGCCATGGGACACATGGCAGCTTTGGTTCAGGCTGAGCTACCCTCCTGGTCCACCTTCCCTTCCGATACAAGGCCCAGGTCCTACCATCTATAAATGGCCTCTTGCCACTCTGGCAAGCACCTGTGTACATCTGTGTGCAAACATATACATGCACACACACGTGTGTCCGAGAAGGAGGGTGTGCCAAGTGCACTAACACTAAAGGAACAAACTCATAGAGAGCAGTATCACATTCACCCACAAAATAGGTCTAGGTGAGACTTCAGAGCTGGGTGGAACATTGCAAAGTGATATTCTTTTAGAAAAAAAAATCTGTCTATAAAATTATACATGTTTACTGAGGAAAAATTGAAAACTATGGAAAAACATAGAGAGGAAAGTTATAATTACTCATAATCTCACAATCCAGGTTAACCACTATAAAACTTTTTGGTGTTCTTCCTTCTGGTCTTTTTTTCTATGCTTAATGCTTATACATATTATCTGCATATTTTACATATGCAAAATCACATACACAGTTTTGCCTTCTATATTTCACTTTAAATCATAAGCATCTCATTAGTAATATTTAGAAACATTTTAAATCACTGTATAATAGTTTCCCCTATGGAAGCCAGATAATATATCTAATAAGTTCCCTTATTGTTGGAATCTATGATGAACATCTTTGTATAAAATTCTTTATCTGCTTCTCTGCTTAGTTCCTAAAAACAGAATCACTAAGCCAAAAGGTATGACTAAGGTCCTTCATATCGATGGGTTGTTTTCAAAAAGCGTGTATCCACCTGAAATCCCACACGTAGTAGGTGAAATAAACACATTTGCCAATATTGTTAGCATTATAATCTTTCCTAATTTGATACATAATTAGTTAGGGTAGGCTAACTACTGCAACAAACCATTCCAGAATTTCAATGACTCAGCACAACAAAAATTTTTTGCTCAGTTCACTGTCTGATGTGGGTTGGCAGGGACATTCTGCTCCACACAGCTATGCAGGCATCCAGGAACCAAGTCTCTTTCCATCTAGTGGCTCCACCATTGTCTAGGGCCTCAGAAGCCTCAGCTGTTTTCATCCATCCAGTGAACAAACAAGGGAAAAGAGAAAGCATGGAGGATTGAGCTAGTGGCTTCACAAAGGTAGCCTGAATCACTGCCACCCACATTCCATTACCCAGCTTAGTCAGATAGCCATACCTAACTGCAAGAGAGTGTGGAAAATGTGGTCTGCCTATATTCCCAGGAGGAAAGCTTTTGGTGAACAACTTTGCCCGGGACAGGGTGGGCATTCAGTGTGTTTGTCACATGGGCAAAACAAAAAAAACCCCAGTAATCATTTTAATATGTATTCCTTCGATTATCAGTAAAGTTGAAACAGATTTTCATTTTTATTAGCCATATGTATTATCTCTTCTGTGAATTTTTTACCTCTCTTGCCAATTTTTTTGTAGCGCTCATAATGTTTTGAACTGATCTTTAAGAAGCTCTTTCTAATTAAAGATGTTAACCCTTATTTTGTCAAGTTTTTCAGTTTGATTTTTGTCTTTTTTATTTGTTTATAATTTTTATGTAAATAAGTTTTTATTTTACGTCTTTAAATCTATCAATTAGTTCCTTTGTGACTTTTCAGATTGATATCACAGAATCACAAAGCACAAAAAAAACTAGGAGATTCTAACCCAACTCCCCAATTTCATTATTTTGTAATCATGATTCACACACGAATAAACTGACACTCAATGAAATAAGATGACTGGTACAAGGTATTGCAGCTAATTAGAAGCAAATGCAGGCCTAGGAATTTTACATTTTTATTAAGTGTATAACACATGACAGGCTGTGCTAAACACTTTTCAAACATTATTTTAATTGATTCTCAGGGCAACCTTATGATAGCCCCATTTTACAGAAAAGGAAACTGAGGCTTCAAGCAGTGAAGCAATATGCTGGAGGTCACTGAGCCAGTAAGTAGCAGAAACATGATCTGAATCCAAGCCCACCTGATCGTTGGAGCCATGGCTTGTCTTAGTACTACATTAAACTGCCTCTCAGGTCTCCTGACACACTGCATCAAATATACATTCCAGGAGAGCCGCTTGTGTTCACATTTCCCTGCTGCAGCCTGGGTCCCAGCCAAGGGAGATGCTGTGTGTGAGGCTGTGCTCTGCCCTGTTCACTCCAAGACGGCTTTGGCCTGGAGACCAGGATATTTCCTCCGTGCCCCCGCACATTTGCCCGTCCAGAACACAGTCCGGCTCCCTGTGCCTCAGCCACCATAAATCAGCCAGCCACACGCTTTCGCCCTCAGTGCTTCTGAATATTAGGGGAAAGGATTTGCCTTTTCCTGCTTGGCTCTTGGGGCTTCTGCATTGACATGTGAGTTATGTCATTATTTTTCTAAGCGATAGAAATCTAGTCAATGATTTGTAGCAATCACTGCTGTGCAGTGTATGCTGAAAGGCTCCATATAGCCTTACAGAAGGAAGCAGAAACCTAGCAAATTAGTCTTACTTCCTTGACACAATTCTGTGATGGGCTGGTATTAGGTCAAGCTGAAATCAGGTGCCGTGATTAAAAGATTATTACAGTGTGAAACAGACAGTCATCTCGTGAATTAGGAAATATTTTCCAGGAAACCAAGAGAGGCAAGTCATTGGAGTCAAAGGTTACCCAGTGCAAGGGGGGCAATAAAAGGCAACTGGGTGCAGCAAGAATAAAACTGTTACCATACCCTTTTTCTTGAACTCCATCACCCGTGGCCATGCAAAACTGTTTTCTTCCTGTCTTTTCTGCCTTGTTGGCTCTCCCTGTGACCCAAACCAGGACTAGAAAAATATCAACAATAACCCAGCCCCTACTAATGAGCTGTGTACACAGGTTAAGGACTCTTACACTCTGACCTCTTTGATTATTATCTCACGCTGCGATCTCAAAAACCGGACATCTCAAGACCTACCCTCTCATTCAGACTGCTTTCCTGTATTACTAGTTTCTTCCTGCTGACGGCCACCCAAGACGCATAATAAAAAGACCCAGTCACCAGCTCCACACCAAGCCCTCCTCCTGCAGAGCTTTCCTACTTCAGTGGTAGCAACACCATCCTCACAGTGAATAAAGCTCAAAGCTTAGCTAGGTTTCTGTGACCCCCTCCCGTGTGCCCTGGGCCGTCTGGAGCCAACTCTCAATTCTTCGTTTGTATTGTCTCTCAGATTAACTCTTTCCTCTCCACTCCATCTTCTACCAGCCTCTTCCAAATCATCATTCAGATGATTACAGTTAGTGTTTCTCTGATTTCCCCATGTACCTTTGTTGTTCTCTATTCTGTTCCACTGATCTGTGTGCCTGTACCTCTGCCAATACCATATAGTCTTGATTACTGTCGCTATGTAAGTCTTGAAACCTGGTAGACTGATTCCTCCTACTTTATTCTTCTTTTTCAAAATTATTTTCAGAATTTTGACTACGATATATCTTGGTATCGATTTCCTTTTGGGTTTATCATATTCGGAATTCACTACACTTCTTGAATCTGTAGGTTTGTGTCTTATCCTAACTTGGGGAAGTTTTCAGCAATTAGTTCATCAAGTACTTTTTTAGTCCCACCCTCTTTCTTCTCTCCTAGGATTTCAAAGGCACAAATGTCAGATCTTTTGTTATAGTCCTACAGGTCCCTGAGGATCTGTTCTTTTTTCCTTTCCCCAGTCTATTTTCTCTCTGTTATTCAGATTGGGTAATTTTTTATTTATTTTTTTTTTTAGTGAGGAAGATTAGCCCTGAGCTAACATCTGTTGCCAATCCTCTTCTTTTTGCTGAGGGAGATTGGCCATGGGCTAACATCTGTGCCCATCTTCCTCTACTTTATATGTGGGACGCCTGCCACAGCATGGCTTGATAAGCAGTGCGAAGGTCGATGCTCGGGATCCAAACCTGTGAATCTCGGGCCAACTAAGCGGAGCGCGTGAACTTAACCACTACACCACTGGGCTGGCCCCCAGATTGGGTAATTTTTAGGGGTATATCTTCAAATTCACTGATTCTTTCCTTTGTCATCTCCATTCTGCTGTGCAGTCCATCCAATGAGATTTTATTTCAGTTACTATATTTTTCAGTTCTAAAATTTTCATTTGGTTCTTCTTTATGTCTTCTATTTCTTTGCTGAGACTTTCTGTTTTTTCTCATTTGTTTCAAGCATGTTAATAATTGCTCACTGAAGCATTTTTATGATAGCTGCTTTAAAATCTTTGTCAGATAATTCCCACATCTCTGTCATCTCAGTGTTGGCATCTATTGATTGTCTTTTTACATTCAGTTTGAGATCTTCCTGGTTTTTGGTATGACAAATGATTTTCAATCAAAACCTGGACAATTTAGGTATTATGTTATAATACCAGATCTCATTTAAACTTTCCATTTTAGCTGGCTTCCTCTGACACTGCTCCAGCAGAGGAAGGGGGACCCCACCTCATTGTGGCTAGGTGAGGACAGAAGTCTAGGTTCCCCACTCTGTGTCCACTGACACCCAAGGGGGAAGGGGGACTCATCATTACTGCTGAGCAGTGGCGGGAGTTTCAGCTCCCCACAGGCCTCCATTGATACTTCCCTGGATGAGAGGGGGTAGGAGTACCCCATTACTGTGCCTAATGTGGCCTCCACTGGTACCACTGGTGTGTATGTGTCAGGGTGGGGGGACAGGAGGGGATGCATGGCCTCATTACTGCTGGGTGATGGTAAGAGTCTGGACTCTCCACCAGGCTTCCTCTGACCACCCCAGCAGGGAGGGGGAGGGATGTCTTATTGCTGCTCAGTGGGAGTAGAAGTCCAGGCGCCCCACATGTCTCAACTGAGAAACAGGCCCTCAGAAATGGTCTAGGCTATCACCATTCATTTACGAATAAAGAATTAGTAACCCCAGAGATGGAGAATGGATTGCTGGAGGTCAAATGGCAAGTTAGTGGCAAAGTCAAGACTCCACACCCATGCTCTTGGCTCCAAGAGGACATGTCTATAAACCAAAGAGCCTCTAAAGCACAGGAAGAATGCCAGCCCCCCACCCAACATAATAATGAAAAATCTCACTGGCCAAAGGATAGTGGCTTTCTCCCTTCACATCCTGCCAGACCCCAGGCCAGAAAGCACACGTTGTTATGCACCATCATTCCCTAAACAACACAAACACACATCTACTCAAGACAGGCCTTCCATCCAACATACACAGCCAAAGCACGCTCGGGAGCCAAGAACTACAGCATCACAGTCACCTTCAGGGCTGGTGGTCTTCCATCTGGAGAAGATCCTGGCTTTCCTACCGTTGGAATCCCTGATACTAAGATACACCCAGGAGCCAGGAACTCAGAGCAGCCAACAGGCCAGGCGCCCCCCTCCTGGCTGAAGAGCGGGGTCTGCACCCAGCTGGAGGCGCCTTCCTTAGACCTGAGGCCTCTTGTCTGGCCCTGGCCTGCAGTCTCAGCACAGCACTGCTTATTCTCCGGCAAGGGAAAGCTGGTGACCCAAGAGGGAAACTGCCTTCTGACAGCCTTTGTTTTTGTTTCCATTTAAAAAGGTTAGTGACTTTACTGCATGTGGAAAGAACCAAAGTAACAATTTCAAAGAGGCTCAGCATGTTTTGGAGTTGATCAAATATTAAGAACTTCTGGGTGGGGAGGAAAGGAAAGAGAAGTGAGGGAACAAAAGTTTATCCCACATTCACCATATGCCAGACATACGCCTTGGTGCTCCTTCCATGCCTTCCCCTGGCTTCTGCAATAAATACTCCAGCCAGAATCAAGATCCAAAGCCGTTACCACAGGCCATCAGGCTGTTGCAAGTCAGGCAGAGTTACTAGACTCCAGGATGGTAGACAACAATGAACAATTTTATGGTATACAATTTGAATCATGAAATAGAATGATATAACAATATTAATAAAGTCATTTGATGCCTAAATTTTGAAATAATATGATTTAAGTTTTTAAATTCATTAAAATAACTACTTAAAGAATTACAAATTGTGCTGAAGTAATTGCCTTCGTTGTTATCACCCAGGCTAATAAATACCCACAATCTTTTGATAGAACTTGTGAATTAAGTTACACCCTTATGAGCACTGGAACGTCTGTGAGTGATTTTGTTGACTATCAGAATATTTTAACATTCACTCTTTTTACAATTTAAAATAATTTTCAAATCCTATAGTCATCTAGACCAAGGGCCAGCAAACTCTGGCCAGTGGGCCAAACCTGATCCACTGCCTATTTTTGTCACATTTTCAAGTGATTGAACAAATACTGAAAGAATACTATTTTATGACATGAAAACTATATGAAATTCAAATTGCAGAGTCCATAAATAAAATTTCACTGGAACACAGCCCTGCCCATTCATTTACGTATTTGTCTATGGCTGCTTTTGTGCTCAAAAGGCATAGTTGATTAGTTGCAACGAAGACCATACCGCCTGTAAAACCGAAGTATTAACTCTCTGGCCCTTTACAAAAAAAGTCTCCCGACCCCTGATCTAGACAGTCTGTCAAATGGTGGTGCCAGATTAAAAACACACTGAGATGACGATGATAACCACCACCACCACCAGCTTGGCTATTGAGAAAGCCAAATAACCGTCATGAGATACTAAATGGGCAATTTATGAGCGGGCCCACTGCGCAATGTTAGAGATAACACTGACAATATGAAAAGCAACATTAAAGCAAAACTATGCATTCTGAGAATGTATCAAGCACACACACGCTCTTTACATTTATTCTGTCGAGAAAAGATAGTCTGAATTACGAGAGATCTGCATTCTGTGAGGTCTTCAAGAATACAGCCCTCCCATAAAATACACCAGGATTCCACTTCCTTTCTCCCTCACCGCACAGCACTGTCCCCTTTTAGGGTGCAGCCCTTCTCAAGTCTCTCTGAATTCCCACCAATCTCAGCGCGGCACCCTTTTTCTGGGCCTCCATTCTTCCTGGTGCATAATGTTTATCACACAGACCATCCTCTCTGCCTGCCCCCTCCCGGGCTGTAAGTACCCCAAAGGCAGGAAGGCCATCTTCTTTATCTTTAAGATGGCCAGATGTTCCAGTGTGCGTTAAGGCACATAGTAGGCCCTTTGTTTCGTTGTAGAAATGAACAAACACTGTCCATATGCTGTCTCCTCTCACTCCTGTGGCATGGACGCTGATTATCAGTCCATTTCACAAACAAGGAAACTGAAGCTCAAAGGGGATAAGCCGCGCAGGCAATAAGTGGCCAAATCAGGACTGGAATTCACACCGTGTACAATGCAGGGTGCTGCTACCTGATGCATGGTAGGGGCCCAGAAAGTACTGGATGCAGGAGTGAATGAATGCATAGCAATGCCCATGCAGAACCACTAAAGCATATTAGCACAATCCCAGAAGTCGCCAAGACCCTCCACTTCACTATGCTCAGTGAAAGAAGTCAGTCACAAAAGACCACATGTTGAATGATTCCATTTATATGTGAACACTGACATAATTTCCCTGTATGGAACTCAGCAAGTCTCCACCTCATAGCACCTCTTATGTCCCTTGCTAGGAGCGAGGTGTTGAGTTCCTCGGATGTAAGCCTGAGGAAAGAACTACCTAATCAGGAAAAGACAGGGGAGGCAGAAAACAAGCACCCATTCTGTTTCTGGGCACGCTCACCTGGGCCTCCCAGGTGCACTTTCTCTGAAGAGCCCCTGAGCAGCATTAACCTTATTAGACCAGCTCCTGCTTTTGACCTGGTAATTATAGGCCGGGGAACTGATTTTCCAAAACGGAACATGAGATCGGAAAAAAAAATAACCGTAAATTGAACATTCATGTTAGTCGTCCTAATTTTTTGATTAGGGAAAAACTAGAAACACCCCAACAGAGGGTGGGGAATCGCTAAGGAAACCATGATGGAGCAAAAGGATGGAAACTGTTATTATGCTTAAAAATGGGAACGCTGGTTAGGTCAAGAGAAATGTTTACACAACATCATTCTACGTGAAAAAGACAAATGTGCACATGCTTAAATTCAAATATAGGCAAATATCAAGGAGAAGACAGAGCAATATAAGGAGTTAGTGTACTATGCAGCTATGTGGCAGGGAGGAACAGGAGAAGGAGGAAGGCGAGGAGGAGGGAGGAAGGGAGGGATAGAGGGATGTTTTGGTCAAGTTACATATACAGTGAAACTCAAGTTAAAAAATAACACTGTTGTGGAATTATAAATTATACAGTCTTTCTGGAAGGCCAGTTTGACTCTATGTATCAAATACCTTAAGAGTATTTATGTCTTTTGTCCGAGAAACAGCACTACGCAGCAATATAAGTACAAAAAATGCACAAAAGAAGCAGTTTTATTTATAAATAATCTTAAAAAACTGAAAACAACCAACATGGCTAAAAATAGGGGACTGTTTAAGCAAACACGAATATTTTTAAAAATACTCTGCAGTCACTAAAAAAATCATGTTTTGGAAGACCATTGAATATTTAGTACACAGGGAAAATGTTTATTATGTATTGTTTAGTACACAGGGAAAATGTTTATTATGTATTGTTAAGTGAAAAAAGTAGTGGACAAAACAATATGTTCAGCATGACACCAGTTTTAAAAAACTGTGTGTGTGTGTGTGTGTGTGTGTGTGTGTGTAGACAGAGAGAGACCAGAAAGATACACATTAAAAATAAGTGTCATTATTGGTTGGGGAATTATGGCATGATTTTTATTTTCCTTCTTTGGGTTTTTCTATATTTCCAAAGTTTTCTACAATAAATATACCTTGCCTTTGAAATCAGAAAAAATAAAGTATTACATCTAAAAACTTAGAAAGCAAATCAGCAATGCTGTCATCAACATGCAGCGTTTGACACCAGGGTCCACCTGGAGTGAAAAGCAATGCAGCAGACTGTGCCCAGGCTAAAATGTCCACACAGCACCCAAACGAGGCGGACTGTGGCAAAGCTGGCTCCAAACCCTCTAGCCCATTCCTCCCGGGCAGGGGTCCACTGCACCCACACCGCCTCTGCAGGACACATCCCAATAGGCTTTTCCAACGGCACCATCCAAGGGCAGCACAACATGGCGTCCGGAGGAAGGAAGCCCGGCACCCCTGCAACTCCCAGACATGGGAACGCAGCCCGTCCCCACCCCGCTGCACCCCACACTCAGGCGGCAGCACTCACTCCACCCGCCCACGGTTCTACAGCTCCTTCGCATCTGCCCACAGTAAAAAGTAAGCACCCTTTGTGTTGCATCTGTTTGGGACTGTAGCTCCACCCCTTTTCTAAGCAAATAGTCAGCCTCATTTTTTTTTTTTTTTTTTTTGTGAGGGAGATCAGCCCTGAGCTAACATCTGTGCCAATCCTCCTCTTTTTGCTGAGGAAGACGGGCTCTGAGCTAACATCTATTGCCAATCCTCCTCCTTTTTTTCTTTTTCCCCCAAAGCCCCAGTAGATAGTTGTATGTCATAGTTGCACATCCTTCTAGTTGCTGTATGTGGACGCGGCCTCAGCGTGGCCGGAGCAGCGGTACGTAGGTGCGCGCCGGGATCCGAACCAGGGCCACCAGTAGTGGAGCATGGGCACTTAACTGCTAAGCCACGGAGCAGGCCCAGCCTCACTTTTTATTTTAAAAGTGGGTTACACAGCAATAAAAAGGAATGAAGTACTGACGCATGCTTCAACATGGATGAACCTCGAAAACATTATTCTTAGTGCAAGAAGCCAGTCACAAAAGACCACACAGCATATGATTCCATTTATATGAAATGTTCAGAATCCATAGAGACAGAAAGTAGACTAGTGGTTTCCAGGGCCCAGGGGTAGGGAGGCGTGGGGAGTGACTATTAATGGGTATGGAGTTTCTTTTTGAGGTGATGAAAATATTCTGAAATTAGATAATGGTGATGGTTGTACAACTTTGTGAGTAAATTAAAAACGACTGAACTGTACATTTTAAAATGGTAAATTTTATGGTATGTGAATAATATCTCATTTTTTAAAAAAATTTAAGTGGGTTACAATTAGACTTTTCAGTGGGTTACAATTAGACTGAAGTTAGTGAACTGCCCATTGGTTCCCCCAGAGCACATGTTTTGGAGTCAGATGACTTGGAATTCAAATATCACTCTGACATCTACTTGCTGTGTGAGCCCAAGCAAGTTTCTTAACCTCTCCGAGCCTCAGTTGTCTAGGCTGTAGACTAGGAATACTAATGTCTAGTTCACATGGATTATTGAGAGGATTAAATAAGTGAATGCAGGTAAATCCACGTACCTGACAGGGAACTCTGTAAACAGCAGTTCCTTCTCCCTTAGCTGGCCAGAAGATCCTTTGAACTTTAAGCAAAATGAAACCCTGGGCCTTGACTAAAACATCAAAAGTCAAGCAGGGCCTGGGTACCTGTCTGTTCTAGAAAAGACACCAAATGGAGCGAGAGGCTGGAATGTCAGTGCACACCCTGTAATAAGACTTCAAAACATGAAGACACAGCTCCACCCCCAAGGCTCACCTTATAACCAGCAATAAACTCCCCCGCACAGTCTCAAAGGGCCTCATGTCCACTGTCGGGTTTGACCCTCTTCTCAACCATTAGATAAATGTGACTATTATTAGCTTCCATCAAGGGTCAGGCAATGGGAGCTCAGAGAAGCCAGAAAAGGGACAGAGCTGTGGTCTGCAATCCGGTCAGTCTGTCTCCACAGCTCCTAAGTTTGCTCTCAAGGCAGCTGCCCTCTCTATCCTCAGCCACTGCGCTCGGGGCCGTCAGGCCACAGCAAGGCTGGCAATGGGCAGAGCTGGTACAGAAGTGGCCGTGCCACAAGAGGACCAGGCAGGCCTCACTGCCCACCACCAGGTCTGGCCACCAAGCATGGAGGCAGGGGACAAGGGGCACGGTAGTGTAATCTAAAGGGCAGCCGGAGGCCAGGGAGCCAGCAGCAAAGGAGGGGTGAGAGGACGAGAATTCAAGGCATGTGAAGGTCAGGGGTCAAACAAGCAAGATCAATCAAAGGGTTTGTCGCCAGTTCACTCAAAGCAAGTTGGAGACCTGGAAGAGAAGCACTTATATCCTTCCCAGAGAAGACGTGGTCTTTGGATTCAACTAGAGAGGTGAGAAAAAAATGATGGCTACCATCCACATGGCACTCCTACATGCCCGAAACTGCTTTAAGCATCTTACATGTATGTATTATTATTACCCCCATTTTACAAACAGAGACCTGTAGCACGAGAGGCTAAGGAAACTGTGCAGGGACCACAGCCAAGTGGAGCCAAGCCAGAACTCAGGGAGCTGCCTCCAAGGGCTCCCACCCTCAGCATCACGCTGCTGCCTGACCTGGGGACGGAGGTGGACCCCACTGCTGGAGACGTTGACCACCCAGTGCCAGCCTCCCTCCTCCACCTTCCTTGAAATGACAAGCGGTCAGAGGCACTGTGTTTTAGGAGGAAAAGTCTGTTTGGCAAATACAAATTGGTAACTTGCTGATATGATCAGAAGGCTTCCAAGAAGGAAGCAGGTAGAGCAGCCTCCCAGCAGTCGGTGTATCCATTTTCACAAGAAATTAATCTTCTCTCTCTTGACTGAGCCTCCAAGAAAAATGGTTAAGTCAAAGATGTGGCTTGTCACTCCACCCCGCTGGTAGTCATGAGGCTGCATCCCTGCCATAAATCAAAGGCCATGCTGCCCTTTCACCAGATGCCTGCAGATAACTCCCTTGCCATTTCCCTGCTGGGGCTCAGAGGGCCACGGCCTAAAGGGTTAACATCTCAGCCTAAAGGGTTAACATCTCATTTCCTCTCGTCTTTCAAGCCTTAAGCCCCATCCTGAGCTGGGTACATTCCAAGCCCACCTGGAGCAGGTCATGACTAGCCCCAGCCCACGGTTGGCCCTTCATTTCCCCTGGCAGGAGATTAGATGGGGCGCCCATTAATCACTCATTACTTCTGTCCTCACTGCTGGCCAGCCCTCGGGCAGCCGGCCAGCTGCCTGGGAGGGTGGAGCAGGCCCAGCCGCTGCCCAGCCCAGGTCGTGGGCTGCCCAGTGCCACCCTCGTGGAACAAGACACCGCAGTGTAAGCCTGTCTCTCTGTCCTCTGGACCACACCCAAGAGGAGAGGAGCTAAGGGAGAATACTGCCAGGGAGAATGCCATGTAAGTGATCAGCTCAGGCAAGGCTCATCGGAGAAGACAACGCACACAGTACATTCCATTGAAAGATTAGGTAAAGAGAAAAAGAGACAAGCAGAAAGAGACCACTCTCCCAGGACAATGCACCATCAATAAAGAAAACTACTGCCTACCTGTTTCTTAGTTTCGTCCTTAGGAATCTAAAAGGAAACTGGGGGAGGAGAGTAGAGAGGCTGTTAAATGGATAATTCATTATCATCGTTACTGCACAGCCGTGAGTGTTCATTTGCTGGGTTTGAATATAAGGTTGCAATATTCAGCCCATTTCTTATCCCAGGCAACTTGGGGCTCCCAGACCAATCCACCCCGATCCTTTTCCCTCAGCACTTGCTCAGGCCCAGAAATAAACTCACAGTGAGCCCGATGGGGGCTGGGCGTACAGACCTTTGCAGGTAGGGTCTGGGGAGTATGCTTTCAGGACTGAACTGAAGACCCCTTTGACCAAAAGAGGGCTATCCTCCTGGCCTGGGCTACAGTGCTCCATTGCTCACTCCTTAGAGTCAAGCTCAAAGCCTCTGTTGAAAAGCATGTGCCACCTGGGATAAAGTGGCTTATTAACACACCACCTGTCACTAGAACATTGAATCATTGTAAAGGCAGCCTAGGGCTGTGGTGCTCAAACCCCAACACGCAGAAGAATCACCTGAGGCAGTCTTAAAAATGCTAATTCCCAGGCCCTGCCTCCATCCTGGAATCTGGTTTTCTCCCCACCAGATCCTAATTCTGATTTAGATGCTCCAAAGACAACCCTTTCAGGAAATAATGATATAGTGGAAAGAGCACCAGACTTAGAGAGCCAGGTTCTAAGTTTAAGTTCAAAACCCAAGTTGTTGACCTCAGGCAAGGAAGCTGGAGTTTTCTTCCTTGTAAGATGTGGATGATAATGTCTGGGTCACAGGTTGCTGGGTGGATTAAAGCACCAAGCATAGCACATACCAGTGCTCACTAAACGTGACCTGCATGAGTTCATCGGCCAGCGAGGCTCCAGAAACCAGAGAAGTCAGTTTTGACTTCTGGAAAGAAACAAGGGCAAATCAGGCCCAGAAGATGAGGGGTGTCCCAGCATCAGTCCACAGGTCCTGCAGAGGAGGAGTGAAGGGAGGGGGGTCCTGAAAGGAGTCAAGAGTCAGCAACGCAGCCTCAAGCCAGAGCCTCCCACGGAAGCCCCCCTTCCCAGTGTCAGCCTGGTCAGGCGTTAGCTCCCATTGCTAATCCATTATTGTCACAGAGAAGACAATCAGTGAACACACAAGAAACCTTTACATCCACACATATGTAAATAGATATCACAATTCTACACACGCAAAAAAGGAAAGATACAAAGTGGGACAAGTGAGAGAAGAGGAGAAAGAAGGGAAAAGTGGGGTGGCAGGTCAAACCCAATCCCATTTTCAAGTTTGCTGGTGCTGGTAACGAGCTGGCACTGTGGTCCACAGCCTGGGATAGGCCCCAGGAGAAGCCAAGGGGCTGCTCTGGAGAAACCAGGGTGGCTGGGGAGATGGGGCTCGTCCACTAGAACATGTCCAGACCGAACAGACTACAGGGGAGCACATAAGATGGGTTCGGCAAGGGAGAGGTGGGTGTGTGCAAGAAGGGGTGAGATACACTTCTGGCAAAATTTAGATTAGTAGAGGCGAAATCCGAATTTCTGAGCTGGGGTGGGGTCATACAAAACTGTGATAAAGAGACTAGGTAAGTGCAGTGAAAGGTTTCAAGCAGGAAAGAGTTGGGCTGCTCTTGGATCAATAAAGTAGACTCGAAATAAGACAAGTTTTAAATGCCCAGATGAAGAATGACCTTGATTTAACCATCCATACCAGCACTTTCACATCTCTAGGTCTTTGCTCAAGCTCTTCTCTCTGCCTGGCATGCCCTCCCTCCTTCCAGCCTTTCCCATTTCCTTGAACTCCTCCTCATGCTTCAAAGCCCAGCTGTAACTTTCCTAGCTCCTCCCATGCAGAAAAAATTTCTCCCTCATCTGTGTCTCCTTGACGTTTTCCACGCCCCCAATGTTTTGCATTGTTTTGTGGTTTTTTCTTTACGTATCTTTCTCTCCTGGCTGGCTATTTATCATCTCTAGCCTGTCAACAAATGGTGGGCAAGGATATTGTCTTGTTCTTAGTTTAAGCCCCAGCACACAGTAACAGTCCCTGGCACAAAGCAGATGCCCAAAAACATCGGTTAGAGAATTAAATAGAAGTGAAGACTGGGGAGCCACCGTGATTTCTTGAGAGGAATGATGTGGTGGAATCAGAATTTTAGGAATATTAATCTGTCAGCGTAAAAGAAGATGGATTAAAATGAAGAAAGCAACTTTCGGCCAGGAGTCAAGCAGGGAGATTATTACTGTAATGTGGACTTGGTGTAAGGAGCGGGCAGAGGGAACCGAGACAGGAAGATAATTCCCTGAGATATCAGAGAAGAATGTGGAAGGGACTTGGTAATGAATGAGCTATCAATGTAGGGGACGGGATAGGGAAGTTGGGGACACTCAGCTGAGACTCCCAATCAAATGGGAGAAACAGGATGCCATGGAGAGAAATGTGGGGGACCAAGAAGAACAGGGGCAATACCTAGTGTCTCTTTAGGATAATCGATTGCAATCACAATAAGCATTTCTAGGCAGAAAAACAAAAACAAACGTCCAAGTCAAAATATCTACCCCTGATCTTACTCTCAAACTCTGGGCTGTAGATTTTATTTATTTTTTCCTAACAGCCAGTTAGAAACATTTCTTCATGGCAGGGGAGAATGAAATGAAGATAAGACCAACCTGGTGCCCTGCTCCATGCTGGACATGGAGGAGACCACATGAGCTCAAACGACAAGCCCTCCTCACAGGAGGCCATCCCGGTTCTTACTCAGTAGGGGCTCGGGTACTCTGATCACCCAAACTCATTTCCCACACCAGGACCTCCGGGAAATCCCTGCTCTAGCCCTGCAGAGGTTTCTAGGAAAGTCCCAGGACTCCCATCTGCTTCCTCGAATTAATTCCAGGGCTAGGATTTTGTTTTCTAAAGGAATTCAACTATGGTGCCAACAAAAATCTATAGGAATTGAGTAATACTGTATTTAAATCAATTTTTTTTAATGTTTGCTTCTTTGTACATTGAGGCCCGATAAGATCCTATTAAGCCCAAGCATCTCATCACCTTTATCAATGAAGCAGAAGACATATGCAGGTTACGCAGGTTTTAAGAGCTGTGCGATCTCTGAAAACTCTTTAGACTATTCTGTGCCTGGATGCCTTCAGCTGTGAAACGGCAGGTGGACAAGAGGATTCCTTAGACCTCTCTCAGGTCTCTATTTCTCTTATTTCAAATTCCAGTACGATCGTTTCCGCTACCCAGGTACAAGGCTTCAGATTCACTTACTGCCTGCGAAGGGGCGAAGGGATGCGCGGTGGGGGTCACAAAGGAGACGGAAGAGACGCAAGCATGCACATCTAATAGGCAGTAGTGGAGGTTGGGGGCGCGGGGCTGGGCGGAGACTGCCTAGGAAACACCAGACCCACAAATTCCAGATGCTAAGTGGGCCTGAGAACGCCCTGAAAGCCCCTTCCCAAGTTAGGGCTGACATTATTTCACAAAAGAAAATATTAACTTCCAAATCGCTAAAGCTCCAAGGTGAGCTAGTTCCGTTAAAGCTAGTTCCATCAGCGCGCCAAGGGACTGCAGGTACTGGGGCTGCGCTTGAGGAAGTGTCCCGAGTTGGCGGAAACAGCCCATCTACTCGGGCTCCCAGAGGCGCTAGGTTCTTAGCTGAGACACACACACAGATTTGAGGCTTTCTAGAAAACGGCGTGGCCGAGGCCCCAGGCTGGGGCTCCCGCGCGCCCACCGAGTCTCGACCAGCTCTCTGGCCCCAGGCGGAGGTAGGTAGGCGAGGAGGTGGGGGCGCACACGCTGGGTGTGCACTCGCCGGTCCCCTCGGTCTCGAGCCAGAGAGCGCGGGCCCCGACTCGGGGACGGCCCAGGTTGACTGTCCCTAGACTTTCAGATTTGGAGGGTGGAGGGGTGAGTACTGGCGCCGGGACAGGGCAAATCCCCCAGGAAGGGACGAGGAGAGAAGGAGGCGCACCGTCGGCACGGATCAGGCGCGCGCTGGCTCCCCGAGCCCGGTGCGGGCACAGCCCCCCGGCGCCCCGGACACACCCACCGCGCCCCGCCGCCCGCGCCAGCCCGCCCCGCGGTCCAGAGGGGGCCCGAAGGCGGGCGGCGGCCAGGCCGGGTCGCGGCCGCGCGAGTGGGGCGCAGAGGGCGCAGGGCGCGCGGCGCGGGCGGCTCTGCTCACCTGGCGGTCCGCGTCCCGGAGCGGCCGGCGGCCGCCTCGCCTCGCCCCCGCGTGGTTCCCGGCGCCGGGCAGCCCCGAGCCCGCCGCATGGACAGCCGCCGCCGCCGCCGCCGCCGCCCCGCGCCCGCCCTGAACGGGCTCCCGCTGCGCCCCGGTTCCGCGTCGGGCTGCGCGGGCGGCCAGCGGCTCGGGCGCGCGCGGAGAACTCTGGCTCCGAGTTTGCGATCGGAGAGCCGGGATTCGCGCTCCCTCGGTCCCTCCTCCCTCCCCCACTCGCGGCCTCCTGCTGTCATCTGGAGCCGCTCCTGCCGCCCCCTGGCGGCCGCCTCGGGAAGGACCGGCCCCCCGACCCACCCCCGCGACCCCAGAGGGGCCCCTTACAACGATGAGCGTGGCTGATCCCTGGGCACCGAGAGAACCGTAGAGGGGAGGACAGTCTAGACCGAGGCAACGAGGACAGGAGGGTGGCGAGAGTGGAAAGAAAAGTGGTCCAGGCTGGCCGGGACCAGCCAAGTGAGAGGAGAAGGGGTGAGACCGGGAGTAAGCTAGGGCCAGCTGGTGGAAGGCTTTGAATTCCGCGTTATCTTATCCTTAGGTTCGTGGGAGCCGTGGAAGGACTGAAGCTCAGGAGGGACATGGGCATTCTTGCGTTTTGGAACAGCCATTCTGGCTGCATCGGGATGGGGCTGAGGCTGGAACAGGGAGCCAGCAAGGAAAATTTTGTGCAGAGAACCAGAGCAGAGAAGGCGGTGACTCTAAGGATAGAGGAGGAGCCCTCGTCTAGAGGGCACACACAGTCACACTCACTCGCATACTCACACACGAGATAAGACCCACTGGGCTCCTTCTGAAGGCGGGGAAAAGGACAGGTGCCCTCCAAATTCTAACTCGGGTTAGACAGTAGGGGGGCCAGAGAGAACACGCTGCCTGACAGCCGGAGCCATTCAGCATTCTTTCTCGTCTTACTCAGGGCAACATTGTATGGAAAGAAAAAAGCCTACTGCCAAAAATAATAATAATGATGATAATAATAATAAAAATCAAACTTTGATCTATATATCCAAGCCCTTCTTTTCACTAATTGGGAAATATTGTTCCAAAGAGGGTATGACCAAAATTACACAGCTAATTAGCTGCAGGAAAAGTAGGAGAGCCCAGTTTCTTGACTCCTAATGCGGTGCTATGTTCTTTAAATTCAAGCTGAGAGTGAGCTTGTGAGATGCAAGTGAGGTGAAAAAATGTCCCTCAAACCTCATCATCCAGGAGGGGTGGGAGGGACCTTAAACATTGGGAGAGGCTGTCCAGACACAGGTAGTCTCCTGAATATGAGTCAGCCTGTTTGTTTATCTCTGCCTCCAAAGCCACCTGCAGGAGTTGTTTTGAAAGTGCAGGTGCGCAGGTGGGACCATGGAGGTGATGGTAGAATGCAAGCTCTCTGCCCCAGAGCCAGGCCCAGCCGGGGCTGGGTGCGGCCAGCCTGTGGGAGCACAAAGGACAGCAACTGGGCACATGGCTCCAGGAAAAAAAAAAAATTAACAAAAGAGAAAGTGGCAACCCAAGAGGTTAGGCCAAGGAAAGAGAACCAACTTTGAGGGCCGACTCCTGGCCTGGAGCCTGGGCAGAGCCAGTTCTGACTGACTCAAGCTGGCGCAAATGGGATGAAATAACTCCACGCTTGATCAAACAGATGTTGATTGGAGGTACCTGGTGTAAGTGGGATGAAATTAATTCTGAGTGTCGCGAGTCCCTGGGGTCCAGATGCAGTGGATCTAACAGCTCCAATAAATTCTGACCAGTTTAAACCCTTTAAAATGATAGAAAAATTATACAACATTGGGATATACTTAATGCCACTGAATTGTACACCTAAAAATGGTTATAATGGTAAATTTTATGTAATGCATATTTTACCACAATTTAAAAAGAGAAAGCATAACTAATAAAACGTATTCAAATTGGATGGATTTATTAATTTATTTAAGAGATCTGTACTGAGGGCTGAGTAGGGTTTTGGTTCTAGGAGGTAAAAATGAAATGAAGAAAACGTTCCAGTCCAAAAGAAGCTAGAATAAGGTGAGGAAGGTGTGATGTAGTCAGAAAATCATACTAGTAGAGGGTAGGTATAATTGAGGGATATGCATAAATATCTGAGGACTCATGGGAGGGGAGTGAAAATCTGGGATGTTCTGCCTGAGCTGAGTCTTAAAGGATGAGGGGAGGTCATGAGGCAGGGCATGGTATGAACAGGGTTTAGGAGCAAAGGATATGGGTTTTTTTTTAAACTAATTTTAGACTTACAGACAAGTGGCAAAAATAGCACAAAGAATTCCCTTATATCTCCCACCCTTCTTCTCTTAATGTTAACATCTTACGTAACCAAAGTACAATTATTATGGACCAAACTTGATCCAACTGACCTAGGCTGGCTCTTCAGAACCGATTCTGATCCACTTCAAACTTTGTCAAATTGTTGTGACAAATTATTTTGCTTACATGTCACAGAATGTTCTCCTTATTTAGAGTCAACACTATGTTGCAAAATCTAGTCTCATTTTAAACAAAGAGATATTTGCCTTATGTAGAGGCACCAGTGAATATTAATTATACTACAACAGTGAGTTTTTAATCTTTCAATTCTGTTGTATTTCTGCTTCTACCCAAGTGTGTATGTATGCATGAATCAGATTGGCAGGATTTGGTCCTAGTGTATGTGATAAGCTACTAACCCTCACCAACAGAAGGGCAAAGGAGTAGGTGCCTCAGATCAGAGAGGCCACCCCACAGTCATCTAGCCTAGGCGCCTCCCTGTCAGGTCAATGTCTTCTATACACAAGACTTTGAAGAGTGGGTTGTTAGTTAGCCTCTTGCATATCTGCATTGATGAGATGCTCACTATCTCACAAAATAGCCCATACTGTTGTTGGAGGCTCTCTGTTAGAAAGCCCCCCCCCTTTTTTTTTTTGCTGAGGAAGATTCCCCCTGAGCTAACATCTGTGCCAATCTTCCTCTATTTTGTATGTGGGTTCCCTCCATAGCATGGCCACCGACAAGTGGTGTAGGTCCACACCCTGGAACTGAACCCGGGCTGCCGAAGCAGAGGACGCTGAACTTAACCACTAGGCCATGGGGCCAGCCCCAGAAAGCTCCTTTTAATTGTGAACTGAAACCTTTTTCCCTGTGACTACTATCCATTGGCCCTAGAGGTGGCTCCTAAAATGACAGACAAAAAACATAACTCCTCTGTCATGTGTCAGGGGACAGTCTTAGTTTACATCTGTTGTCCCGGTATAATTATTAATTAATTATTAAGGGTGCCCCCTTGCTCCGTTGTCCCAGATGGGATGACATCTGATCTGGTCATCCTATAGAGAAGACTCCCAACACCCCGCCTCACTAAGTCTGCCCTCTGCTGAAAGCTACATCCTCAGTGTTCAGCCATTTTCCTCGAGGTCCCCAGCCTGGAGCACAGTGTTGGCACGTGGTGAGGGCTCCCAGACGTTTGAGGACAAATGGCATACGGTTTCAGAGCATGTGGAGCTGGAGTAAGAGCGAAGTGTGAACAGACCACAGGGAGGCAACTCAGGACAACCAGACCTTTGTGGGGGACACTTGTGTGTAACACAGCTTCTTCACTTCATTTATAAGCACAACCATGCATCCTTTTACCAGCAGAACATTTCTTGGGGCCAGAGTTCCAAAAATTACACTTTGATAAACACAGCTCTGAGCTCGGGACAAACACTAGTGTTTTCATCCTAATGGCATGTCAGGGGGCTGTGTCCCAGCGGGGAAGGAAACCCCTATATTATCTCTACTTTGTTACCATTTGGAGGGGGAAGGGAAATAGACAAGTATTCAAACTCCTAATTTCAGGCTCCAGCGAGGTACCAGGGTCGGTCACGATGCTTGCAAAATTGTTCCTTTCATTTTCTTGGTTGTAAACTTTTGTAGACTGTAAAGTCAAGACAAGCTTGTGCCCAACGAATAATAAGGAAATAAGGAAGCACAGTAAACAACACAAAACACAACCCTTTGGGAGCTGGTAAACTTGTAAGTGGTTTCTAAGTACCTCAAGGTAAATGTTAAGAACTCTTCCCTCCCCTGCTTATCTCCTTAACTCAGTTCTTTCTCTTCCTCCTCCTGGGACCTGGGATGATGACCTAAAGACCGAGTTCCCCAGCCCCCGCCTGTGGCTGGTCCCCTACTTGACCTGTAATCCACAACTACCCAAGAGAATGTCTCAGCCAAACGCTCTGAGGACAGGAGAAAACGGTTTCTAGATGGAATGTGAGGGTTTCCCGTGAAGCATCCGAGATTTCCGGCTACATTTCAAGTTATCTCCTTCTTGTTCCCTCTCTGGCTTCACTCTCGTTCTCTTTCTTGCCCCTTGTCTGGTTGGAGGAGATAGGGAACTTCAAGTTACCTGGTACAAGACAACTTTTGGAATCCCAAATATTCAGATTATTTCCCTTTTCCTTCTTTGCAGGTGATAATACTCACAGCTAAGAGGCTTCACCCCAACTGAAGCTGCTTGTCTCCAAGAGTAACCACACTGAGCAAGAAAGAGTGGACATCACAGCCTCCAGATTCACAGGCTCCCTCTCTCCTTCTGGCGATGATTAACTAGGTGAAGACAATGATATGTATGAAATAAGTCCATTTGCAAGTGCCTACTTCTCTCATACATGATTGATCATTCTTTCATTCATCCATCCAACTATGAATGATGGAAGGGAAGACGAGAAAAGTTAACCGAAGTAAAAATGGGACAAGGTGGGAGAGACCATTCTAGACAGAAGGAAGCACACTTGCAGAAGCCCTGAGGGAGGCATCACACACTCAAGGAGCAGAAAGACAGGCTGTGTGGCCAGGGCTCAAATCCAAGAGAGAGGAAGGAGGGAAGTGGGGCAGCGGGATGGGTCTGGCTGTGCGGAGCCTTGCGGGCATGGTTAATAATCCTTCAACAACCACAAAGGCACAGGCGTGTCCCACTAGAACAGATACAAGCTACGAACTGGAGCAGGGTCTTGGAACCCCCTGCTCTCCTAGATGCTGGCTTTGGGGAAGGTCCAGGGATCCCAGAGTGGAAGAAGTACGCGGGGTTGGCGGGCGGGGTGCAGCTTGAGGTAGTGGCTATTAATTAACCAGTACAGAAGTGTATCATTTTGTAAACAATTGGGAAAGCTGTCCTGTGCAAATCTACTGAGGGTCAGGGATGCTTATGGCCATATTTGTGAGTTGGGTTTATTTTCAAATGAGCAAGAGGAAGCCTCCGAGGGGATTTAAACAGGGGCTGACTTGATCAGATCTGTGTTTATCCACAGGGACAGAAAATAAAATCCCCTTTGTTATTTAAAAGAAAAAAAAAGGTAATTCAAAAACATCATTCCACAATTCTTTTGTAATGAAAAAAATAAATGCAAAATAAAACAAATCCATCATTCTAAAGGAATGCCTTGTGTTTGCCTTCCCTGCTTCCTGGAAGACTCTCCTAATAAGGTCTCGTCCTTTACCCATAGCCCACGCTGCCCTCGTGACCGGCACTGCAAGTCTCCGAGACGGCGGCGGGGTTAGAGGTCTCAGCGCAGGAAACAGCGTCTCTGTTTGAGGCTAATCAGCTTACATCGTGCCTGAAATTGCTGTCACCTTGGCCTCGTTGGCAATTTTCCCACTTTAGCAAACTGGCTTTCTTGTTGAATGAATAAATTTTTATGAAGTCTCAGAGATAGGGCATATCCAATGAACACTGGCCAGATACAGTGTGTATAAACCCAGGGCACTACAGGCCATGAAGTCCAACAGTCTCCAAGTTCATCGCTCTACCCTGCCTTCTCACCTTTGTCTTGCCTCTATTTGCAGTATATAGAGGACCTACTGTGTGCCAATTGTGACATCATCTTGCCAGACTTTGCTGCCAAGATTTTCAAGGGTCTTACATTCCTTTTTTTTTCTTTAATGTTTCCTGTTTCACAGCTCTCTGCGTGATGGTGGAGTCTTCTACTTGTGAGAAGCTGTGTAGTATAGTAAAAGCAGGCAGTCAGTCCCCCAACCTCTACACCAGCCTCACCCGCTGGCCCTGCCAACGTAGAAATCACCAACGTCGGAGCCACAGTCACCTTGTCTATAAAATGGGAAGAACATATTTATACCTGTTGGAAGAAAAGGGGACTGGCTCACAGCAGGTCTTGAAGCTCCTTCCAGCTCTCAGATCTGTGATTCTCTCAGAAACTCTGCAACAGGGAAATTATGTGGCTCATTTTGGATCCATCTGGGAAAAGATGACATACACAGAGAAGTATGTGACTTCTTCTTTAAAAATTTCAAGCTGCATTTGAAATGGCTTCTTTCATTCCCTGTAACGTAGAGGATTACCGAACAACTATAGCGCCACATCATGGCTTCAACAGAAAACTCCCCACAGCCCGGGGCCTTGAGTCAGTAAGACTCATTGACGTAGCTGCTGTGTTCATGTATGTGGGTAGGACTAGAGGCCTGCCTGTGTGTGTGAGCCCTGGAATGGCTCCTGTACTCCCCTTAAATTAGATGTTAGTCCAAAAGCTACAGGATCAATGTCCATGGCTGGATTCTTCCTAAGTTCATCTTTCCTTATTTCAAATCATGAAATTCTAGAGGTAGAAGAGAGCATTTCCTCTTACACAGATGAGGGAATGGAAGTGACTGAGTGGCATACATTCATACTGTGAGTGTGTATGTGGTTGAGTAGGAACCAGAGCCCACGGAGTAAGTTCCACGCCAGTGCCCTTTCCAACACCCCACGGGAGCTAGACCTTGGGCTGTTTCAGTGAGCCCCCTCCCCATTGCCCTGCCCCTTGTAAGTTCATGGATGGAGAAAACCGGGTGTCTCATGAAAACTGGGGGTCTCATGCTGTCAGACGCAGCCATTAAAACCACTAAAAACATCTTGAGTTTCAAATCTCATACACGTTAAAACTGGGAATTTTAGGCCCTACTCAAAGAATATTTAATCTAATCAAGTTATGTTTTTCTTTCTTTGGGGTTAAAACAAAAACACTGCTGGGTCTCCCTCATGGGCTTGTCCAGAGGCTCGGCCAGCAGTATGGACACAAGTTTCTACTACTACCCATGCCTCTTTCCAGAACTCTTCTGTGCATCTCAGGTTTGTTCAGGACAAGTTCTGAGGCCTGAGAAAGTGCTTCTTCTAAAGTGTTGGGAGGACTTTCATGTCCAGAGCCTGGCAACCTGGGCCGCAGGATTACTGCCTTACCTCTTAGGTCTCCATAGTCAAGGGCCACACCTGCTCTTATACCCGTCCAAGAGCAAGTTGTGAAAATGGAAGTCTTTAGACAAGGCACAGCTAGCCTTGCATCAGCTGGTATACTTCAGGGCAGGTTTCCCAGGAGTAGGAGGGTAAATGGAAGGCTGCAGAGTGGAGTGGACAGGAAACTAGGGTATGATTCAGAAAAAATAATAAGCTGGTTTTAATCTGGTTCTAGACGTGTGACCTTGAGCAATCACTTAAACTCTCTGAGCCTCAGTTTCCTCATCTGCAGTGAGACTAAGACTGCTGGCTTCTCTCAAGGAAGGAAATGGGTAGGAGTGCTCTCATGCCCTCTACCTTCCCTCATAGACTTCTCAGTCTGAGAGAAGCTGGGCTATGTACTTGGTCCATCCCTCTTGTCTGGCTAGATGTATGCCATTCTTCCATTGTCATGGGAACATTGCAAAGGATGAATGAAAGGTATGGGATCAAGCAGAGAACAAACGTAAGCAAGAGCAAGTGCATAGACTAAGATACAAACTTCTCCTGACCCAGTCCTGTGAATGGAAAATACCACACAGTGGGAAAGAAGCCAAGTCTCCCCAGGCAATTAGATACTTGGTGCAGGTCAGGGTGGACCCAAAGGCCTGGTTTGTTTTTTACTTTTTTCTTTTCTTTTCTCTTTCTTTCTTTTTTAAAAAAGAGACAGGTTGTTGCAAGGAGAGAGAGAAAAGACACATTTTCACAAGATTAATTGGAGGTCACACTTTTTACTTATCAGCATCTGAAGTTCCCTTGAAGCTAGTAAGAACCATCTTCCATATAATGGCTTCACGAGGAAGTGATATCTGAGTTGTAGAAGGTGCATGGGTTTTATAGGTAAACAAGTGTGCACCTGGATCCTTGCTCTGCTAACTTATTAACTGTGCAACTTTGGAAAAGTGACTTACTTACAGAGTCTAAGTTTTTCAACTCTAAAGTAGAGATAATTCTTGAGGTCACAGTGTAGGTAGTCATTACTGAGGTTCACCATTTCCCCCTCAGGGGCAAGAGAGGATTTAACTTCCGTGTCCCTTTGAAGTTAAATGTGGCCATGTGACTGCTTTGACCAATGGAATGTGACTTCTTTTTAAAAATTAAAAAAGAAAAAGAAAAGCTGGCAGATGCTTAAAGTCTCAGTGTACAAATCACGTTCCCTTCCCACTGGTGCTGTGATTGTGGAAGACGTTGCCTTGGGTAGCCTGGGACCCTGATGAGCAAAGCACCCCCCCCGCCCGGATGTGTAGCCTCTTTTGCTGTGTTAAGCCACTGAGACTTGGCTTTGTTTATTTCTGCAGCACAACCTACCATACCGTAACCGATACAGAGGTTGTTACAATAAAATATGATGGTGTTTGTAAATACAATTTGGCAATGGTAAAGTGCTTGAAAAGCCTTGTTATTTCACTGTACAGAGGTAATTGCGCTGATTAGGAGGCCCAAGTTAAGGAGTGAACTCTTGCACAAGTCAGACAGGCACAGAAGGCTGCTTCTTCACCCCAGACTATTTGTCTCCTCCAAGGGCCAGAATCAGGAAAATCCTGAAAAATCTCCCCCAATAGATCTGCCATGGTGACCAAAATACCACTTCTGCCTTTGAATAAGCTCCAGATAAATAGCCAATCTATGTCCCCAAAGGGGAAATGCTCAGGGGGAATTCACCAGGCTCTGGGGAGTGGAGGGATGCTCAGGAACAGTGGGAGGGCACAGTAGTGGGAGGGTCTTGAAGAGCAGTGATATGAAACTGAGGCCTGCATTGTGGTGGGAAGTCCTTGGCAATGGGAAGTTAAGCACACCTCTGGACATCGTCACTGTCTCTCCTCCTTGGCCATGCTACATACGCTACCCTCCCATAATAATTCTCTTTCTCACACCTTCCACAATAACTTCTTTGGGAGTGATTCTTTATGCCACCCACACCTGACCCTCAACTCTAGGCTCCCATTTCCTGGATATTTTGGTAGGCTCTTCAAGTCAGTCTGTTATGAACAGAACATATCACCTCCCATTCCACCGCCAAAACCCCTGTTTCCTACTCTATACTGCATATCTGTGTGAAGGGCAATTGTCTTCCCAATCACTCAGGCTCAAAATCTCAGAGTTCTTCTGGCCTTCTTGGAACCCTCTTTTCCCCATGAATGTGAAGGGGGAGGATGCAAACAAGAAAAACAACTGAAAGAATTGTGCAGGCCAGAAGAGATTGTGGCTCAATCTTAGTGTGAATTTGTTCCTTTGAGAATTTGTATTTGGGGAGAATGCGTCTAACTGAGATTCCGAAAATAGGATGTGGACTGCCTAATTCTTTCAGGCCATAATAAAGAGCTATTGCTGGTCAATAAAAAATGCAACTTTTTTTGCAATACATGCCTTATATATAAAGTAAGATACAATTTTCCACATAGCAAACTATCAATGATTTAAAAAGTAAAAGGAGATGCTGATTCCAGAAAAGATGGAATAAGGAGGGACACACTAAATACAACTATAAATCCTGGGCAGAATGGATGGAGCAGCTATCTGAGGGCCCTGAAATATAAGTTGTAGCAGGCAGATCAGGGAAGGAGACCAGAGTGCAAAGTTCCCCTAAACCAGCCATGAGTTTGCCATTTTTTTTTTCCTCCAGTGTTGCCTAGCCTGGACTCAAAAGCCAGAAACTCAGAAGTGTGAACCAGTGTCAGAGAGAAAGAGCTCCAGGAGAAGCCCTCTCTTTCTGGTCCAAGAAACAAGAAAGGGGGCTTCTACAAGTCAGAGAGAGAGGGGGAAATCCTCTTGTTTTTTTTCTTTTTTTCCTTCTTTCCAGCATCTCCCACAAGCAATATTGTGGCAGCAGTGGTGGTGGGGGTGGGAGGTAGGGTGCTGGCAGTGGTGATGGGCAGTCATCTAAAGCCGTGAGGGAGGGGAACCATTTTGTTTGATCAGAGGAACAGTGATCACACTTTTTTCTTTTTTATTCTTTTTTTTCCACTCTCTATCCTCCTGCCACTTGGCTCCAGACACAGAAACAGTCACAGGAAGTATGTGGCAGAGCAAGGAAACTATAGCCCAAGTTTGCTGGCTGGGGGACTAAGAAGGGAGGCTTTGAGGAGCCAGAAGGTGTTGGGGAGATCATGGAGAGTAGGGACATTAATAAAGAAATCCCTCAAACTTGTGTATGAACTCCTGGGCTCACCTCCAAGCTGCACATGTGTGGATCTGATCCTAAACAGCATACCACAGGTTTTGAAAACTGTACTACAGGATAGACCATAATCCAGGCCCAAGACTGGCCACTGGGTGGCACACACAGGACTGATCTGAATAGCACTGCACCTTGAAGCCAGAATATAACCTAGTTGATTGGCTGCTTCAAAAAACAAAACAAAACAAAAGAAAACTGTTTCTTTTAGGATGTAAACCAGACTCAGAGTCTCATAACGTAATACTCAGAATGTGCAGGATATAATTCAAAATTACTTAGCATGTGAAGAATCACGAAAATCTCAACTGACAAGGAAAGAGACAGTCAACAGATGTCAACCCAAAGAAGATACAGATGTTAGAATAATCAAAGATTTTTAAATCAGTAATTATAACCATGCTCCAAGACCTAAGAGCAAGCACTCTTGAAACAAATGGAAAAATAGAAATTCTCTGCAAAAAAAACAGAAGATATAAAGACAAACAGGGGGGCTAGCCTGGTGGTGCAAGCGGTTAAGTGTGCACACTCTGCTGCGGCGGCCCGGGGTTCGCTGGTTCGGATCCCGGGTGAGCACCAACGCACCGCTTGGCAAGCCATGCTGTGGTGGTGTCCCGTATAAAGTGGAGGAAGATGGGCATGGATGTTAGCCCAGGGCCAGTCTTCCTCAGCAAAAAAAGAGGAAGATTGGCAGATGTTAGCACAAGGCTGATCTTCCTCACCAAAAAATTAAATAAATAAATAAAGACAAACAGAATGGAATTTTAGATCAGAAATAAAAAATTTACTGAATGGAAATGAACTTAAAGATAAGTTAATAGAAATTATCTAATCTGAACAACACAGGAAAAAAATTGGAAAAAAAAAAACTAACAGAGCCTCAGGGACCCATGGAATATACCAAAACATTTAATATTTGTGTTGTTAGACTCCCAGAAGGAAAGTAGAAAGAGTGTTAAATGGGAATAAATATCTACCATAAGAAATTATGGTAGAAAAACTTACCACATTTCACAAAAGATATAAATGGACAGATTAAGGAAACTCAGTGAACTCCAAACAACATAAACTCAAAGAAACCCACACATCATAATCAAATTGATGAAAGACAAAGACAAAGACAAAATCTTGAAAGCAAGCAAAGACAAATGATGTATTTCATATAGGGGAACAATGATTCACATGACTGCAAATTCTCAACGGAAACTGTGGAAGCTGGGAGGAAGTAAAATAACATTTTTAACATGCTGAAAGAAAAGAACTGTCAACCCAGAATTCTATATCCAGTGAAAATGTCCTTCAGGAATGAAGATGAAATAAAGACATTCTCAGATAAAGGAAAAGTAAGAGAATTCATTGCCACCAGACCTGTTCTATAAGAAGTGCTAAGTAGATTCTTCAGACTAAAGGGAAATTATGTCAGAGGAATATCTGTAACAATAATAATGAATGAAGAGCAACTGAAATGGGGAATATAATAGAATTTAAGTTCTTTAAAATATATATGACAGTTGAAAGCAAAAATTATAACATTGTCTGATAGAGTTTTCAAAGTATTTAGATGTAACACTATGATGACTACAACATAAAGAGGGGATGCCAAAGGTACTTATATGGGGATAAAGTTTCCATAATTCACTTGAAATTGTAGAATAGAATTCCACATAGGCTGTGAAAAGTTAAGTATGTATATTGTAATTCCTAGAGCAACTACTAAAAAACTTTTTTTTCAAGAAATAAAGTAAAAATCTCAATAGAAAATTAAAACAGAATACAAAAAATATTCAAGCAATAAAAAAACAAGGTGGGAAAGGGAAAATGAAAAACAAAGGAACAAACAGAAAATAGACCATAAAATGGTGATCTAAGTACAAACATATCAATTCCTATATTAAAATTAAATGGTATAAACACATATATTAGTTATCTGTGCTGTAAAAGAAATTGCCACAAAATTAGCTTAAAACAACAAGCATTTATTATTTCACAGTTTCTATGGGTCAGGAATCCAGGCATGGCTTAGTGGGTCCTCTGCCTCAGCGTAGCTCATGAAGCTTCAACCAGGATATTGGCCAGGGCTGGGGTCTCATTTGAAGGCTTGACTGGCGAGGAATCCACTTCCAAGCTCATTTACATGGTTGTTGGGATGATTCCATTTCTTTTGGGCTGTTGGACTGAGGGCCTCAGTTCTTAGCTGGATGTTGACTGGTGGCTGTCCTCAATTTCTTGCCATGTGAGCCTCCCCAACATGGCAATTTGCTTTATCAAAGGCAGCAAGGGAGTGAGTCTATCAAGAGAGTCTACCAAGCTATCAAGATGGAAGTTACAATCTTAGGTAACGTAGTCAAGGAAGGGACCTCCCATCACCTTTGCCATATTCTGTTGGTTAGGAGCAACTCACAGAACCTGCCCACACTTAAGCAGAGGGGATTAAGCAAAAACATAAATTCAAGAGACAGGGATCACTGGAGACCATTTTAGAGTATGTCCATCAAACCTACCAGTTAAAAGACAGAGACTGAAAGGATGAAGTAAAAGTATTTACTGCCTAAAAGAAATCCACTTTAAATATCGTCATGTGTCACTTAATGACGGGGATATGTTATGAGAAATGCATTGTTAGGTGATTTTGTTGTTGTGAAACATCATAGAGTGTACTTACACAAGCATAGATGATGTTGCCTACTACACAACTAGGCTATATGGTACCAGTCTTATGGGACCACCATCATATATGTGGTCTGTCATTGACTGAAACGTCATTATGTGGTGCATGACTACATAATGATATAGCTATGTTCAAAATAAAAATATGGAAAAAAGACAAACCATGCAAATACTAATCAAAAGAAACTTGGAATGGCTATTTTAATATTAAAATAGACCTCAGAACAAGGAAAATTACCAGGGATAGAGAGGAGACATTGTATAATGATAAAAGAGTCAATTCACACAGAAGACATAGCAATCCTAACTACTCATTCCTTTCAAGTACGCATGGAACATTTGGGGGCTCCTTATGCACAAAGCAACTCTTTCCAAAGGGAACTAGAGAAATAGAGAAGTGGTGGGTGGTGGGTGTGCAGAAGTGGGGAGGCATTTTCTTTCTTTCTTTTTTTTTTTTTGTGAGGAAGATCAGCCCTGAGCTAACATCCATGCCAATCTTCCTCTTTTTGCTGAGGAAGACCAGCCCTGAGCTAACATCTATTGCCAATCCTCCTCCTTTTATTTTTTTTCCTCTTTTTCTCCCCAAAGCCCCAGTAGATAGTTGTATGTCATAGTTGCACATCCTGCTGGTTGCTGTATGTGGGACGCCACCTCAGCATGGCCCGACAAGCAGTGCATTGGCGCGTGCTGGGGATCTGAACCCAGGCTGCCAATAGCGGAGCGCGCACACTTAACCGTTAAGCCACGGGGCCAGCCCCAGCATTTTCTTACTTCACAATCTTGCCTCCTAGAGGACATTGTGGGACCGTGGTCAGTGTAAACTTTGACGTGAAAAAGCAGTTCTCCTTTTAATCCAATTGCAAGCAGCTTAAACAACTGAAAACAAATTTCATTTGCATAGAATTGTTTAAACACGTTTGATCTGAGCAGACCTGGGTTGCAGGCTTGTAGATGTCTGGTTTTGAAACACAAAATCCAGTATTTTGTTTTTGTCTGGGAAATACATATTTTTTAATGTGGTTCATATAAATTACCTTTCCACTTCAGTTTTACTGTTAATTGCCTTGTAACTTGTATTCTCACTCATTCTCTACATCTTTGCTTTCTACTTCTGTACTAGTTTGCCATTTGAATAAATAAGTATGATTATGTGTCAATTCACGTGGCTTGAAGAAGTCAATGTAGTTCTGAATTCACTCATTTTTGCATGGTCCATCAGTAAGGAAGTCTGCAACTAAATAAAATTGCTGAATGTCCCTATATCAAATCATGATTTAATTCAGAAATTCTCTGAAAAAAGTATGAAAGGATTTTTATTGGAGAGTTATATTTAGGTTACGGAAGGATGGTTTAGCAGTTTGTGTAGTCAACATATTTTCCAAGCAGCAGCGCCGCCTTGGGACCGAGTCCTCACAGATCTGGAGACATCTTTTCTCTTTGAAAATGTGTCTTATTGTGGGCCTGGCTCCTCATTAATTGCTTTTGATGAAGTAATTCAAATCTGAGTGTTGTTCCCGTGAAAAAAAGAGGTTCCCCCAAAACACCATTGCGAGAAAGTCAGTCCCTGGTCATGTAGTTCATTTCCACAGATGGACTCTCATCGCTAGATAATTGGAAATTTTTTTTTTTTTTTACGAAGAACCTGCACCAATTTGATTAAAACCTGGGACACTCAACAGTGTAAGAAATCATTTTGATGCTGAGAGTAATCTATTGACCAATGTACATTACAAGTTGTGTGCTGAATCAGTAAAGAGCTTGCTTCGGATTTTTTTAAAACATATATTTTTCAATGATCTATGTAAGCAAAATGTAAATTATAAAATATAATGTATAATGACATCTACAACCTATCCATCTCTTTTTTCCTCAATAAATAGTTAATATTTTTGAAGCCATCTGGCAATGCTGCCAGATTGATCTGGTTTAAACTGGTCAGAGCTGGTTTTAATCAGCAAGGGCAAAACTATGGAATTACAGATGATTTGATCCAGTTTGAACTAGGCTACTTTGACAAACGTGACTTTAAAATGGTTTAATTTAGTTAGAATCTGTTTGCTCTGCTAAGAATCATTTTACAATGTTTTTCCCTAATATGAAGCAGTATCCCTGGCTGAATTTTCCTCCTTCTGAACCATTCTGATTCAATTCACATTGGTCTGGTCCAATAAGGACAAGTTAGAACCAGGCTTATCTGGTCTCAATCAGCACGAGTTGCTCTGAATCTGATTTGTCCCACGTTGGAATGTTGCTTGAGCTGGCTTTATCCAATTTGATCCAGGAGGGTTGGATTTGACCTGGTTAGAATCAGTTAAAAACTGATTTTAACCAGCTTGGAATCAGTTTACTACTTTGAGAACCAGTTGGTTTCTGTTAGAAACCTGACATTCAGAAATGGCTTAGCTAGTCTGAGCCTACTGTGAACCACACTGACCCAGAGGAAGGCAGTTAGAACTCTTCAGTCTGGTATGAAACACTGAAAGAAAGGGGGGGTGGGGGGGCGCAGGGATGGGAGAAGCCCAGGTTGCACAGGTTAGGGAGTAAAGGGGGTGGGGGAGAAAAGGGAAGGTATTGCATCTAAACTCTTCTAGATATGGGTCAAAATGGAGACTCAGGGTCAAGAGATGATTTCTTTTTTTTTAAATATAGATCAAGGTCCCAGAAGAGGTAGGCAGGCATAGAACACAGGGACTGGATCAGAAACAAAGGAGGGACAAAGTTATATTGTAATTAAATTGGGAGGGGGGGTATTATACGGATGTGGTAATGGTTAGTTTTAATATCATATGAAGAAAATTTTAATTTTTACCATCGGATTGTGACTTGTTAAACAATTTATGTAGGTGATTATATTCTTTTGACGATTCTATCAATTTTCTAATAGTTACAGTTTTTCTCCCCGAGACATTTGGAAAGCACACCTACATCTGTGTCCTATCCTCACCATGCCTCCCCTGTCCCCAAGGAAGGATGTGAGGATGAGAGAAAGGCTGGAGGCCTTTCTCAGCCAAGGGAGGACAAGTGCAGGAGTTCACGATGGCCTCCTCAGGAGATCCTACCAAAGGTCTCATGTTCTGGGCTATCACAAGTGACCACCTTGTCGCCACTTCCTGCTGTCATGTAACAAGTGTCAGGGCTGTGGTAAAGGCAGTCATCACCAGCCCCTTCCATAGAGGTGACCCCAGTGTTGGGGTGACCATACGTCCTTATGTAGCCAAAACAAACCTGGTTTACATCTGAGGTCCCCATGTCATTATTAATAGCGGCCCCTATCTCTCTCAAACTTGTTCCAGTTTGGGCAACAAATTGTGTGATCAACCTACCTAAGGCCCTATCTCCTCCTGTCTGTCTGTCTGTCTCTCTCTCTTTTTCTCTTCCACAGAGATTGTATCCATTCTCATAGCTTAAGATTCTTTCTCTTTGAAGATAACTCCAGAATTTTCATCTCCATCTTTTTTTCCTGAGATCCAGTCCATAATTTCCACTTGGATATTAAAATAATAATCCTCTCGGGGCCGGCCTGGTGGCATAGTGGTTAAATGTGCGTGCTCCGCTGTGGCAGACTGGGGTTCGCAGGTTTGGATCCTGGGCGCGCACCGACGCACCACTGGTCAAGCCATGCTGTGGTGGCGTCCCATATAAAACAGAGGAAGATGGACACGGTTGTTAGCGCAGGGCCAATCTTCCTTAGCAAAAAGAGGAAGATTGGCATCGGATGTTAGCTCAGGGCTAATCTTCCTCACAAAATCATCCTCCTCCTTCTTCTCCTCCTCTCCATGCTGGTGGAAATGACACAGACTGACAGGTATTGTTTTAGCCTCATTTTCATCATCCACCCCTGCCACCGGAAACATGTCACCTGAGTATTTATTGAGCCCAGCCCTAAAGAAAGATAGGAAATATTTGTTCCCATTGTTTCCCATCTTGGAAAATAAAAGCATATTTGCACGTGTTGCCAGAGTTCCTCTGGGAAGCATCTAGGAATCGCTCCTGAAATTCCATTTTCAGGCGTGTGTTTCTTTAAGGAAACTGTGCAGCTGAGAAGGAACACCCTGTGAGGTGCCACTGGTGTAGGCGTTGCTGTGGCAGATGGGCCTTATTGTGGAATAGCAAAGGAAGGAGTCATGGGGGAAACACAACATGAACGGGCAGAGCGCACACTCCACCCCAAAGGAAGCCACAATCAGGTAGCTGACACATTTCCAGAGAATGCTCATTAAATAGACTCACTTCCCTGGCTGGAGACCCACAGCAAAGACAGGCTGGAAGGAAAGACGTGCTCCACTCCGGGATCAAGCAGCCAGCCCATATTTCTGCTTGATCCCGGAGCTCCTACTCCAGGCTGTTTGTGCTCCAGCCTTAGCCCCTGAGAGAATCGGAGTGCCTGCTTTCCTTCGGAGCCTGAGAAGAAGCTTGGAGTCAGGTCAGAAGCGGCAGTCAACAGAGGCTGACATCCAGCCCCGGAAATGGGAGGTTTGACCAGAGTCAAGGCTTGGGTGATTCGTAACCTGAGCCTGTGAAGAAAAGAAATTAACCCCGGTGGGGAATTTCTGAACCATGCGTATGTATTCACATAGG